>NC_083285.1:62957373-63257373 GCF_963506605.1 Zootoca vivipara | reverse complement strand
GCCCCATTCACCCTCCGGGACTTCCAGAAACGTAAGGTCCCTACAATGGGGGTGGGGACCTTCAGGGTGCAATATCGAGGGCGAAAGCAACAATTGGACTTGCTGGTAGTTAAGGGCCCCTACGTTAGCTTACTGGGACTGGCATGGTTTGGACCTCTGGGGCTAGCCGTTACCGGGGTGAACCGCACTAGCTTACAAGTGGACGTGGACGCCATATGCAAAGAGTTTCCAGGGGTTTCCGATGGGGCATTGGGACGATATACAGGACCCCCCATTGCCCTACAGCTAGACCCCGCGGTACGACCCATCAGGCACAAGGCCCGCCGGGTCCCGTTCGCCCTGAAACCCCGCATAGACGAGGAATTGGACCGACTCGTGGAGCAAGGAGTGCTGGAGCTGGTGCCCAACGCCCCCTGGGAAACTCCAATTGTCACACCCGTCAAGCCTAACGGTTCGGTCCGCATCTGTGCAGACTACAAATGCACCATAAACAAGGCTCTCACGGCCCATGCATACCCAGTGCCAGTGGTCAGCCATGTCCTCGCCACCCTGGCTGGGTCAAAAATCTTTGGCAAACTGGACTTGGCCCAAGCATATCAACAGTTGCCTGTGGACGAAGCCACAGCAGAGGCTCAGACGATTGTGACGCACAGAGGGGCATTCAGAGTAAAGCGGCTGCAATTTGGCGTTAGCGTGGCACCAGGCATATTCCAGAATCTAATGGACTCTCTCCTTAAAGGGATTCCTGGCGTCACCCCCTTCTTCGATGATGTACTGATCGCCGGGCCCACACCAGAGGAATTTGAGGACCGCCTCCGCTCCGTCCTGCACCGTTTCCAGACGGCGGGCCTCAAGGTGAAGCGGGAAAAGTGTTTACTGGGAGTGCCGCAGGTGGACTTTCTGGGATTTAAGGTGGACGCAGAAGGGGTCCATCCAACCGGTGACAAGGTACGGGCCATTTGTGAGGCCCCAGCGCCCAAGAGCAAGCCCGAACTTCAGTCATTCTTGGGACTATTGAACTTTTACCATGCCTTTCTTCCGCATAAGGCAGCGGTAGCGGAGCCCCTACACAGACTCCTAGATAAAAGGGCCCCTTGGGTGTGGGGCCAGCGACAAAGGGCCGCATTCCAGGCAGTCAAGGACTTGCTCGTCTCGAACTCGGTCTTGGCACACTTCGACGAGAGGCTGCCAGTGGTGCTGGCATGCGACGCCTCTCCCTATGGCATCGGCGCTGTCCTGGGACACCAACTCCCGGATGGAAGAGAGGTGCCGGTGGCATACTTCTCACAGACGCTTGCTGCAGCCGAACGAAACTACTCACAGATTGACAAGGAGGGTCTGGCAATCGTGAAGGGCGTAAAAAAATTCCATGATTTCTTGTATGGGCGGCCCTTTACCATAGTGACTGACCACAAGCCGTCGCTTGGCCTGTTTGCCCCCGAGAAGCAGACCCCCCAAGTGTTGTCTCCACGTGTCCTCAGGTGGTCAATTTTCCTTGCCGGCTACCAGTATGCACTAATCCACCGCCCTGGGAAGGCGATGGGCCACGCAGACGCCCTCAGCAGGCTACCACTACCAGAAACAGGCCCCGACCCAGCGCCTGCGCAAGAGGTTATGACCCTGGAGCTGCTTCCCGACCGACCCATTCAGGCACAAGAAGTTGCGCACCATTCCACAAAAGATAGGGTCATCTCCCGGGTCCTGGACTGGGTGTGGCGAGGATGGCCCAGCAGCAGCCCCGGGCCAGAATTCGCTGGCTACACAAACCGCAAACATGAACTGTCGGCCCACAAGGGGTGCCTGTTATGGGGAAGCAGGGTTGTTGTTCCCCAGCCCCTCCGCAAAAGGGTCCTCACAGCCCTACACGAGACACACCCAGGGGTAGTGAGGATGAAGGCCCTTGCCAGGAGTTATGTGTGGTGGCCGGGGATTGACAGAGAGATAGAGGCCTGGGTCCAACACTGCCAGACCTGCCAAGAATCCCGCCCGGATCCCCCAAGGGCCCCAGTCCAGCCCTGGGAGTCCGCCCGACATCCATGGTCACGCTTGCACGTGGACTTCGCTGGCCCCTTCCAGGGAAAAACATTCTTCATAGTGGTGGATTCCTACACCAAATGGCTGGAGGTCGCACTGGTACCGTCCACTTCTACGGCGGCAGCCATCCGGGTACTACGTAAGCTTTTTGCAACCCACGGGCTCCCTGACACCCTCGTCTCGGACAATGGAACCGCATTCACGTCAGAGGAGTTCCAGACCTTCACAGCGCAGAACGCCATCCGCCACATCCGCTCAGCACCATTCCACCCTGCCACCAATGGCCAAGCGGAGCGCATGGTGCGGACCACCAAGGACAGCCTCCGCCGCATGACACAAGGGGACTGGGAATACCGCCTTGCCGCATTTCTTCTAGCACAGCACAGCACGCCAAGCACAACGACGGGCCGGAGCCCAGCTGAACTACTAATGGGCCGGCGCCTTGCAACTAGACTGGACCGACTTCACCCCGACAGAGCTCAGGATGAGGTAGTGGTGGGGAAAGGCAGGAACCCCCGGACATTTGTGGCCCAGGACGCAGTGTACGCAAAGAATTTTGGGGCAGGCCCAGCATGGGTACCCGCCACAGTCACCAAGGTGACCGGTCCCGTGTCGTACGAGGTACTAACGGAAGGGGGGCAATGTTGGCGCCGCCACTGCGACCAGCTACGGCGACGATTCCCAGGAGGAACCCGGGAGGAGAGCGGGACAGAGGGGTCCCAAGGGGACAGCAGGGCAGTGAGGCCTGTAGAGCGAGAGGGGTGGGCAGGGGAAGCAGAAGCAGTAGGCACAGAGGGGCGCCCCGAGGCTGGAAGGACACCGGAACCAGAGCCACAACCTAGTGGTTCAGTGGCGCCAGACCAGACAGCCCCGGCACAGCCAGCAGCCTCGGAACACGAGCCAGAACCAGAACCCCTGACCAAGGAACACCCCAGGCCACAACGCACACGGAGGCGGCCAGCAGACCTTGGGGACTACGAATGCAACTTCCCGGGCAGGACTGGAACTTAGAGGGGAGGGGTGTTATGTACTGAGCTGAATCCTAGAACAATAGGATTCAGAAACAGCGGGAGCTACCCAATCCAACTCCAGGTGGAAGTGAATCCGCAACCTGATTGGCCTGCTGGAGCAGCCAATCAGGCGGCTGGCAGAAGTGAATCTGCTACCTGATTGGCCTGTAGGAGCAGCCAATCAGGCTGCAGGCAGAAGTCAATCCACAATATAATTGGCCCACAGGTGTAGCCCTGAAGTAGCCAATCACGCAAGGCCCATTGTGTAAATAATGTATATAAGCAGATGGTTTTGGGAAAAGAGCCATTCTTCTTCTCCTCTTCTCCTTGATGACTATGAGCTGAATAAAGAGCATGAAATTCACTCTCGACTCCGAGTACATTTCAGTACCCCCAAGGTTTATCTAGTCCAGGCATCCCCAAACTGCGGCCCTCCAGATGTTTTGGCCTACAACTCCCATGATCCCTAGCTAACAGGACCAGTGGTCGGGGAAGATGGGAATTGTAATCCAAAACATCTGGAGGGCCGAAGTTTGGGGATGCCTGATCTAGTCCAACCCCCTGCAATGCAGGAAGGTTTAAATGTGCAGCATTTTAAAATGTGACAACTTTCCTGCAGTCTAAAACAGTCCAATCAGTTCTCTCTCTCTCCTCACTGTTTGAACCAACCAATTTTATTCTTGCTTGGAGGTCGCTGGGAAGTCTGCATTCACACTGTGGTGAAATTTGAGATCTCCATACTTGGTGACCGTGTCTCGTTCAGCACTGTATGTAAAAAAAGAAAAAGAGAATTGAGAGTCATTTGTCCCTGTTCAGGTAGAGCGGCATGCTCTTGAAGCCAAAAATTCTCATTGTCCGGCAAGCTCTGGCACCAGAGCCCAGAAATTGGTCTGGGTGGAAGTAGGGTGCAGAGCCCACCCACTAAAGACCACATGACAGCCCCTCCCAACAAACATGGCCCATGGTGCAGGGTGATGGCTGCTATCTTCCAACAACACTTGAGTGCTACACATTCCCATCTACGAATCTAAGATGTATGGATTCTAGTGCCATTAATAAATGGTTTCTTCACTAAGGGACACCGGACTTGGTTGTATCTGGGGACAGTCAGGAGTTTTCTGTTTCTTTTCCAGTCTTTAAAAGAGACAAAGGAAGCCTCATTTAGTTTCTACACTGGTGTGTCCTCCAAAAGTTCAATGACAGATAATACAGCTTCCTTTTCCTTAATGGAGATAAGCCAGGGTGGGTTTCTTCAGCCTAGCTCCATCCCTGTGGAGACTTGCAAGCCATCCTAGAGGGATAAGGTTATTGTAATCCTGAAGAAGAAGGAGAAATGGACTTGGGGGAGCAGAATAAGGACATTGCTGTGGAAAGATCCAGGAGTGGCTTCCCTGGGCTGTGGTCTACTTCGTGAGGGGGAAGAGTGAGCACACACTTCTCAATACCTGCTTCAGAAAGTGCATAGGTAAACCACGGAAATTGCTCCAACAAGGGGGTGGTGATGGCCTCCTCGAAAGATTCCATCACTTGGGAAGACAGGCGAACTAATGCCAGTGTACTGGAAGAGGCAAAGATCACCAGTGTCGAAGCAATGATTCTTTAATATCAACTTTGTTGGACTGGTCATGTTGTGCGGATGCCTGATTATCGTCCTCCAAATCAACTACCCTATTCCGAACTTAAAAATGGAAAGCGTAATGCTGGTGGTCAACAAAAGAGGTTTAAAGACTCTCTCAAGGCAAATCTAAAAAAATGTACTATAAATACCAAGAACTGGGAAACACTGGCCTGCAAGCGCTCGAATTGGAGATCAGCCTTTAGCAATGGTGTCATGGGCTTTGAAGACACTAAAACTCAGGATGCAAGGGAGAAATGTGCTAAGAGGAAGACACGTTTGGCAAATACATCAACTACCGTACTGCCCAGAAACCTATGTCCCCACTGTGGAATGACGTGTGGATCCAGAATTGGCCTTCACAGTCACTTACAGACTCACTGTTAAAACCATGTTTATGGGAGACAATATTACTTGTCTACAAGTGATCGCCAAAAAAGAAGTGATGGCCACCGATTTGGATGGCTTTAAAAGAGAATTAGACAAATTCATGGAGGATGAGGCTGCAAGCTGCAGTATCTATGTTCTGCCTTCATTGCTGGAGGCAGTATGGTTCTGAAAGCTACCGTAGTTACTGGGAATCACATGTGAGGAGAGCACGATTGCACTCAGCTCTTACTTGTGGCCTTTCCATGGTCATCCAGTTGGCCACTGGGAGAAGAGGATGCTAGATGACATGGGCCTCTTGTCTGATCCAGCAGGGCACTTGTGTTTGGCAAGGACATAAAATGAAGTCCTGATTCACATCAGGCATGTAAGAACATAACCAGAGTCTGCTGGATCAGGTCCATGGCCCATCTAGACCAGCATCCTGTTCTCTCCGTGGTCAACTGGGTGCCTGTGGGAAGCCTGCAAGAAGGACCTGAGCCTTCTCCCCTCTTGAGGTTTCCAGCAACAGGAATTCAGAGGAATACAGTACTTCCTCTGTCCATGGAGGCAGAGCTTAGCCATCATGACTAGGAGCTAGGGCTGTTTTCCAGTTGGAACTCACCAGAACTCAGTTCCGGCTTCTCTCGGGTGGGTGTCATTGGCATTATAAGAGGATGGGGATGGGGGTGGCACTGTGGTCTAAACCACTGAGCCTCTTGGGCTTGCTGATCAGAAGGTCGGTGGTTCGAATCCCCATGACAGGTGAGCTCCCATTGCTCTGTCCCAGCTCCTGCCAACCTAGCAGTTTGAAAGCACGTCAAAGTGCAAGTAGATAAATAGGTCCTGCTGTGGCTCTGGCTTCTGTCAAGGTGTTCCGTTGCACCAGATGCAGTTCAGTCATCCCGGCCACATGACCTGGAAAGCTGTCTGTGGACAAAGGCTGGCTTCCTCAGCCTGAAAGCGAGATTAGTGCCGCAACCCCATAGTCAGTTTTGACTGGACTTAACCATCCTTTATCTTTACGTTTACCTATAAGAGAACAAGGGAGGTGTTCATGGTGAGTTCTGGCACCTCTTTTTCTAGGAAAAAATAGCACTGCTAGTATACATTGATATCCTTGCCCTCCATGAATCTGTGCAATTCTCTTTTAAAGCCATCCAAGTTGGTGGCCATTGCTGCCTCCCAGGGAAGCAAGTTTCATAGTTTAACTATGTGCTGCTTGAAGAAGTAAAGGTAAAGGTACCCCTGACCTATAGGTCCAGTCACAGACGACTCTGGGGTTGCGGCACTCATCTTGCTCTATAGGCCAAGGGAGCCGGTGTTTGTCCAAAGAAAGCTTCCGGGTCATGTGGCCAGCATGACTAAGCTGCTTCTGGCGAGCCAGAGCAGCGCACGGAAACACAAACGGCCTTCCCACTGGAGCGGTACCTATTTATCTACTTGCACTTTGACGTGCTTTCGAACTGCCAGGTGGGCAGGAGCTGGGACTGAGCAACGGGAGCTCACCCTGTCCCGGGGATTCAAACCGCCGACCTTCTGATCATCAAGCCCTAGGCTCTGTGGTTTAACTGTGTGCTGCTTGAAGAAGTACTTCCTTTTATCTGTCCTGAATCTTCCAGTATTCAGCATCATTGGATGTCCATGAATTCTAGTGTTGAGTCATGTCTCCTCTTACTTGTTTTCCCTCTAAACCAGGCATGTCCAACAGGTAGATCCTGATCTACTGGTAGATCACTGGACATCTGTGGTAGATCACTGGCTCCCCCCAAAGAAGCTCAGCAACTTTGGCTCCCTCTACATCTTTGCCCTGAAGCCCCCCAAACAGGGCTTTCCTCCTTAGAAAAAGCTCAACTTTGACCTGAACCCCCCAAAACATGGATGGCTTTCTTTCCTAAAAAAAGCTCAACAACCTCGACCTGAATCCCCCAAAAGAGAGTAGATCAATGCCAGTTTTTAACACTTTGAGAAGATCACAGTCTCTTGGAAGTTGGCCACCCCTGCTCTAAACATAAAGGCCACAGATGCTTTACTCATAGGGGAATCTCTCCATCCCCTTGAACTTTTTTTCACCCATAGATTTGTATACAGGATAACAGGCAATAATTTTGCCCCCTTCCCCCTTCCCCACCCCCCCACTCAGTTTCACACATTTGGGATGGACTCACATTTAATGAAATATTTCATACTTGATAAAATGAAATCACCTATGAACCCTTTTAGCTTCCCTACAATTACGGCTTGGCTGTTCCACAATGATCACCTGCCCTTTTCGGGTGGGTTCATCTCCAATTTTCTAACCCTGGAGCTGTTCTAAAGAGATTCGTGGTGTAACTACGGCAGGACAGAAAGATGAGGAATTGGCAAGGAGGGCAGCTGGTGATGGCAGACGTGATTGGGAAGAGCAGAGAAAGCAAACAGAAATGCAGATAGCAATTATAATGAAGGCAGAACCTCAAATAAGCACACACACACACACACACACACACAAGCACACACACAAGCACCCCTCCTCAATGCCATAGCTGGGAAATTGATAGCATCGATTCTGCATCTCTGCCTGTCCACGTGTCTGCGGGTGAAATGAGCTCGTCCCTAAAATGGAAAATTAGAATGTTTCATGAAATTAATGGAAAAGAGGATCCTAGAAAGAATAAAGAGGGGCCTGGATAAATTAAAGATTTTATCTGTAACCAAACTGGAGTAATTGACTAAATTAACTTGTCTTATAGAGACACGTCCTGAGACATTGCAAAAAATAAAGAGAAGATAAAAGGAAATTAGAGAATGTAATATAGCATCAGGACGGGGCTGGGGAAGGAAACCAAAATAAAGGGTAGAAATACAATTGTCAAAGAAGAGGTGTGTTGCGGGGGAGCGGGGGAACCATTGACATGCATATAAGCAATGGGTAAATGTGGCACTTTGTTCAGCTACAAAGACCCTTATCATTTGGCAAACAATTCACAAGGGTGGGGGGGGGGAAGCATTCAGATAATGCATATCAGGGAATCATTTACATTTTGTGGAAGCAGGTGCATTGCCCATTCAAACCCCTGACCCCTTAAAATTGAGGGGGGGGGGACAAGAGGGGCATATTTATTTAACTTTTTATTAATGTGCATGGGTTTCCCAGCATCCATTTACTATCAGTGATCTGCTTTGGACCTTCTGCTCTTTGCACAACACTATCATTCCGTGAGATTATCCGAGAAAAGTGGTCACTACTTCCTGGTTCATAGATGTCTCCAAGCTATAGGGAACCTTCATGTTCTGAGAAGATAGACCTCTGGACACCAGAGGTCTATTGCCTTCAAGCCCTGCTTGTCGCCTTTCCTGGAACATCTAATTGACCGCTGCTGGAAACAGATAGGTGAGCTCAACCTCCACATTAAATGCCATTAATCCCATAAATTCTGTTTTGTTGTTGTTGTTTAGTCGTTTAGTCATGTCCGACTCTTTGTGACCCCATGGACCAGAGCACGCCAGGCACTCCTGTCTTCCACTGCCTCCCGCAGTTTGGTCAAACTCATGTTGGTGGCTTCGAGAACACTGTCCAACCATCTCGTCCTCTGTCGTCCCCTTCTCCTTGTGTCCGACATCTTTCCCAACATCAGGGTCTTTTCCAGGGAGTCTTCTCTTCTCATGAGACGGCCAAAGTATTGGAGCCTCAGCTTCACGATCTCTCCTTCCAGTGAGCACTCAGGGCTGATTTCCTTCAGAATGGATAGGTTTGATCTTCTTGCAGTCCATGGGACTCTCAAGAATCTCCTCTAGCGCCATAATTCAAAAGCATCCATTCTTCGGCGATCAGCCTTCTTTATGGTCATCTGTTTTAACTTGTTTCTAATTCTGAGTTTCAGATTGTTGCGACTCGCCCTGCGACCTGCTAATGAAGGGCAGGTAGCAGCAGCAGCAGCAGTAACAACAACAGCAACATCTGAATAATATCTGAAGAAGTGTGCATGCATATGGAAGCTCATGCCAATGACAAACTTAGTTGGTTTCTAAGGTGCTACTGGAAGGATTTTTAAAATTTTGTTTCAACAACAACAACAGTCCACATGCATCCTGATGCCCCTCTCCCAATGGAAATTGACTCTTTGGTGATTGTCCTGGCTTTTAAATCACCAAGGAGAATGGCGAGGGGAAGAGATCTGTTCTCTTATTTACCCTGTTGATGACTTGGTGTGCGCTGGATATTTACTCGAGGCAGGAGCAGTGAAGTGTTTGGGAGCTAATGTTTCCGAAGCTCTGCTCATTAATTTCAGATAATGAATAAACAAAGCAGCACACAGGCACCAAATATTATAAAGAAAATATCAGATTGGTGTGTGTGTGTGTGTGTGTGTGTGTGTGTGTGTGTGTGTGTGTGTGTTACCTTCATTCCCTTCCCCTTCTTCTCCAAAGTAGGCCAGCATCATTATTCCTATAACGTGGGTTGGGGTTGGAATCACTTTGGTTAGCATGAGGTAGGCTGCGGGCTGAAAGACGATTCGAAATGGTGTCTCAGGCTCCCATCGTCAACTGTTGCGAGAGATCAGCTCTCATTCAGAGGCTGAAGTGTTACGTGTATTCCGGCTAAACGGTGCCATCCATTCAGCAGGAAGAGATGCAAATTTGGGGCTGGGCGACCACTGCAGCGTAGGGCTTATCCACACTTACCTTTTGCCACGTGCTTCCCCAGCACAGGTCCATGCTTAAAAGCTCTATGTCCAAGCATTCTTTTTTCTTTTGCCTGGAAGCCTTCCTCATGAAAACCTTCTCTTTAGCACTCAATGAGAGCAAACATCAATTCATCTTTTCCAATGAAAGGGTAGGGTTTTGCAGCGAAAGCTCCAGAGCAAAAAAAAAAACCCAAAGAAGAAGAAAAAGAGCTTGGATTTGACATCCCAGTTTATCACTACCCTAAGGAGTCTCAAAGCGGCTAACATTCTCCTTTCCCTTCCTTCTCCACAACAAACACTCTGTGAGGTGAGTGGGGCTGAGAGACTTCCAAGAAGTGTGACTAGCCCAAGGTCACCCAGCAGCTGCATGTGGAGGAGAGGGGACGCGAACCCGATTCACCAGATTAAGAGTCTACTGCTCTTAACCACTACACCACACTGGCAGGGGAACTTTCACAGATCATAGAATCATAGAGTTGGAAGAGACCACAAGGGCCATCCAGTCCAACCCCCTGCCAAGCAGGAAACATCATCAAAGCATTCTTGACATATGCCTGTCAAGCCTCTGCTTAAAGACCTCCAAAGAAGGAGACTCCACCACACTCCTTGGTAGCAAATTCCACTGCCGAACAGCTCTTACTGTCAGGAAGTTCTTCCTAATGTTTAGGTGGAATCTTCTTTCTTGAAGTTTGAATCCATTGCTCCATGTCCGCTTCTCTGGAGCAGCAGAAAACAATCTTTCTTCCTCCTCTATATGACATCCTTTCATATATTTGAACATGGCTATCATATCACCCCTTAACCTTCTCTTCTCCAGGCTAAACATACCCAGCTCCCTAAGCCGTTTGTCATAAGGCATCGTTTCCAGGCCTTTGAGCATTTTGGTTGCCCTCTTCTGGACACGTTCCAGCTTGTCAGTATCCTTCTTGAACTGTGGTGCCCAGAACTGGACACAGTACTCCAGGTGAGGTCTGACCAGAGCAGAATACAGTGGTACTATTACTTCCCTAGATCTAGATGCTATACTCCTATTGATGCAGCCCAGAATTGCATTGGCTTTTTTAGCTGCTGCATCACACTGCTGACTCATGTCAAGTCTGTGGTCTACCAAGACTCCTAGATCCTTTTCACATGTACTGCTCTCAAGCCAGGTGTCACCCATCCTGTATTTGTGCCTTTCATTTTTTTTTGCCCAAGTGTAGTACCTGACATTTCTCCTTGTTAAAATTCATCTTGTTTGCTTTGGCCCAGTTCTCTAATCTGTTAAGGTCATTTTGAAGTGTGATCCTGTCATCTGGGGTATTAGCCACCGCTCCCAATTTGGTGTCGTCTGCAAACTTGCTCAGGATGCCCTCAAGCCCATCATCCAAGTCATTGATAAAGATGTTGAATAAGACTGGGCCCAAGACAGAACCCTGTGGCACCCCACTAGTCACTTCTCTCCAGGATGAGGAGGAGCCATTGATGAGCACCCTTTGGATTCGGTCAGTCAGCCAGTTACAAATCCACTGAATGGTAGCATTATCTAGCCCACATTTTACCAGCTTCTTTACAAGAATATGGTAAAATTGGTTCATTTAGCTCTGCAATGCCTCTGTATATCGACCCACAGAGGCTCTACAGGGTTTTATAGAACCATAGAATTGTAGTGTTGTGTTATGTACTGAGCTGAATCCTAGAACAATAGAATCCAGAATGCAGCAGTCTGATTGGTCCACAGGAGCCACCCAATCCAGCCCCAGGTGGAAGTGAATCAGCAACCTGATTGGCCTGCAGGAGCAGGCAATCAGGCTGCTGGCAGAAGTCAATCCGCAACCTGATTGGCCCATAGGTGCAGCCCTGAAGTAGCCAATCATGCAAGGCCCATTGTGTAAAAAATGTATATAAGCAGATGTTTTTGGGGGAAGAGCCATTCTTCTCTTCTTCCTCTATTGCTACTACAAGCTGAATAAATAGCATGAAATTCACTCTCGACTCCAAGTATATTTCAGACCCTAAGAGTCATTCCCAATCCCTTTCCATTCAAGGGTCTTTCCAAAGTTCTACCCATAGAGGGGTTTGTTTGGTTTCTGTAGTGTTATTTTGGTTGCTTGTAAAATTCCACGACAAGGCTTTCTTTTGAGTGAGTTTGTTAAGACTCCTGAGAGTTGTGAGGTGATCTCTATTCCCCTAGCAGAACTTCCATCCTCAGGGTGGTTTAATAACCAGTCCCTCTTCACAGGGAGCGCTGGGAATTGTAGCTCTGACTTCCTAAGAACTCTCAGCATCTTTAACAAACTACATCTCCCAGGATCCTTTGGGAGAAGCCGTGACTGTTTAAATCTGCATCACAGTGCTTTAAATGTGTGGTGTGAATGTGGCCTGGGGCAAACTCTCATTGACTGCTTCCCAATCCCTGCAATAATAATAATAATAATAATAAAATCCCAGGAATTACTCTGCTGGTTTTCCAAGCTCACCTGATGTCTGGAAAGTAAATAAATTTGTGAAACGGAGCCAAGAAGCAATTACTTTCAAGGACTCCTGTTTTGAGAAGGGGTAAAAAGAAAAAAGAAAAAAAACCTGCGAAACCAATTTAATCCCACCTCTGGTCAAGTTGACATGCAGAGTGGCTCAATGGAAGCGGGCGAAAGGAACGGGCTTGCATCCAAATCACACCAGCCAGAGACATGGATGTGAGAGATCCTGAGAGAGGTAAAAAGCAGCCTCCGTTAATGGAGCCAAAGGAGAGCCGGTGGGCAAACCACAAAGAAGCGTAATTGCAAGTGGGACTCATAATGGAGCAGTCCTGCCCTCCCCCCTTCTCTGAACATGATTCCCCCAAAGGTAGAAATCTTACCGTGCCCATCGGAGTTCCCCTGGACTCGGCTTCAAACACTGGGCAAGGCAGCCAGAACGGGATCCACACCCATCGCTCCTTGCCAGCTCTAATTAAGCCCAGAGCCACAACATGGGGGGGGGGGGGGAGAGAATGATTGAGGGTTGGCAAGTGGAATGCCATGTTTGTCTTTAAGCATGAATGTTTTGGTGGGGAAGGGGGGAATTTTTTTTGTCTCCCAGAGGTGCCGGGCTGACAGCCCCGGAGCCTTCCTTCTCTCTTCGCCCCGGCAGGAGGGTGTGTGTGTGCCAAGGGTAGTTTGCTCCTGCTTCCCCTCACCCTTCTCATGCATGCCCACAAGCAAGAATTTGTGTTGGGTTTTTTGAAAAATAAATAATGATGATGATGAAGGAACGGTATTCTAAGGTGGGACTGTGTCCTGTGTTGGAATGTGAGGCTTTGGGACTTGCCCTCAGGAGTCGAGCTTGTTTGGAACAACAAAACATTTGTCTCCGTCTCTGTTTCTCAAGCAAGCGATGCTTTCTCCAAAAATGTGAGTCTGCCCCAGATCGCCCTCTCGTCGGCTCCTCGGAAGCCCCCGGCGACTCACCACTCCCAGTGAAAGCCAAATGGGCTGAGGAATGTGTGTGTCTGTAATGCTCCTTCAATGGAAGATGTCTCGGATCATGTGAGGCCTCTGCTGTGAGGATTCTCTCAAGCTCCATAGAGGAAGGAGCCGTAACTGAGTGGCAGATCATCTGCTCTGCATGCAGAAGGTCCCAGGTTCAATCCCTGGTGTCTCCAAGCACGACTGGGAGATACCTATGCTGGTGAGGCTAGGCAATAGATTGCCCAACTGTCTGATTTGACATAAGGAGGATGCCATTGTTCCTATTTTATAAGGGTGATGACTAAGTGGTAGAGCATCTGTCTTGCATGCAGAACGTCCCAGGTTCAATCCCTGGTGTCTCCAAGTAGGACTGAAGGGCAAGCTCCTGTCTGAAACCCTGGAGAAGGGCAGAGCATCCTTTTTTTTTTTTTTTTTGCATGTAGAAGGAGCCAGGTTCAATTTCCCAGCATCTGATAACCGTTTCACTTCACGGTAAACAATACTGAGCTAAACAGAGTAATGGTCTGGCTTAGTGTAAGGCAGCTCTCTATGTATGCAAAATGTCTCCTTGACATCTCCAGGTAGGGATGAGAATGTTCCCTGCCTCAAACCTGGAGAGGGGCTGCCAGTCAGTGTTGACAATACTGAGCTAAATGGAGAAATGTTCTGACTCTGCACAAGACAGCTTCCCATGTATGTTCCTGTGTTCTATAATCTCCTATTCTGCTTCCATTTTAGGACCAGAGTCAATCCAGTGATTTCATGACTTAGAACAGGGATGGAAAACCATACCTGCCAAGTCTCCCGCTGAAAAAATGCGGGATCAGCAGCGGCGTGGCACCGGAAGTTGCGTAGGAGCAACTTCCGGGGTCGCTCTTCCCATGTGTGGGCACCGGAAATCGGGCAGAGCGGCACTGGAAGTCGCTTCTACACATGCCCGGTGGCCATCTTGCTGGTGGCTGCGTGGCAGCGGCCATCTTGGTGACAGCCGCCGCCATGTGGCCACCACCAAGATTGCCGCTGGGCATGCATAGGAGCAACTTCCGGTGCCCACACATGGGATGAGCGGCACCCAAAATGGAGGCTCCCTGGCAGGTAGGAAATCCGGGGGATTTCTGGGATTTTTTTTTCCATTCGGGAGAACAGCGGGAAACGGCTTAATATCCGGGGGTTTCCTACGAAAAACGGGATACTTGGCAGCTAAGTGGAAAACATGTAACCTTCCAGATGTTGCTGGACTACAACTCCCTTCATCCCTGACCCTTGGCTGTGCTGGCTGGGGCTGATGGGAGCTGGAGTCCAACAGCATTCCTCATTAGGGAGTTCTTGCATGCTATGAGATAACCAAATGATTACAACAACTTCCCTGTAAGTAGAGCATGTATTATTGTCTCCATGGTTTATTTTTACATCTGGCTGTTCGTCTAAGAGGTTATGGGGAGCATACATGTTCCCAGACCACTTTCATCCTCATAGCAACCCCGCCAGGTAGGCTTAGGTAGAGAGAAAGCCTAAAATCACTCAGCAGATCCTCATGGCTGAGCAGGGCTTTGAGAACCCAGGTGTCCACATTCAAATTTCAACACTCCTCTGACAACATCTGCTCCCACAGAGCCACAAAAAATAACTCAAATCCAGGGAGAGAGGCGAGATTCGCACCAAGGACTCCCAAGATCCCATGTCTTAAACCAGGCGCCTGTCATCTGATAAGAATTCATTTTAGATTATAAAGGGAGATAAGTCCCTTTGGTCCATTTAGCTGGGGCAAACTAGGATAGCTTGGAATTTGATAAGATCTAAATGCAGGTTGTTTGCTCATGGCATACAGAGGAGGCTTCACTTAAGAATGAATGGGAAGAAACCAGCTGGAGCTTCAATGACATTTTACAAAAATGGAAAGTAGCATGGTTTTCCTCCTTTCTGGAACCTACATTTGACTTTTGGGTACATAGGAAGCTGACTCAAACCAAATCCGATCAGTGGATTTACCCAGCTTAGATCGCTGGCCCAGCAAGCTCACTGCTGTCTAGTGCCTAGACTGGCCACTAACTCCATACTCGACTGCAGTATTGCTTCTGAATACCAGCTGCTGGAAGCCACAGGAAAGTGCTCTTGACCCTAGGTCCTCCTTGTATGTTTTCCCAGAGGCATCTGATTCACCGCAGTGACACCAGGATGCTGGACTAGATGGGCCATTGGCCTGATCCAGCAGGATCTTCTTTTGTTCCAGAGTTTTAGAACAGGTGACATTCCCAGTTCCACCTGGAGATGTTGAGAAGTGAACCTGGGACCTTCTGACAGCAAAACAGATGCTATTCCACTGAGCTACAGCCCTTCCTCTTGGATTTGGGAAATTTCTGTCTAGCAGCCCTGGACCTTTTGGAATTGAATTTGAGGTATTACCAGCTCCAGGTTTTTGGAGGGCTAGTGGGCAAGACACTGTCCATAGCCTCCTCACCACATAATTGAGCAAACCAACCTTCTCAATGCAGCAAGTTCATGAAGCTTTTGTCATTGCCCCACTGCCCTGTGTGCTCCTTGAGTTGGTGCCAGACCTCAGTTGGGGAAATGATTTGCATCAAGGTGCTGTTGGCTTCTTGCCTGAAAGGAAATTTGAACCAGATTTGGGCATTTCTCGTTAGACCAAGTCTGATTCTGCTGTGCAACCTGTTTTCAGTGACATCACTGAGAGAGGGGGAGGGAGGGAGAGCTTGGTACAGCAACAATTTTTAATTTGTTGGTGCTAGGCAACGGGGCACCATCTGGGCCCAATTTTAATCAGCAAAATAGATTGACATTACCCTTTCCCCAAGAGAGCATTGTGGGGAATTTTGAGGTGGCACCCAATGAACCTGGGCCCAAGTCCTTTTTTTTCAGGGGGTACTCAAGAGTACACAGTACCGACACCTCTTTTTTGTTGTTAAAAATTGTGGCATTACTGTAACAACTTCATAGTGAGTACCAGCAGCTATTTTTCCTCGAAAAAAGGCACTGTTGGACCCAATTAGCCAAATTTACAGAAGAAGAAGAGGATGGTGATGATGACATTGTCACTATAATGCACCCCAAACCAATTTCAAAATGGATTCAGAAATTTGTATTTGTGTGAATTTCAAGTGAAGGATTTTTTTTAAAAAAAATTCAGAGTCTGGAGAAAATTCTAAAGGTCCCTAGCACCTTTCGCCCAACTCAAGGGATTCTGAAATGGTTTCCTTGCAATTATGTTCGGCATATTGAAATTTGTTTTGGGGAATCCCCACTATCTCTGCATTCTTCTCAACCCTAAAGCAACACTGCACTCCCAACAAATATTATGTTGCTTTAAACTATTTTTTAAATGTTGTGACCCAACCTGGAACCTCAGGATGAAGAATGGGTAATTCGCATCCTCATCCTCATCGAGCAGCTACAATTCTGGCATTTAACTGCTTGCTTAAAGACCCATCAGTTCACTCAGGATTTTCCCTCGTCCAGCTATGTTGATCTATTAAGCTACTCTACCAATTTGCTGTGTACTTTTGTACCTGTTTATGAATGTGATTTTATTGTTGATATTAGGCTGTTCAACAACATGGTATTTCCCTCTCCCCCCTGGCATTCTCTCTCTCTCTCTCTCTCTCTCTCTCTCTCTCTCTCTCTCTCTCTCTCTCTCTCTCTAATAAAATAAATTCAGAAAGGCCCAGCGTCCCCCCTCTTTTAAAGCTTTGTAGGTGGCAGTTTCAGCTACTTCATTGTGTCAAAATGCCAGACGTTTTTCATGCACCCGCACGAAGCTGAGGACCAAACTGAGAACGCACCTCTGCATTTTTTTTCCTGCTGCTAATACGAAGCAGGAGGTGTAGAAAGGTGACACCCAAATGAATTTCCTCCTCTAAAATGGCCACCCTGTTAAGCTGCAATACAACAACACAGTTACGAGGGACGCCTTGGAAGCCTTCAAAGGCTGCTTGTTTTGTTCTTATTGGTTCCTTCTGAAAATTTTGAGACACATGAACCTTAAAAAAAAAAAAACACCCAGTAGAGTGATGTATAGCTTTGAAATAATAACTGAGGGGGGCTAGAGGTAAGCTGAGCTATGTTTACTTAGGCCTTCCAGGTGCCCTTAGCCATCGGTGACCTCGCCAAGTTATAAGAAACAATACGTTCCTTCAGATCCATCGCCGCAAAGATCCACAACCCGCTAAATGCATTAAGACATTAATGTCTGTTTGGGGATCAGCTCTCAACTTAACAGGTTAACCTCTGGCCCAGGAGGGAATAAACAGCAAGTGAGATTTAGCCAGGGCTTGTACACAGGGAGTAACTGATAGCTATAGCCCACCCATCTGATAACCGTTTGGGAAGGAGGTACATTTCCCCTCTCATAAGGGAGCGACCGGCAGAAATAATTGAAGTTGACGTCTTGGGGGCTTAATCAGAATTCTGGGACCTGAGTATGACTGGATGGCTCTCAGTCCTTCCAGCAGAAGTGGCTGAGTGGTACTCATTGGAGCAGAATTGGGAAAGGAGGGCTGGTCCTATATCCCAGAAAGGCTCGGGTTGAATGGAATGAGAGGGATCCAACCCTATTTCGGGTCCAGTGAAGATGCGAGCGGCATGGCCAAGACACGATGAAGCTTCAGTAAGCACAGGAAAACCACTTGGGAGTTAAACAGGGCACAACTTTATTGACTGCAGATGTCAGCAGGTTTTGGCAAAGGCATTGGGTGCGTATCCTGAATCAATCAACTTGTCTGCTGATTGATTGTTTGGCAGGGTTAAGGATTGCCCTGTGGCGGAATGAATAAATCTTTTTTTGCATCAGTCATCGGCCATAGCAATAAAACAACAATGCAATATTCAAAGGATAGAAATAAAAAGTCAATTATATAAAATACATTTTGGGGTTTTGAATCAATGATGAAATGGTGGATCTTATTCTGATTGTCCCAGCTAAAAAACCTTGCAACCTTTGCTGTCACCTGCTCATCTTGAACTGCCAAGAGAAAGGACACTGTGGCAGTGGTTGGGCGACCCAGAATGGACAATAAAAGAGGGGTTATAATCTCAGTCCTCAAGTCTTTATAAAGAGTGCAGGCCAGAAGGGCATGCCCCACTGATTCGGGACTGCCATCTCCACAGGGACATAAGCATTTTTCATGTGGAAATGCATTTGAAATTCATTTTTTGCATGCTATTCACGTTAATATATGCCTTTAGGCACACTTTACCTGAGTGCCTGCATTTTTGCCCCAGATCTAAGCACTGTCTGAGATTGGAGGCAAGATGCCTGGGAATCTGCCTTTTCCCTGAACACCAAAATGGTTGATAATAATTCAGCGTTTGTTGATTAGTAGAGAAGAAGAAGTGAAGAGTTTGGATTTGATATCCTGCTTTATCACTACCCGAAGGAGTCTCAAAGGGGCTAACAATCTCCTTTTCCCTTCCTCCCCCACAACAAACACTCTGTGAGGTGAGTGGGGCTGAGAGACTTCAAAGAAGTGTGACTAGCCCAAGATCACCCAGCAGCTGCATGTGGAGGAGCAGAGACGCGAACCTGGTTCCCCAGATTACGGGTCTACCGCCCTTAACCACTACACCACACTAGCAGGTGGTCTCAGAGGACACAGCCTTGGCCTGCCTGCCGTTGGTAAGTTTTCCCTCTCACCCTTCAATTCTCTGAAGTGCTCACTCCACCAGCAAATGGCACAGTGAAATTTGTGGTTGGGTGGGTTGCATTTTGGCTTGGCCCTCTACAACACAGGACTCCTGTGAGACAGAGCAACTAAGGGGAAGAGAGAAATATTGTTCCCTAAGCTATTCCTTCTCTTCTTCCCTGCCCTTTTATAGGAACATAAGGAGTATTCATGGGTCAAAGTGGGGCTGGTGTGGGTTGTGGCCTGGGAGAGTTTTGAGGACCTTATATAAGTTCTCAACCGCATCCTTATGGCTCCTTTGATCATGTTTGCAGAACTTGGGCAGATCATCAAGATTTAAGGCTGGATAACACAAATATAATCAACACATTCTGATGGAAGCGATCCATTCTTACACAGTATTGGCTCCATCCAGCCCATAATTCCTTTGAGCTGAGCCATGTGATTGTTGTGACTGCCACCCACATCTTCAGTTGGAACTAGATGTGAAAGATGGCTGGTGCCAAAAACAGCAGTCCCCTGTCACCCCCATAATGTCTGGCGATGCTCAAGAGATTACGCCATCACTTCTTGTGTACTTTCCTGCCCTAACTTTTGTCCCTTGGCTGTTGCTTGTGGAGGAGGGGGAAGTTGTGCAATGACGATGTCCTCTCACATGGTCAGTATCCTTAGGTGTGTCACAGGAGAGAAGAACACTGGAGTGTTCTCCAACAAGATGCATTGATGGCCACCATCCTGGCCATCAAAGTTTGTTGTTGTTGTTTAGTCGTTTAGTCGTGTCCGACTCTTCATGACCCCATGGACCAGAGCATGCCAGGCCTCGAAACAGGATTGGACTAATTCATGGAGGAGAAGGCAATTAATGACTACCAGAGCTGGTGGCTAATAATAATAATAATAATAATAATTATAATTATACCCTGCCCATAACAGAGTATTAAAAACACAATAAAACATCAAACATTAACTTCCCTAAGCAGGGCTGCCTTTAGATGTCTTCTAAAAGTCAGGTAGTTGTTTATTTCCTTGACATCTGATGGGAGGGTATTCCACAGGGTGGGCGCCACTACTGAGAAGGCCCTCTCTTTGCCTGGTTCCCTGTAACATCACTTCTCGCAGGGAGGGAACCACCAGAAGGCCCTCGGCGCTGGACCTCAGTGTCCGGGCTGAATGATGGGGGTGGAGATGCTCCTTCAGATATACTGGCTGTGTTCTCTCTCAATTGTTACACCTCTTAGTACCAGCTGCTGGGAATCATAAGTGGGGAGAAAACGCTGTTGCACTCGGGTTCTTTTGTAGCCTTCCCATACACATCTGCCTGGCCACTGAAAGAATGTTGATTGGCCTTTGGCTTCATCCAGAAGACCTCTTCATTTCTCCTTATGACCGTGCTACAGCCCCTGCGTCGTTGGTGGAGGTGGAGTCCTGCACACTCACATATTTTGAGGGTACAGCCCCTTCAACCTGGGCAGGAATGATCTTTTCATTGACTTGCATATATGGTGAGGTGGTGAAGAAATAACATAAATTCCCAAGGGAATGTTACCCTTCAACCCAGACAAGGACCCTGCTGTATGTGATGGTTGGCATCTGTTTCCCCATAGAGTTTTGGTGATGCAATTAAGATCCCTTTGTGCCCCGTCCCTCCCTGAATAAATCAAGACACAAGACACGGTGAGTAAGGTTAATGGGCATAAAAGGCCACAACTTTATTGATTACGGATGTAGAGAGGTATTGGCTTGGGCACTGGATCTAACTGACTATATCCGACTCCAGCCTGTTGTGCTGGCAGTCTGGGAAGGGTTAACCACCATTGGGTGAGCCCTGTGATGCAGATCAACTAGGAACTCACCCTGGAGCCACCAATAGGGGCGTGCCTTAGGCCCTCACCTACCACAGCTTCGGACATGGCCACGCCCCTGGACTCCTTAAGGGAGTACCCCTCAGCATTTTGGGGGAGGTGATGGCAGCAACCTCCCCCCCCCACCTGAGACCTTTCTGAGATAATCCAATGCCTAACCGCCAAAACCAAAGTTGTGACAAGTTGCTATGAGGTAGGTGAAAACCACAAGGCTAGAGCCAATTTGCCAAGTGGGAAAATTCCTACCAGGCCCCTTAACGGCTCACCAACCGAGGTCCATAGCAGTGTCAAAAGGAGAGACCTAACTAGAGGGAGGGTGGGCGGGAAAAGCGCAGCGGCTGGGGGCAGGAGCAAAGAGATTGAGCCCAGGCCGCATGCCTGCTTAAAGGCAGCAAGCCACGCCCCCGGGAGGTCCGGATTGGATGCGCCGGGGAGCGACGCGCCCGGGGCCCAGCCTATGGCTGGAAGGATGGCAACCATCCCCCCAGAACATGAAGGGTGCGTGGGAGCCCGCAGCATCCCTCCCTGTTATGCCGGAAGGGACTCTATTGACTGATATAAGGGCTGGCATCAATCCAGATGAAAAGCATGCACCGTATTCAATCTCTCCTGCAAATCATTGCAGTTGGTGCACCCAAAGACAAAAAAATAATAATCACTATTTAAAGCTGGACCAGTCAGTCAAAATTAAAGTTTCCAACCCACATCTTGATCCCCTCCCCTTTTCTGCTCTGGATGCTTTCACAGTCTGCTTAGTTTCATTTTCTGGGGGTGAGGGGGATCGCTGTGAATTTTTGTTTAATTTTAGGGACAGCTGAAGCTACAGAATCATTCAGCCCAGTCAAATGGGCAGGATACAAATAATAAAATTATTATTAGTAGTATCATCATCATCATCATCATCATTTAGAAGCTGAGTGTGAATCTCTGATCTGATTCGAGAATAATCCAAATCAGAAATGTGAGAACCTTCTGCCACAAATCTCCCTGATTCCCCTTGCGATTTGAGTGACACACAACACTGTATATTTCTCTAGATATGTTGTTCTTTTTGGCAAAAATAATAATGAGGCACTGGTGCCGACAACGTGATAAAACCACTGTGGGTGCCACAGGCAGAAAAAGAAAATTTAAAAAAGCTGACAGTGAGCACTTTCACAAATGCACACCCTGATTTATAAGAATGTTGCAAAATAGGTCCTATCTGCACTACACATTTAAATAAATATTTAAACAGTCATGGCTTCCCTCGCAGAGTTATGGGAACTGTAGTTTCATAATGGTGCTGAGAGTTGTTAGGAGATACCTATCCTTATCTTCCAAGTCCTGGACTGCAGAATCCGGGACCAGCAGCCGTGTGACACCGGAAGTTGCGTCGACGCAACGTCCGGTGTCACTCCGCCCATCTATGGGCACCAAAAATGGCCGCAGCCGACACCGGAAGTCGCGTCCATAGAAGGGCAAATCAGAAAGAAAAAAATGGCCACCGGCAGGAGAAAATAACGGAGAAAAACGGGAGACGAAGTGATACGGGGGACCACCGGGAAAAGGTAAGTAAAAACGGGGGTTTCCCGGGGAAAACGGGGTACTTGGCAGCTATGTACCTATCCCACCTCACAGGACATATTCAGGATTCGTCCATCGGAAAAAGTGTCCAGGCGGAAGGAAAGAAAGAAAGAAAGAAAGTAAGAAAGTAAGAAAGAAAGAAAGAAAGAAAGAAAGAAAGTCCCAACAACTCCTCCCCCCCCCCAAAAAAAGAAGAAAAAATATCAACAATTGTGTCTGGATTTTCACGTTTCCTCTTTTTCGGGAACTCTGAGAATTATAGCTCTCTGTGTTGAAAAGGAGTTTCATAACAAAGCTTAGCCCCTTTAACAAACTACAGCGCTCATGGTTTATTGAAGGAAGCCATAACTAAACAGTAGTATGGTTTTTTTTAAAAAAAATGTATACAGTAATACATCGGGTTACGAATACGATCCGTTCCGGGTCGCATTTCGTAACCCGAAAAGTTCGTAACCCGAACACAACCCGAACCACCATTTTGCGCATGCGCAAAGCGCTATTTTCGCTATTTTCGCACGTGCGGCGAAAATACTTCCGGGTTTGCGCAGTTCGCTCTCCTCTTTCACCCTCATTAAAAGGTTCTTTAATTCCTCCTCACTTTCTGCCATCAAGGTTGTGTCATCTGCATATCTGAGGTTGTTGATATTTCTTCCGGCAATCTTAATTCCAGTTTGGGATTCATCTAGTCCAGCCTTTCGCATGATGAATTCTGCATATAAGTTAAATAAGCAGGGATAATCCCTTCCTATTCGGGCAAAAGGTCCACATACACATAACTGTTTGTCTCGCTAGCCAGTTTAGTGCCCTCTTGACCAAAAAGCACTGCAGCATAGGAATCTCGCATCAACCAATGACTCACTGCACCTTCGCTTTCCAGTTCAGCATGATCCTCTGTGCATTGGATGGGATTTTTGCTCTTCCTCCTGGGTCTCTTATTTCACCTTCCCCATTTTTTATCTGCTTCACGGCACTGATGCTTGATCAGAGTGTTGGGAGTGGGCAGACAATAAATGGGAATAAACATAATAAAAACTTCCTGGGAGACGAGTGGAGGAACCTGAAATTTCTTCTCTCCCCGCTAAGCAAAGAAGGAAGGGAGAACCTAAATTTCAGCAAGAAGGTACTACAACCCAAACTGGTTACCTGCTATATGTCTATGGCACATTTTAACATTGAAGATTTCAATGATAGTGAAAAGTTCTGAAGACAAGTGCAATTTCAGAAGTGGAATTGAAACCATATATTTTGCAGGCTTTTACTGTGGCTGTTTCCTTCAAAGGTTTTAATGCTCTCCTCCCCTGGTGCATTTGTTAGGCCAACATTTACAGAAGCCTTTGATCTTCTCAATAAAACAAAGGAGGTGGGGAAGGGTTGTTAACTTGGGTTTCTGCTTTAACTATGCTGCCAAATGCTGGAATGGGGCATAGTTAGCCACACAACCTTTTGCAGGAATGACTGGGAGGGTGAAAATCAGGGCATGTTGGGGATTGGTGACCATTTCAGCCTCTGAAAGTTAGAATAATAGAGTTGGAAGGTACCCAAGTGTCATCTAGTCCAACCCCCTGCAATGCAGGAATCTCAGCTAAAGCATCCATGACAGATGGCCATCCAACATCTGCTTAAAAACCTCCAAGGAGAGTCCACCACCTCTCCTGGGAGTCTGTTCCACTGTCAAACAGCTCTTACTGTCAGAAAGTTCTTCCTTATGTTTAGTTGGAATCTCCTTTCTTGTAACTTGAAGCCATTGGTTTGAGCCCTACCCTCTGGAGCTGGAGAAAGCAATTATGTTCCCTCCAGTGTGGTGTAGTGGTTAAGAGCGGTAGACTCGTAATCCGGGGAACCGGGTTCGCGTCTCCGCTCCTCCACATACAGCTGCTGGGTGACCTTGGGCTAGTCACACTTCTTTGAAGTCTCCCAACCCCGCTCACCTCACAGGGTGTCTGTTGTGGGGGAGGAGGGGAAAGGAGATTGTTAGCTGCTTTGAGATTCCTTTGGGTAGTGATAAAGCGGGATATCAAATCCAAACTCCTCCTCCTCCTCCTCTTCTTCTTCTTCTTCTTCTTCTTCTTCTTCTTCTTCTTCTTCTTCTTCTCCTCCTCCTCCTCCATGTGACAGCCCTTAAGATATTTGAAGATGGCTATCATATCTCCCCCCAGTCTCCTCTTTCCCTTTTAGAGGTGGGCTTCCCATTAAGCCAGGGTTGTTCCACCTTGGGTCCCCAGATGTTGTTGGACTACAACTCCCATCATCCCCAGTCAGTTTAGCCAATAGTCAGGGATGATGGGAACTGTGGCCCAACAACGCATGTCGACCCAAGATTGAAGAACACTCCTAAGCTATCATGGCTAATCAGTTGACAGCAGACTTTCCCAACTTTGGGTCCTCATATGTTTTCAGACATCATCCTCAGCCAGCATGGTCAATGGTGAAGAATGATGAGGACTGCAATCCAGTGATATCTGCAAACCCCAGGGTGGGAACCACAGCCTTTCAAAGGTTTCCTAAAGCAGGGGTAGGCAACCTTTGGCTTAGGACTGCATGTGCCGCTTGGGAGAGAAGGCAAGAAGGAGAGCAGAAGAAGAAGATACCATGGAGAAGGCCGAAAGAGATGGAGCAACAAGAGGGTGGAGGCAGGAGCCGTTGGTGGGACAACACAGGGTGGTGTGGCATTGCTTGCCTGGCTTTCCAACATGGGGGTCACTGTGAAGGGGAGGGAGAAGGAGGTGGGGAGGTCATTGTGGTGCAGGCTCAGAAGCAGGAACATTGGATTGGCTCTGCCACTGCGCCCATACTGTGCCAACCTTCTCCTCTCGATTACTGGCAAACTATTGCAGTCTATATTGGGGGTGAGGAAACCAGCAAGCTACTACAGGGATGGGAAACCTATGGTCTTTCAGATATTGTTGGACTACCCCATGATCCCTGATCATGGTCCATGTTGGCTGGGGATGGTGGCAGGGGTCTTTCAACGTCAGGAGGATCACAGAATTTCCATCCCTGTTCTGCCCTGGTCGTCAATGATTCTTCAGGTTATCAGGCAACAAGTTCTCTTGTTGAGATTGAACCTAGGCCCCCTGCAGTGTGGCCAAGCCATTCACGGTACCCTAAAAACTGCTTCTACACTGTCCAAACCACCTCTGATAATTCGTGCATCTGCCCTGGCCAACTCCACAGCAAGCAACTTTTGGGAAAGCAGACATGCTTCCCATTGGCTTGGGAAACTTTCATTCCGCCCCCTTCCTGCATAGATGGTGGGCTTCAAACTACTAGTTCTTTGGGAGAACTGAAGAGTGAACTTGAATTCATGTATTTTAAACAAAGGTTAGACGAGACTTACAGACAGCTCACAAAAGGTGAAAAAAATATCAGCAAGAATTGCATATTACAGTATGTCGAGAAAGCTCCTGACTTTTAAATTTCTCCACAGGTATTATTTCCTCTGAATAGGAACAAAGAGCCAAAAAAACAGTTTAAAAAAAGCATATTCAAATGTGTGCATAAAAACGTTTGGTAAATGAACACTGTTTAGTTTGCTGACATAATTACTTCAATGTAATTTTTATGAGTTGTAGAAATCTTGGCATTTTCACTGAACCAGATAATTAGACTCTGAATAGAACAGGGTCAGAATAATTAATACATCAAAACTAGATGAACTTTTTCTAATTATTTTTATTTAATCTCTATTATAATTATTGTTATACTCTGTTGAGCATGATTGCCTCATGTTCATAGATTTGAATACCATCCTATAGTTGCATCGTGGGACTTTGTGGAATATTAACAAACCGTGGCATGGAGAAATTAGAATGGTGTCGTTTCATGATGGAATTCTAAATTGGAATTTTTCTTACTTCAAACCCCCCCCCCAACCGCATGGTACAGATGCACCAAATTTGCTCCAGTGTAAACCCCCCCCCCCACGCACACAAAAAATGAAGAAGAAAAGAGTGTCGCTTGATTGTATTCCTTTATGGCAAAAGTTCTGGCAAACTTCAAAGCAAACTTGTAGGACTCCTACGTGGTAAAGGGCTATGGACCATGAGGGAGAGGGAAATTAATTTTGCCTTAGGGGTTCTGGCATTATCCCCATGCCGCACAGAAGCTCTAGTGACCTGCTACCATAATGCTCATTTGCCAAGAAGCAATAAGCCACCTATCCACTGTGCATGGACTGTGTGCCACTCAGATTTCTGGCACTTTCAGGGAGGCCAGGAGAAAGAGATGACAGGGCTTGTGAGCTCTCAAGAGTCGTGTCGGAAACAGTATTTTGATAGGTGGAAAAGGCGGGGAAATCCCCCAGCTAGGGATCGGTGAATCTGTCAATTTCATTTCCCCCTCCATTTCTCATTTTTTCCACTCTTACGTTTGCCCCATTTCTCATACTTTTGCAAAATGATAATAATAATAATAATAATAATAATAATAATAATAATAATAATAATAACAACTACATTTGAATGTATAGCTTATTAATCTTGTCTGGAATGCTTGCATTAATTTAAAGCAGGCATCCCCAAACTGCGGCCCTCCAGATGTTTTGGCCTACAACTCCCATGATCCCTAGCTAACAGTGGTCAGTGGTCAGGGATGATGGGAATTGTAGTCCAAAACATCTGGAGGGCCGAAGTTTGGGGGTGCCTGATTTAAAGGCTTAAGTCTAGATTGATGCTGTTGTTATTGTCAGCTGATCATTTTTTTTCCTCTTTTTTTCTGTTCTATTGCAAAATCAATAAAAACGTGGTAACTTGTAAGCATGTTTTTTTTGCATGGTTCTCCTAATACAGTGGTACCTCTACTTACAAATTTAATGCGTTCCGAACACACATTTGTAAGTCGAAAAAAATTGTAAGTCGAATCCCATAGGAATGCATTGGGAGAAAAAAATTGTAAGTAGAAGCAACCCTATCTAAAAATTTGTAAGTAGAAAAAATCCTATCTAAACTGCATCCAAGATGGCGGGCGGAGCTCCATTCGTAAGTAGAAACATTCGTAAGTAGAGTTATTCGTAAGTAGAGGTACCACTGTATATGCTTTTTTGCTATGCTGTTTTGCCAACTGTATGGATTTTTGCAATCTATATGCATTTTGCAATCTGTACACATTTTTGCAGTTAAACTTGGGACTTTCTGCATGCAAAGTTTCTACCGTGTTTCCCCTTTTTTAAGACACCGTCTTATAACTTTTTTCCCTCAAAAAAACACACAGTGGCTTATTTTCAGGGGGTGTCTTTTTTTTTTAAAAAAAGTGCTGGTACAACTGGGACCCACTGGCTCAGGATGCTCGGTGCTCTCTTCTGCACATTGCTGGGCGCGTTGTTGGCGCTGCCAGTTCCGAGCGCCTGCAGGGTGGGGTGGGGGTGGCAGTGCTTTAAACCCCCAACCCTGTAGAAAGCAATGGAAGTTATGGACCGTAACAATCCTTAAGAGGCACAGGTCTTAAAAAACCCCTGGTATCACCCTTGAAGCACAGCCTTCCAAAGTCAGGGGGGAAGAGGTCTGTTTAGACAAAGGAAAGGATCGGGGGTGATTCTGTGCCCTGGGACCCACAGAACTACTTTAAAAATCCCAACCTGGGGGGGGGGTCAAATAGTGAAGCCCCATAGCCCTGTAGCAACAGAAGGCACATTCTGAAGCACCCGAGCTGTTCGGTTCCATAAAAAATCCAGGAATTGTAAAATTAACAACAATAATGGGGGGGGCACTCTATCCAAAGAGTTAAGAAGGAATGGGAAAGTGTTGAGTTATATATGGAAAAATATGGAAAGGAAAGTTAGTTAAAGATAAAAAATAAATAATTATCGCAAGGGGAAAAATAACATCATAAAGGGTAATAATATTAAATATAAAATAGACAACACAACAGAAAAAGCAAGTATATGACTAAATGAGATCGCACAGGAGTGAGGGAAGGGGGAGAGAGGGAGGGGGGTAAGGAATGGAAGGAGGCAATGGTTGGAGGAGGGTATAGGGGGATGAATTAAAGGAAAATTAAGACTGAGAAGCGCATGGTTTTTGTTTTTTTAAAGATGCAAAGGCTTGCAATCAGCCAAAGTATAGAGCCCAACTTCCAGGAGACTGCGATCTACTTGCGGATTTATAAACTGGAGGTGATCTACCCCCATTTTATTGGTGTTCAGGTCAGAGTTGTTTTTAGAGAGAGGAAATATCCCATTTTTGAGGTTAAAGTAAAAGTTCCTGACCTTTTTTTTATAATGAGGAAATGCTGCTAAAACTCCGTTCTTCATTCCACGAAGGGGAGAGGGGGCGGGGCCGGGTGCTCAAAGACAAAAGAAATGGAAAAGGAGATAGCGATCAACTCCAGCCTCGCATTCATGCAGCCGTCGGGAGAGGCAGGGGCTGCAGCCGAGTGCTGCTTCACAAACAAACGGGGAAAAGTGCTTAGAACCCAGAGAATCCAGCTGAAAAACACGAAGCAGCAACAGCAATTGCACACACACCATCCCAAGCCAGCACAGTAACCAAGTCCCAAAAGCAAGAAAGGACTCAGCAAACACTGCTGCGGCCGGCGTTGCTGCTGCTGACTCGGGGAGCTCAGTGATCTCTTCCGCACAGCGCCTATTACTATGGCTTATTTTCGGGGTACGGTTTATATTTCTCAAATGCTTAGAAATGCTGCTATGGCTTATTTTATGACTACGCCTTAAAAAGGGGGAAACACGGTAGTATTATGAGAGAAGGAGGAAAAATTTCCTGCACCCACTGTCGCAATGCATAACTTTAATCACATATCCCCTTGGTCTCAGCCTGGGGGGGGGGGGGCAACAAGAAGCCAGTCCTCCAAAGTCTTGGGGCATGCAAGCCAAACCCATGAACAAAACTTTCATTTCTCATGGTGAAAAGGTTGGTGGACACAGGAAAGCAGAGTCTCTCTCCAAGTTCAAAGGTCCTTCCTTCCTCCTTACTGGAAAGAATGCTTGGTCCCAAGAGGGATCTTCCCACACTTTCACCGATAAGATGGTCACGTTATTAACATTTCAGGGAGTCACAGACTGACGCAGCGCATATTAATTCTATCTGGCATCCCATTGCCTTAAAGTTCTGTTTTCCTTACTAGCTAATAAAGTATGACTAACTGCCACCACTGGTTTGCAAGCTGTGCTTTGGGATCACCATGCAGTGACCCAGAAATCCCTCCTGTCTCATCAACACCTCCAGGGTCATGGAAAGGGGGCTGCAGTGGGTATCCACCATCTCTTTGCCCCTATCATTTTCCATTTACCTTACGTACTTTATTAGTGGGAGGGGAAAAAATTCAAAGCCTTGATTGCAATTATAGGTAAGAAACCCTCACTGCATTGCTAGATAATTAAAAGATCTGAGGCACTTGCGAGAGGCTGTGTAATTGAGCTTCAATTGCCCTGGCAAAGTTTAGAAGGAGACAGCAGGAGGTTAAATCTTGTGATTCTCATTCACAAAGGAGCAAAAGTAACTTAGGCAAGTCGTCGTCTCTGGCCTTACAACAAGGGTGAGCAGAAGATAGATCAGGATATACTGGTAACTCACAAAAGTTCAGCAAGGGTTTCCCATAGGCTGGAGTGTGACAGCTTTGAAAAAAGTGACTCCCATGCTTGGGGTCATTAAGAAATGAATTGAAATGACCGCTCCCCACATCAAATGGGAGGCGCCTTTTGCGTGGTCACGCACAGCCCCACAGATCCCAGTGCGGCTCCTGGTAGTTTGGGCTGGCTTCATCCTCCCCAGGCTGGATACCTGGAGGTCTCCGCCTACCTCAGCCAATCACCCAATCCCGCCTGGGGAGGCGTTGCTAGGGGATCAGCCAGGTAAGGGGAGGGACTGCCCTGCCCACACAACAGAACAGGGGTCAGCAAACTTTTTCAGCAGGGGGCCGGTCCACTCTCCCTCAGACCTTGTGGGGGGCTGGACTATATTTTTTTGGGGGAAATATGAACAAATTCCTATGTCCCACAAATAACCCAGAGATGCATTTTAAATAAAAGGACACATTCTACTCATGTGAAAGCATGCTGATTCGCGGACCGTCCGCGGGCCGGATTTAAAAGGCGATTGGGCCGCACCTGGCCCCCAGGCCTTAGTTTGGGGACCCCTGCAACAGAAGGTGAACCTTACCTGTGAAGCGGCAGTCGGCTCCAGAGCTTCTCCCACCCTGCCCTCCCTCAGTTAAGTCTTCTTTTGCAGGTGAACCTCTTCTCCACAGGTACGCAGGGGCTGCTATGTCAGGGTCGCTGTTGAAGGGCCGGAAAGGAATTTTCCTGCATTGGCAGGTTTTGCCTTTTCTGTAGCAAAATGTCACAACTTTGGTGATTTCAGGCCTTGGGCGGAATCCTTTAGTCTATCTTCCTAAAAAGGGGGGGCGTGAAGCGGTGACCCACTCCCCCTTTGCGGTGGTGATCTCAGGGTTCCCCGTTAAAGGGGTCTTGAGGGGAGGCATTGGTCATACGCCGAGAGGTTGTCATTGCTGATGTGAGTAGGTATAGACCACAGGTCTATATGCTTCTCAGGTATATAGAATTCAAGACTATGAGCTATAAAGCCATTTTCCCTTTGTCTCACTAAAATCCTTGTTTTTCTCTCTCTTTGTCTTACTAAAGATGCTGTACTTATTAAGGATGTTTATATTAAACCACCTGGCTTAATATAACGGCGGCGAAGCGGGGGGCGGGCTCTCTGCTTGAACATATGTTCTTCAGAGCCAGCCCAATCCCCACATATTCTGGATAACCCTGAAGTCTCCCAGATCCCCGGCTGGGGACTGGGAAGGATAAATGCCCAATGCCTGAGCCAAGGTCTCCCTACATCTGAATCTTAATAAAGTTGTGGCTAATTTTAATCCCATAGCACGTTGTCTTGTGTCATTATTCTGCTCAGGGGTTGGGGGGGGGGGACTCGGCCTGCCCATGCAAATAAAACTGGCAGTATCATGGTGCCATAAATCACTGGTGTGACCCTAAGACTAGTTTTTTCTTCTTCTATCGATTTGTGTTAGTTGCCTTTCCCCCCAAAGTGGCATCTATATGTGGTACTGGTTTGTTTCTTGGATTCACTCTTTTCCAGTGCTGGTTTGCAACACATGGAACACCTGTGGAATTTTGCATAACATAAACTGACCCAGACACCGCAATCATCACCTGACGCCCATAAAGACAGCTTCTTAGCAGCTTAAAGGTAAAGGACCCCTGACAGTTAAGTCCAGTCGCAGACGACTCTGGGGTTGCGGCGCTCATCTCACTTTACTGGCCGAGGGAGCCGGCGTTTTGTCTGCAGACAGTTTTTCCAGGTCAGCACACAGAAACGCCGTTTACCTTCCCGCCGGAGCAGTACCTATTTATCTACTTGCACTTCTTCTTTTTTTGATGTACTTGTTAAAGACCAGCAAGGCTGAACCTGGTGTAAATGCCAACTATACCAGTTGAACTCAGCAGAGTAGCGCAGGCCCAGTGGAAACTTCTTGGTTGCAGGATGTAGGCAAGTTGCAGGAACACAGGAAATCACTGCCACTAGTACTGTGTAACTATTTACAGCTTTATTTACAGGAACAAAACAACAAACAGTACATAGATCAGTACTTCTCTCTATCTCTCTACAACACAATAACCACATCAGAAACACACCACCAACTCTCCACACACAGCACATATTTCACCCTCAGTCTTTAAGGGTTTTTTCCACCAATCACTTTGCTGTTGCTTAGGTTCTATCACTAGGCAGATTATCCAGCCCTGGAGATTGCTGAATCACTCTTCTGGGCATGTTGCCAGCTCTTAATTGCTTTGTGACCAGATGCACATACTCACACAGTAAAAAAAACTCAACAGTACTTTCAAACTGTTAGGTTGGCAGGAGCTGGGACCGAGCAACGGGAGCTCACCCCGCCGCAGGGATTCGAACCACCGACCTTCTGATCGGCAAGCCCAAGAGGCTCAGTGGTTTAGACCACAGTGCCACCCGCATCCCTCTTAGCAACTTACCCACCTGCTTAACACCCCAGGAACACCTGGCTACAGTTAAATAAACAGTGTCCATTACATACCACCAGCTGATCCAGCTGCCGTCTTTAAAGCAACACTTCCCAAACATAGTTCTGGTTACAGGTAGGTAGCCGTGTTGGTCTGGATCGAAGTAAAATAAAAAAATTCCTTCAGTAGCACCTTAAAGACCAACTAAGTTTTTATTTTGGTATGAGCTTTCGTGTGCATGCACACTTCTTCAGATACAGTGAAATGGAAGTCCATTTCACTGTATCTGAAGAAGTGTGCATGCACACGAAAGCTCATACCAAAATAAAAACTTAGTTGGTCTTTAAGGTGCTACTGAAGGAATTTTTTTATTTTACTTCCCAAACAGTGGGAGTAGAACCTCTATTCTCACTGAGCAGAAACAAGAGCAGGCCTTTTCTGTGGTAGCTCCCCACTCTCAAGGAAGTTTTGCCCGGCACCTTACATATCTTAGGCACCAGGCAAAAACATTCCTCTTCTCCCTGGTAGCTTCTCCTGCGCTTGATCTCACTGCACAAATAGACATTATATACACATATACATCTGTCACCTTGAGCCAATTGCAACCTCTCCACTGAACCTACCTCACAGGATTGTTGTAAATAAAAAAAAGCGAGAGAAGGGATCTTGTACAATGCCTTCCACAGATAAATGGAATGGAATATAATTTTAGCTGTAAGCTATTGAGGATGATCAGGAACATACCAGAGAGTATTCCCATTGAACACAGTGGGACTTAGTTCTGAGTAAAACTGCTTAGGATTGCTATGTAAGGCTGCACAGTCCTTTACCCAATTACCTGGGATTATGCTCTATTGAAAACAGTGGGACTTACATCTGAGTAGACAGTGCAAGACTCTAATAAAAAATAAAATAAACACTCCACGCGTTTCCTAAGAAAGTGTCTGGCTGCTGAAGCACTGCAGTTAATGAATTAGAAGTGAATTGGTGACTTTTTCCTTCAAAATTATAGGAAGGGCTTCATATGCCAGCTTCGCAATTTCCTTTATTTGGTGCAGGAATTTTATTTTCAGGATAAACAGGAGTCTAGTTTTGCACACACACACACACACACACCAGATTTTAATTGTTCTCTGAGACATGGAGGGGAGGAAAAATGAAAATGGGACATTCCAGGATCAAATCAGAAACCGGGATAGCTTATCATATTTTTTCGTGTATAAGACTAGGGGTTTTTTTAAGCCAAAAAATTAGGTTTGAAATTGGGGCTCGTCTTATACACAGGTAGTGCTGAGGGGGTGTTTTCTTAATTTGGTGTCCCCCCAAAAAAGGGCATCTTATACATGGAGATGTCTTATACATGGTACAGTGGTACCTCCACTTACGAACGACTCGACAACCGAATTTTTCGACTTACAAATGGGGCAAATGGCCACACGCTTACGAATTTCTCGACATCCAAACGGAAACCGCGGCGGTTTTAGATAGGGTTTTTTTGACTTACGAATTTTTAGATGGGGTTGCCTCGACTTATGGATTTTTTCGTTTCCAATGCTTTCCTATGGGAAATCGTGTTTCCAATGGCGCTTTTCGACATACGAATTTTTCGACCTACGAAGGTGCCTTCGGAACGGATTAAATTCGTAAGTCGAGGCACCACTGTAAATAATTCTGGGACTGTCCCTGGAAAATTGGGACATTTGGAGGATATGCTGTTGTCCACTGCCTTGAGATATCCCCGTCTTTTAGCATGTATATAAATCTCTCTGCATTCAGATTCCACATGGTTCTCTTCTACCTGAGCCTAGCAGCCTCAAGAATCTTGACTGTTCACAAACTGGGAACACAAACATTCATTCTGGGTCATGGCAAAATAAAGCTCCCATCCTAAAACCCTCCCACGTCTGTCCATTAATGGCCCCCAGTGAGTTGTTCCAGATTTATTTACTTCTCGAAGAGCATTGTTTGACTTCATTCCCTGCCTTTTAATTCCCATTGCTAATTCTACCCACATTTAATCAATGTTTATGACTCCTTTCATTTTTCTGTAACTGTAGGTCTTTTCCATTACTTCCTCCCCGCCCCCATTTTGCGTTGTATTCCCCCTTGACTGCTCTGTTTGTGCTACAAAACCTGGGAACCAAAAGGATATAGTGTCACTGCGCTGGCTGCAAAGAGAAATCTAAATAGCTGGGTTGAAAACCAAGATACGATCCAAGAGCTTTTTATTTCATTTTTTGGTCTTCTTTTAAAGAAGAGAGCTTGTGACGTCAAACCTGGGGGGAAATTGCATGGTTAATTGTCCCTGGCTTCTGCAAGAGTCAATCATACCTTTGAATACCCAAAGGGGAGAAGACGATGTCAGGAGCTGTAATTTGCAGGTATCGCCCATGATCAGATCCAACAGCCATGATGCTCTTAGTGCAGATAAAAACACAGATCAAGAGGACCACACCTGGCATGGAGAAATTGAATCAAGCAAGCCAAGCCAATAGGAGCTCAGAATGAGCTTTTAATACTGTTAAGTAGTTCTCGGGATTACAGGATGTGTCCCAACACAGCTCCTTTGCGCTCACGAGATTTTCCCGGACGATGTTCTTAGACACACAAATGCTATCTCCCATCCATTTGGCACGAGTGCCTACATCTCCCCTGTGATGGTTTGTGGTGATGACACCCAGCAATATCTTCCGTTTACATCTGATTCAGATCAGGTGGTGGTGGGGATGCTAAATCAGTGCTTGGAATCTGGACAAAGGCCAATGAACAGAAGCACTTTCCATTCTGGCAAGAGAGAGGAACTGTTGGTGGGCTCCTTGGCGCTCACACAGCCACCCTCCAAAGTTGTGCAACTTGTATGCATGTAGAGGTCCCTTTCACACGGTTGGATGTGTGCACAAATATTGTGTACATAACTACACGGAATGGTACACTCAAAGTGCTTCCGAAACCAACCCAGTCTAGGTTTGCATGCTACCAGCAGTTGGGCCTCTGAGCTCCTTTGAGGAAGAGATGGGAATTTATCAAATAAAGTGCAGCTCCACAACACATAGGTACACGAATAAATTTTGGATTAACGCTTGTGTTGCCTAAGGTGGAGTAGCAAATGGCACCCCCCACCCACGTCGAGGTGCAGAGGGCTCAGGGCCAATCCAGTTATTTTAGTACCTGAGGCAGAAGATCTCAGAAGATCTTCAAAGTAAAAAAATGCAACAGTAATAAATGGAGTAATCAATCATTTTCTGTCCTTTCAGGTGCCTGAGGTTGCTGCTTCACGCTGCCAAATGCAGGCGTGGGGAAACTTTGGCCATCCAAATGTTGCTGAACGACAAACTTCCATCGGTCCCAGCAAGCATGGCCAATGGCTACAGGTGATGGGAGATGGTAATTCAGCAACAACTGGAGGGCCGAATGTTCCCTAACAGCAGGGCCGGACCCTAGTACAGTGGTACCTCGGTTTATGAACATAATTGGTTCCGGAAGTCTGTTCATAAACTGAAGTGAACTTTCCCATTGAAAGTAATGGAAAGTGGGTTAATCCGTTCCAGACGGGTCCACAGAGTACTCAACCTGAAGCGTACTTAACCCGAAGCATGGGTGTAATTGGTTCCTGAAGTCTGTTCATAAACTGAAGCGTTCATAAACTGAAGCGAACTTTCCCATTGAAAGTAATGGAAAGTGAATTAATCCGTTCCAGATGGATCCGCGGTGTTCGTAAACCGAAAATTCGTAAACCGAGGTGTTCATAAACCGAGGTTCCACTGTACACCTTATGAGAAGAACTTATCTCCCCCCTCTCCCCCCACAAAGAGAAATACCTCAAGTTTGGAAAGAATTCGCATTCTCTGATGCAGACTAATAGAACTCAGTGAAACTGAGAAAAATAAATACAGAAGAGGGGCAGGAATAAACGCATCAGTTTCCTGCATTGCAAAGGGTTGGACTAGATAGCCCTTGGTCTTCCCTTCCAACCCTACACTGTTATGATTCTATGATCACCCTCTTTGAGATGGAAGACGGCCCCGGAAAGCCAGCAGCCTCTTCCTACTCATGCAGTCTCTCCATGTAATGTAGAACCCTGAAAGATTGAGGTCTTCACACTGCAGCCCTCCAATTCATGACAAAGACCAGGATGGGGTGTGTGGTGTCAGTGCACTTATTTCTGCATGCCCCATGTGTTAGTTTCCACGATCGCCAAGACACCTTGAAAGGATTTCCATGAAACGGATGGGTTGGCAATGGGTTAAGGAAAGTGCAATACAGGGGTACCTCTTGTTGCGGACGGGATCCGTTCTGGAGGCCCATCCCGTAACGTGAAATGCCCGCAACTCGAAGCGCTGTGTCTGTGCAGGCGCGAGGTGCGATTTGGCACTTCTGTGCATGCACAATCGGCAAAACCTGGAAGTAACCCATTCCGGTACTTCTGGGTTGCCACTGGGCGTAACGCAAAAAGATGCAACATGAAGTGGACGCAACACGAGGTATGACTGTCTTGATCCTTCCTCGTACACAATGCAAGTAACATATGTAGCTACATGGCATGGCACAATATAGAAGGATAGAACTGTAGTGTTGGAAGGGATACTCAAGGGTCTTCTAGTCCAACCCCCAACAATGCAGTAATCACAGCTAAAGAATCTCTGACAGATGGCCATCTAACCCCTGTTAAAAAAACCTTCAATGAAGGAGAGTCCTCCACCTTTAAAGAGAGTCATTCCCACTGTCAAACAGCTCTTACTGTCAGAAAGGACTGCCTAATGTTTAGCTGGAATCTCCTTTCTTGTAGTTTGACTCCATTGGTCCAGATCTTACCTTCTGGAGTAGCAGAAAACAAGATTGCTCCATCATCCATGTGACGGTCCTTCAGATATTTGAATATGACTCTCATATTACCGCAAAGTCTTCTCTTCTCCAGGCAAAACATACTCAACACTGTTTGAATGCAAACAGTCCTAGGTTCAATCTTTGGTTTCTCCAAGTTGGGCTGGGAAGGACCACTGTCTGAAATCCGGGAGCTGGAATTCAGGGTACAAACATAGGAACATAATAAGAATAGGCTGGAGTATCAGGTTAATGGCCCAACTTGTGCAATATCCTGTTCTCACGGTGGCCATGTAGAAATCTGTAGGAAACTCGCAGGCAGGATCCTTGCACAAAAGCAGTCCCTCCATGCTATCTAGCAGTTGGCATACAAAAGCATTACTTTCTCCAACCGTAAAGGCAGAGCATAGACACCATGGTTAATAGCCTTTGGTGGCCCTCTCCTCCATCATTTTGTTTAAGCCTCTTTTATGGGTGAAATAAACACTGGGAATACCTGAATATATTGATGAACGATTCAACATGCTAGTCAAACAGGATCTTCATCTATTGAAGCAATATCCTTCCAAACATCAGATGATTTCTGGTGAGCTCTGAGCTGCTATGAGATTATTTTGTAAAGAAAAGCAGGCTATACATTTTTTTACATTAAATTAAATTAAACATTGTGGGCTGTTGCCTCTTAATCCTGTTAGCATGGTTCCTTAGAGACCTCTAAGATGGACTTTGAATTGAACCCACAAGCTTGTTCTTATGTTCTTATAATTTTTTGTTCTTAACCTTCCCACTTAATCCCAAAACTGGTCACTGTGGCTACCCTAATTCATTCTATGCATCCTCCAAATAGACTTCAGGGGAGTCCTTTTGTTCTGTCTTGCAGGGAGCAGGAAATGGTTGCCAATCCTCTACAAATTGCCAAATCTATCTTCTGCCATCGCTACTGCAACTCATTCTGTCCTCGGGAATTCGTTCAGCAGCCCCAGGTCTGGAGCCTAGTGAGGCCATGCTACGACAAAGCCCTGTACACCAGAAATGGACTCAAGATGAGGGGAGAGGAAACAAAATCAACTTGAAGTTTGTCTGGTTGTGGGGGAGCTGGGAGAGAACCATGCCAAACGCCCAGTTGCTGTGACGCCAGCTATTCTGCATTCCTCCACGCTTGGATGAGGATAGTTCATGTGGTACCTTCGTGTGGCAAGCTATGACGCGAGGAAATTCTTTTCAGCTTGTCCGTGCATCTCCAAAGCCTTGGAGGAGAGAGGGATGGGTTTTGGGGGGTGGGGAGAGAAAAGGCAGAGGTGGATGGCAGGAACAAACACCCTATAATGGGTACGCTTGGGTGGTGGTCAGGAACGCAATTTTGAGATGCTCACCGCATAGTGACCTCACTATGTGTTCATGTTTACCTCGGAAGATAAAAGGCGTGTGATTGCTGAGGAATGAAAACACGGGTTACGTCCAAACAGAGGAAAGCAGAAACAGAAGTTGAAGAGGGAGAGAGAAATGTAAACCAGGACTGGGAACAAAGAGGTCATAGCTGCGTTGCATTGAAATAGGAATAGGAACGGCCGTGCAGAAGGTTTTGATCAAGGCGAAAATGAAGTCTTACAAAGACAAAATCTTACGGAGGCGAAGGCGCTTACTTTTTGAAACTTTTTGTGTTGTTAATTTGAAAAATTAACATTCTCTATTGACATCAAAAGTCCTCGCTGAAAACATTTTGATCTTTGTTAACATTGCCCTGACTGATGTAATCAAATCTGATTTCCTGGTTGGGCAGGACTACCCATGTGACTGATTTAGGAGAGAAGAAACCAAACATTTTGAAATATTTCTGAATCAGAACATTTGTTGAAGTGCAAAAACCAGTGGAAAATTACAGTCTGTACCAAGTCTCACATTGGCCTAGGAGGTGCAGATCAGATCAGATCAGAATTTTCCAAGAGGGAATAATTCAAGCACCGTTAAAGGTCACTCCTAACCTATATGGAAGAATTTGGACAAGTGAATATCATTGTCCAAGTTATAGGGATGTGAGAGAAATATGATTCAGTTCGTTTTTAAAAGGCAGGTCTGTAAGATTCACACTATCTTACACAATAGGAGAAGCGAAAGCTACAGCAATCCTTCAAAATTTGCTCTTGTCTGAATTTTGTGATTCTCCAAAATAATGTTTGCAGAAGTGCATATATTAGGTAAAAGTGTGCATAAAAATGAATATATATGTATAAAGGGCATGAGGTTTCAAAACCCTGGCATATATCATTCATTCTTCCACCTGGTGTCCCCTAGATCTTTTGGAATACAACTCCCACCAGCTCCTGCAAGCATGTTCAATAGCCAGAGAATCATGGGACCTTTAGTCCAGAATATCTGGAAGACACCAGGTAGGGGGAGACTATTTTAGATTCAGGCTAGAATATGTCACAGTCACATAGAGAAAAATTATACCAGTCTAGTCAAGCCATGATTTTGTTTCAAATTCCTCAAATCTTTCACCAAAGTAGGAACATCCAAATTTATCCCGAAATATAACTTTAGATATATCATTGCCCCACCATTATGTCTACCAAGTCAAACCATTGCACCACCTGGCTCAGTATTATCTACAATTTTATTCAGCTCTTGAGGATTTCATGTAGGAGCTTCTCCCAGTCCGACCTGGAGATGCCAGGGATTTAACTGGTGACCTTCTGGGTGCAAAACAGATGCCCTACCACTGATCAACACCCTTTCCCCGACCATCTTCTTTCCATGATGAAACTGAAAGTGGCATAGGTGGGGTTTGCAGGAAGCCTCCTTCCCAGATGCAAACCTGTTCAGTTTTACTCTGGTTGTTACATGATGCATTGTCCAGAGGCATAGTGTCCAGATCAAGGGAAGTAATAGTACCATTCTATTCTGCCTTGGTCAGACCACACCTGGAATACTGTGCCCAATTCCGGGCGCCACAATTTAAGAAGGATGTTCACAAGCTGGAACATGTGCAGAGGAGGGCAACCAAGCTGATCAAGGGTCTGGAAACCATGCCTTATGAGGAACGGTTGAGGGAGCTGGGTATGTACCAAGTCTCACACTGGCCTAGCACACTAGCACTGTGAGAAGTTAGGTTACAGGGGACCAGGCAGAGGGCCTTCTTGGTAGTGGCACCCGCCCTGTGGAACGCCCTCCCATCAGATGTCAAGGAGATAAACCACTATCTGACTTTTAGAAGACATCTGAAGGCAGCCCTGTTTAGGGACGTTTTTAACGTTTGATGTTTTATCATGTTTTTAATATTCTGTTGGGAGCCTCCCAGAGTGACTGGGGAGACCCAGCCAGATTGGGGGGGGGGTTATAAGTAATAAATGATGGTGATGTTTAGCCTAGAAAAGAAGATACTGAGGGGAAATATGAGAGCCATCTTGAAATATCTCAAGGGTTGTCACATGGAAGATGGAGCAAACTTGATTCCTCTTGCTCCTGAGGGTAAGACCTGAAACCATGGCTTCAAGTTTCAAGAAAGGAGATTCTGACTAGATGTCAGGAAGAACTTTCTGCCAGTAAGAGCTGTTCCACAGTGGAATGGTCTCCCTCGGGAGGTGGTGGAGATCTCCTTCCTGGGAGGTTTTTAAACAGAGGTTGGGTGGCCATGTAAAGCCACTTCCGCGCCTGCGTCAGAGGTGGGGTTGTGGGCTGCCCGACTGTACCATCGCGTAGGGGCTGCGAGCTCAGCCCCTACGCGATGGTAGGTTCCCGCCTGCGTCACCCCCCGACCAGCCAATGAGGTCGGTCGGGGTGGGGCCAACGACTTTTAAAGCGCTCCGCAGGCGGGAAAGATCCCTTCGGTGGCCACAGGAGGAGTTCTAGTAGATCTACATCGCGGGGCTCCTTTCTGGTGGTTAACTTCTCACAGACTTCAACACACGGGTTGGAGTCGGATATAGTCTGTTAGGTTCCAACGCCTAAGCCAATTCCGCTCTACATGCATAATTAATAAAGTTGTGGCCTTAACCACCCAATTAAATCTTAATCCTTGCGTCATGAGTCTTTATTCAGGGGAAGGAGGGCATATTGCCACACAACAAGGGTGCTTTAGCTAAGAGTCCTGCATTGTGAATTGTTTATTTGTTGAAAAATTATAAACAAAATTAAATATAAAAAAGACTAGACTAGATGACCCATGGGGTACCTTCCAACTCGAAAATTCTATTATTCTATGCTCCTTCAAACTATATCTACTGTGACCAACCTTAAATCTAGTGTGACTCCAGTCAAAGCTGAGATTTTCAGGCAAAGCTGGAGACATTGAGAGTCAGCCATGACTCCCAGGAGGTTTCTGGCCCATTTGCCATTTAGTGGATGCAGCCGCCGTCACATGACACGGAACATAAGGAAGTGCTGCCAGATTGATATGAGATACTTTAAACATGGTGGGCAAAATCACCAGTGGGGTGATTTTGGCATTATATCTGGATATAATGGCAGTTCTTCAAGTGGTGTGAATAAGCGCAGTTTCACTGAACTTCAGATAAATTATGGGCACCTAAAGGAAACGAGGAAATGACCTGTGATATTTCTCAGACACAATCCTTATTCATCTGTGTCCGGACAGCAAACAAAGGAAAATTCATCATGTATGTATGCAGACACCAAGCTCTTGGCCCAAAGGTCTGATTCTTATCTCCTGTGTGCATGTGTATATAAACCTGTTGACTCTTGCAAAATCCCTTCTTATTACACCAACCGCATTGAACAGGGGATGAAACCCAGCATTCAATATGAGTGGAGGGGGGTGGGTGGAGAGAAAATTTAGAAGGAAGGGGGAGGGGGGAAAGAGATCAAGTTTTCATTTGACACCCACTGAATCATGGCTTCCTTCTGGGATGCATGACCCTTCTTGCCACCATTGGTTGCATTTCCCATCATGCCCTTGACCTTGCGGGTCACCTGTCATTGGAAGATGAAGCTCTGAATACATGGAGAAGACCCTGCGGTGTCTCTTATCTCTCTGTTTTGCCTCAAATCTCTGGGCAAGCTTTAAATTATTCATTCGCCAGTGCTCTCTGCAAGTTACACATCTCCGTCATCTAGTCTCCCTCTCTCCCTCTCTTTCTTTCCCCCCTCCATCCTGCCTCCCCCCCTTCCCGACCCCCCTTCCCTACCTCGCCATTTGTGAGGGAAGACGGTATCCTTGGGAACCTTATCAGAGATCACAGATTGAGGCTCCAGAAATGAAATAAAAGGGGAAATTGGCTGCATTAGCATAAGGGGAGTCAGCCTGCAGTTGAATACACATCACCCAGGAGCTCTCGAGCTTCCCTTATCAGTAGTGACTGATCACTACTTCATTCATCTGCTGTGTACGTGTTTGCGTGCACATGTTTGAAACTTATATGTATGGATGCATAAAATAATAATAAATAAATAAATAAATAAACAATCTATGGTTTAAGATCCGTGAACCTGAATTGAAAGCACTTCAGATACTTTTAATTAACCTAGTTACAGGTAGGTAGCCATGTTGGTCTGACGCAGTCAAAACAAAATAGAAAAATCCTTCCAGGAGCACCTTAGAGACCAACTAAGTTTATCATAGGTATGAGATTTCGTGTGCATGCACACTTCTTCAGATACACGGAAACAGAAGTCGTCACCAGACCCTTATGTATAGTCAGAGGGTGGGGAGCTTAAAATCATGGAGAGACCTGGTCTGAATAAGGACACTGGATTCTTATCTCATTATACATGATAAAGCTTTCTTTAGCACCTCAGCCCTTGCTTTTTCCTGCAAGACCAATTGCAGTCGTTAACAGTCGTTAACAGATCGTGAAGCTGAGGCTCCAATACTTTGGCCACATCATGAGAAGAGAAGACTCCCTGGAAAAGACCCTGATGTTGGGAAAGATTGAGGGCACTAGGAGAAGGGGACGACAGAGGACGAGATGGTTGGACAGTGTTCTCGAAGCTACCAACATGAGTCTGACCAAACTGCGGGAGGCGGTGCAAGACAGGAGTGCCTGGCGTGCTATGATCCATGGGGTCACGAAGAGTCGGACACGACTAAACGACTAAACAACAACAACAGTCGTTAACAGTCATCAACAGGTTTACCACTCCTATCAGCCAATCACCCATTCCCACCACCCTTCTGAGTAATACCCCTACCCACCCTCTCACTATATATAAGGGCCTGGTGACTTCTGTTTCAGTGTATCTGAAGAAGTGTGCATGCACACAAAAGCTCATACCTATGACAAACTTAGCTGGTCTCTAAGGTGCTACTGGAAGGATTTTTTCATTTTGTTTTAATTAACCTAGGATGGGCAAGGTTTTGTTTCATTCCTCATATCCCATCTTTTGTCCAAGGAGCTCAAGGCAGTATGCCTGATTTTCCCACTGTCCATTTTATCCTCTCTCCAGCCCTGTGAGGTAGGTCAGGTTAAGAGACAGGCCCACTGAACTTCATGGCTGGGTGGGGATTGTAACCCTTGTCACCCAGGTCCTACTCTGACCCTCTAGCCTAGTGGTTCTTAACCTTTTGGGGGGTCATGGAACTCTTGCAGAATCTGATGGAAGCGATGGGCCTCCTTTGCAGAAATTTGACATACAATATATCCTTTCCAGAAAAAAACAAAAAACTTATTTTCGATTGATCAGGAATGAAATTGCCCCCCCCGTTTAAATACTTTATTGAAATTCATAGGTAACATACACAATATACCAAGGTGAAAACAATCGTGTACTAATAATCTTATATATGTTCACAAAAATTGAATTTAAATTAAATTTATGCAAACTCTTTTTTTCCTATCTTTTTGCTAACATAGAATAGACTTCCTGCCATTTCCCGATGCATATAACCTTTCTGGTGATCTATGTACTTATCATTATTTCCTTACTCTTTCTGCATTTCCCAGTACTTTCTTACAACAATTCGTACCTTTTTGCTTGTTTCATAATAGTTCGTTTAGACAAGGGTCATTGATGAGGAAGGAAATTGAAGATGATGATGATGGTGGTGGTGATGACATTTATATACCACCTTTATCTTCCAAAGATCTCAAGGTGGTGAACATGGATCGTCTCCTCCCCATTTCACCCTCACCACAACCCTTTTTAGGTAGGTCAGGTTAAGACAGTTTTATCATCTTTTTAATATGAAACCCAACCATATGAGTGGGGAACAGCCTTTACCAAAGGTGTCATGGGCTTTGAAGACACTCAAACTCAGGATGCACGAGGGAAACGTGCTAAGAGGAAGGCACGCTTGGCAAATCCACACCGTTATCAACTCCCACCCGGAAACCAATCTCCCCACTGTGGAAGGACGTATGGGTCCAGAATGGGCCTCCACAGTCACTTATGGACTCACTGTTAAAACCGTGTTCATGGAAGACAATCTTACTTGGCTATGTGTGATCACAGAAGAAGAAGAGGAAGAAGAGGAAGAAGAGGAAGAGGAAGAGAAGAGGAAGAAGAAGAAGAAATAAATTATTATTATTATAAAAGGATTACAACTAGCTAACTCTCACAAAGCACTCTGAACATTTGAAAATACTAGGAAAAAATGTTGTATTGTAGTCATTTATTTAGAAAGGTCTTTGGAGGCCAGACTAAAGCATCAATGACAGATGGTCAAGCAGATGTTGGATGGCCACCTGCCATGGATGCTTTAGTTGAGATTCTTGCATTGTAGGGGATTGGACTAGATCAGGCATGTCAAACCTGCGGCCCTCCAGATGTTTTGGACTACAATTCCCATCTTCCCCAACCACTGGTCCTGCTAGCTAGGGATCATGGAAGTTGTAGGCCAAAACATCTGGAGGGCCGCAGGTTTGACATGCCTGGACTAGATGACTGTCATGGTTCCTTAAAGGTAAAGGGACCCATGACAATTAGGTCCAGTCGTGACAGACTCTGGGGTTGCGGTGCTCATATTGCGGTATTGGCCGAGAGAGCCGGCGTACAGCTTCCAGGTCATGTGTCCAGCATGACAAAGCTGCTTCTGGCGAACCAGAGCAGCACACGGATACACCGTTTACCTTCCCACTGTAGAACTCTACAATTCTATGATTCTAGCTTTGCCAGAACTGGTATGAAGTTCTCTTGGCTGTCTTACAATATTGCAACAATATTTTTAATCCTGTTGTTTTTAACTGCAGACTTGTTATTCTTTTTGTGGATACAGGGTGAATGTGGTTGGGTTTGTTTTGTGGGGGTTTTAATGGCATTTTAATTATTCGTGTCTCAAGCCACGACCTATAATTGGAAAAGGTGGATTTTACAAGAAATTAATACCGGTAAATAGTAATAATAATAATAATAATAATAATAATAATAATAATAATAATAATTTATTATTTATACCCCGCCCATCTGGCCGGGTTCCCCCAGCCACTCTGGGCGGCTTCCAACAAAACAGAAATTCTAAAATACAGAAATCCATCAAACATTAAAATACAGAAATCCATCAAACATTAAAAGCTTCCCTAAACAGGGCTGCCTTGAGATGCCTTCTAAAGGTCTGGTAATTGTTGTTCTCTTTGACCTCTAGTGGGAGGGCATTCCACAGGGTGGGTGCCACTACCGAGAAGGCCCTCTGCCTGGTTCCCTGCAACTTGGCTTCTCGTAGTGAGGGAACCGCCAGAAGGCCCTCGGAGCTGGACCTCAGTGTCCGGGCAGAACGATGGGGGTGGAGACGCTCCTTCAGGTATACCGGACCGAGGCCGTTTGCACAAAGTGGCTACCAACAGGAGAAGGTGTATGCTTGTGTATTGTGAGTGGGTGGGGAGAGAGTGTCGTATTCTGAGTTAATGGCAATTAGGTATGTGGAAAGAATTTGATTTGGCTCACATTTGTAGGCAAACCCACCTATTTTGCACTTTGTATACCCATACCGGAACTAACATACAAAATCTGTGCTTCTCCATATTTCACAGTACTGTTCTCCAGCCATGTAATGTGTACAGAAATGTGTATACCAGGGCAATGTGTGCATTAAAATTGCACATATTAGTAAAAACAGCATGCAAAAAAATTGCTTTGCATATGGGAAAATTGTTTTGCAAACAAGTGTGCCTTAGGCAAAATTGCATACAAAGGTTTGTTGTCTATTAGGAGAAATTCACACTAAAAGCTGCTGAATTTTCATGAGAATTTTCAAAAGGAAAATTGCATGAGAATTTTCAAAGAATTTTCAAAAGGAAAATTGATTTGTTCATCCCTCGTGGTAATAAACTTCACCAAAAACTGAAAAGATTCTTAACTCAGGTCTCATCCTTTGGTTTAAGGGCACAGAAAGAAAGAAAAAAACCAAGAGGAGCTCTACTCCTCTCAAACTTAGCCAGCCCCCTCAAAATGAAATCTTTGCTTTAGGCAATTTGAAAAGTATGAGGATGCTGATAAGCAGGGCACCCTTGATGAAAAGAAAGGAAGAAAATGATCATTTAAAACCGGACTTTGGAACAGATACAAAGGGATGAGAATGGAAAGCTTGTTCTTTGACACCCACCATGCTGATGTTTATGCCTGCTTGTGTCTTTCACACTAGTGCATAATATCTGCGGATGGTTATCACAATAGCTCCCTTGGCAAATGAGTATTTTGACTGCAGTCACCTTTGGAAGCGTAACAAAGAGAGACGGGCCATTTCCCACCCACAATATTCACATCCCCCCCCATTTGCTGACACCGAACCACGTTCCAAAATGTTTAAACAAACCCCCCATGCTTGGGAAAATTGAGATACGACTCCCACACACCCATTAAAACAGTTTACATTACAACCAACCATCGTTTTCCCCAAATGCGTCTGGCTCTTTGGAGCTCGGTCAAAAAGGAACAGTTTCAAAGCTCTGTGATCTTTACCCGGGGGCCTCATTGACGCTGCGTGAAAAATATTGCACTCTCTCTCTCTCTCCTCGCCCCAATAAAGCTGGCTCTGAAACTGGGCACTTTCCAAAATAGCTTATAGAACCAACAAACATGCACCTCCCTGAGCGCAGTACCCCTCTTCTCCTGAATAAATTCAGAGCAAAGGTCAAACGGGGGGGGGGGGAATGTATTGGAAGCATAATCACAATCCAAGTTTTCTCCAAGGAGGGGGAACCAGCTCCCTCTCCCTCTCCCTCTCTCTTTTCAAGGTTCCCTTCCTTTCATATTGGTTGTTTGAAAAGGGATCTGAGGAACAGCCAAAATCCCCATGTAAATGTCTATACTTTCAAACACTTGGATACCTACAAGTATGCATACTTAGTGATATCTCGGTCGGGTGGGCAGTGCTTGATTACAGACTTTCCGCGAAGCCAGTTTAAAAGTGTGCCTTGGCATCCTTGCCATTTTTCAAACAGTCCTAAAAGTTTGCTGGATTAGAAGGGAAGTAAATATTGTTGAGGGACGCGGGTGGGGCTGTGGTCTAAACCACAGAGCCTAGGGCTTGCAGATTGGAAGGTAGGCGGTTCGAATCTCCGCAAAGGAGTGAGCTCCTGTTGCTTGGTCCCAGCTCCTGCCAACCTAGCAGTTCGAAAGCATGTCAAAGTGCAAGTAGATAAATAGGCACCGCTCCAGCAGGAAGGTAAATGGCGTTTCCGTGCGCTGCTCTGGTTCGCCAGAAGCGGCTTAGTCATGCTGGTCACATGACCCAGAAGCTGTATGCCGGCTCCCCTGGCCAATAAAGCGAGATGAGCATCGCAACCCCAGAGTCGCTTGCGACTGGACCTAACAATCCCTTTACCTTTACCCTTTTAAATATTGTTGAAAGGTGGGGTGGAATAGCATTTTAGGGGAGTATGGTAGCAGTTCTTTCTTGGACGCCCAGCTCTGCCTCTGGTGTCATTCCACACACTCTGCAATGGTGCCTGGTGAAAGCCCTGAACCCACATCACTAGAGACAGGTTTTCCCCCTGCCACATACACACATCTGATTAAGTAATGCGTGGGGAGGAGTCATAGCATGCAAACATCCAAACCCTGGCACCTCCATTTTGGGATGGGGAAGAGTCATTGCCGGTCTGTTCACACAATACGGTGCAAACAATACAGTATTGTGTAGGCTATACTGAGCTAAATGGACTCCGTATAAGGCAGCTTCTTGTGTTCCTATGAAAGGGTCTGTTTAAAATTGATCAGTTAAGAACATGTCTGCCAGTCACCATCATTAGTGTCAGGGACTGGGCAGAGGAGAAATGGTGGAGACTGCCTCCCCATCTTGACCATTCCAGGGAGGAGGAAGAGGAAGACAGTTTAGATTTATAACAGGGGTTTGAGGGAGGTCACAGCTCAGAGGCAGATGAGAGAGAAAGTTGGGGGATAATGGGAGAGGAGGAGGAGGAGGAGGAGGAGGAGGAGGAGGAGGAGGAGGAAGCACCAGGGGGCAACAGCTGATAGACACAGTGTCTTTAGAAAGAATTCCAGTCCCCCAATCCCAGAACTTGGCGAGCCTTGAAAGTAGGAGAGCAAAGAGCTCAAAGACAGAGGGCACATAGCAGCACCCAGAGGAGAGACAATGAGATTGATGAATGAGGAAGTGGGAGAGATGGGGTGGGGTGGAGATTCACTTAGGACAATGTCATTATCCAAGAGGCTGGGTTCTATAGCGTTTCTCTGTAAATACTGAATAAAAAGAGGATGGTAAGAAACGTTTCCTTGTCTTTGTATGTTCCTGGGCAACTGGTGGGGAGTCGCTGGCAGCAGCCTGGCAGTTGGGCACTAAAAGATGACGAAATGCACCATCCAAAAAGAAGACAAAAGAGGTCAGTGGTTTACATAAAATGTGAAAATGTTGCATACCCTCCAATGTTTCTCTGATGAAAATAGGGAAGGCCTATTCAATGATGATGGTGGTAATTTTATTATTTATACCCTGCCCATCAGACTGGGTTGCCCCAGCCACTCCTGGTGGCTTCTAACATATATAAAAACACAATAAAACATTAAGCATTCAATAACTTCCCTATACAGGGTTACCTTAAGATGTCTCCTAAAGGTTGTATAGTTACTTATCTCCTTGGCTCAGGGATTGCATAACTTTGTACCCTCCAACATTTTTCTGATGAAAATAGGGACGTTCTAAGAAAAAGCAGGACATTTCTGGGTTCAAATAAGAAATTGGGACTGCTTCTGTAAATCCGGGACTGTCCCTGGGAAATAGGGACACTTGGAGGGTCTGATGTTGCTTTATCTCTCTATGGTTATAGATTTAGAAATGGTTAGTACTGTATGTTTTTGAAATGTATCAAGGAACATTTGAAAGAGGAATTATACCTCTTTCAACTCTAAGAGCTAACAGCGGTATGGATAAGTTCTGTTTGTGGATCAAATGATTTGCGTGTTCAGACCCAGAAACCTCCCTCCTAAATAAATTCACACATGACTCAAATTTTGCTTTGGTTTTTGGCAGAATTTAGGCCACAACTTTATTGATTGCAGAAAGTGTGTGGCTGCATAGGCTCTGGTTTGACTACCTCCCTGCACCCTTGCAGGTAGCGCTGACCCTGGGCTCCACCATAGGTCAGCCAAGAGTGAACACCTGGATAGGCGGAAAGCCGGGAAGAAGCTATGTCCACCACCCAGATGTCCCCCTGGACTCAAGCACAGGCACAACCCCCTCTCAGAGGTTGACCAAACCATTTGAGTCCCTGGATTCCTTTAACGGAATACCTTTCACATAGGGATGGCGAGAGCGTTCTCCCATCCCTATCACCTGAACCTGTGCCTATCTGCAACCTTACAAGTTGTGACGATTTGCTACGCGGCAGGCGAAACCCAAATGGCAACAGCCAATCAGCCAAGTGGGGGGGGGATTCCTGCCGTGCCCCTGTCCCAACAACAGACGACACACAATGGCATAGCAGGGTCATGTGCAACAAGCCCTAAAAGTAGGGAGAGGTGGACAGGTGTTCCGAATCCACACACTGAAAGAGGAAGCTCTAGGACACGTGCATGGGGATGTATAGGTCCCTCGATCCATTTGGACTATGCCCCATTGGCCAGATTGAACCCAACATCGAGGGACCTACCAGTTGGGTGTTGTGGCTTACCAACCTTACCCACCCACAACACAGGGTGTCAGTTTCCAGGTCTCACCGCAACACATGCCCTCTTTGAGGGAGGACCCAATTAAGTGAACTAGGGGCCTCCCCCCCTCACATTGAAGTGTGATGTCAACAGCAGCAACAACAAAAAATGTCAAAACTGCACAGGAAGTTTTCTAAGCCAACTATAGGGGACGCTGGGGGCCCGGGCTAGTTGCCAGTATTTTACCTATAACTGCAATGCCTGTTTTATTTGTGGATATTGTGTTTCTTTATCGGAAGCCACCATGAGAGAGTTTTACATATTGTGGGCATCTTCACAAAGGCAGGAATGGAAGCAGCCGCCAGAGAGCTCCCATAACATTCTGCTGTACGGCTAGAGACATGGGTCCACCAGAGCTCCTGAGGATACAGAATGACTCGCAGCTACCGTCATCCCCAGAAATAAGGGTCAGAGATTTGGTTTCATGTCAGCGGATCCCCTGTCATGTGCAATGGCTCCAGATAGGGCACACATATGATACCTAGAGCCGTTAATTGAGCAGCCTGACCAGTCTATTGAGAATGTCAGATTCTTAAGCTGATAATTTAGCATTTACCCATCCAAATGCACTGTATTACTTTTCAGCTGAGGCGCTTTGGGCTGCTATGATATGCATCTTCTCTAACCCCCCCAACAGAGGTTAAGGAAAACCATTAGGGCAATGTCACACGCTTGCATATTTCCATTGTCCTGCTCTGCCGTAATGAGAGCAAAAGATGGAGGCGTGAAATTATCATAGACCAGGGATCAGCAAACTTTTTCAGCAGGGAGCTTGTCCACTGTCCCTCAGACCTTGTGGGGGGCCGGACTATATTTTGAAAAAATATATGATGCAAGAGCACCACAAGCCCCGGTGGCTGCTTACCTGTGTCTTGCGAGCGGCAGGGGCTGGCGGCGACAGAAGGATGATGAGTGGCGCACAAAAGGCCTCAGGTGAGGGGCTGCTTAAAATGGCGGCCGCTCGAGCACTGCTGCTTCTGGCACCAACAAAGCCCACCCCCTTCCTCCTCTAGACAGGGCGGGGAGAAGCCAGGAGGAGGGAGGGAAGGAGGAGGCAGCGCCGCTGGGAGAGAGGGAGAGGGAAAGAACGCGCGTGCTGGCGATCCACACAGAGATTCCCAGACCATCCACAGGCCGGATCCTGCAGGCAATTGGGCCTTATCCGCCCTGTGGGCCTTAGTATGCCTACCCATGACATAGACCTTAAGATGTATTTCTTTAACTTTTTAACCAAATGGGTCAAAGGGAACGTGCTGATATAGCCCACCTTGGGCTACCCAGAATCCTAACGGTTAATACAGTACACATGCATCTTACACAGGGATTCAGTCCCAAGGGTTCCACGTATATGCAAAAATGTGTATATCTGAACTGTTACAGGAGCGTCCTACACATGAGTAGGACTTTGGTAAAGACACATGCCCGACTGGCATGTTCTCTCCCTCCTGGTCAATCATTCAGGAGCTTCAAAAGCTTTCTCCAACCCGAACATCACAGCGATTGATGCCTTGGAGACATCAGCACACTTAGGGATCCGCAGAGTCTTCACAGTTTGTGTAACAGACCTCAGCAACTCAGCATTTTGGCTAATCTACGTTTATTTACATATAATACACTTGGAGCACTGCAACATGGCTCCCTCTCTCTCTAGCATCAGACAACAATGAGAGAGAACAAAGGACAATAGTTCCACTTCACGGAACACAGTATCACAAACATCCTGTCTCTGTCTCTTCCCACTCTGTGGAATGTAAACAAAACCATAATGTGATAGACAACAATCCCATGACTGCAGACACGGGGAATGAATCTTGAAGCATTCCTGTGTGAGTGTCCATACCCTTCTGCAGCGAGTGCAATGAGTAGGCCTTGCCCAGTCGGCAAGGCAGAGAGCATAAAAGCTCTTTCTGTGCTCTCTGCCTTGCTTACTGAGCAAGAGCCACTCAACTCTCTGGCTGTGGGATGCTTTTGTGTGAACTTCCAGGCTTCCAGAGCTGGCATGTCAAGAGGGCCTCGCACACGAAAAGCAAAACAGAGAGCTTAAAATCTATTTTCAAGCTGAGAAAACCTTGCATGCATTTAATATGTGCAGTTTCAACTGGCTGGCGTTCAGAACAGAAATCTCACAAGTTAAATGCAATCGTAATATATTGGGTGTGGCATTTCTGGCAGATTTGATTGTAATAACTGCTGCTGGATTTTGCCAATTCATGGCAAAACAATAAAGGGTCATTGTGCTCATTTAAAAGCATCTGTAAGGATTTTGGGGAGAAGCAATGGACTCCCATCTTCATCATCAAGTGGTCTAACTCAGTGCCAGTTTTGGCACAGGTTGAGTTTGTTTGCCATACATTTAGTTCCATGCATAATTTGGAACAATTTCTCCACTTGGGATAGAAGGGCATCTGTGGAAGCGCCTCAGCTCAGTAGTAGAGCATCTGCATTGTCTGCAGAATGTCCCAGGTTCAATTCCCAGCGTCTCCTGGTAGGGCTGCGAGAGACCTCTTTTTGAATCCCTGGATTGCCAGTGTAGACAATATGAAGCTTTCAAAATGCATTTGTTTGTGGGCTCTTCTTCATGTCAGGGGTTTGGCCCTTTGGCCTCTTCCAATGCCATGGCTTGAGTGACCAGGCACTTTAACTCAGAGCAAGATGCGGAGCTTGGTTTAGAAGTCCCAACTTGGACAATACAGCCAACAAATTTCATGGGAAGCATAAAGCATTTCAAACAACAGTGAAATTTCCCAAATTATGCACGGTACTGAAATTATGCATGGTATCGGAACAATGGCTACAGACGGTCTTTTCTCCCTTCTCTTTCCCCCTTTCATAACTGTAGAGCTTGGAGCCACCCAACCAAATTGATGACCAGAGGATTTAGAACCACCCCATTTGTGGACAAAGAAACTTGGTGGGAGGGCATTTGACTTAATGTCTCCAAAGACATGAATAAATTCTCATATAGTAGGTTTTTTTTCTGGAAATGGAGCTTTGCAGTGGCACTATCACAGCTTCTTCCCACCCCCCAGTTTTCCTCTCCTGGAGCTGCTACTGGAAGTGGAAGCAAATGTGTTGCCAGCTGGACCATGTCACATCTTCTACAAATTATTTATATCAATCTTGTTAAAAGCAAAGAAGCAGAGGGCCTCTTTAGTTGTGGCTCCCTGCCTGTAGAACACTCTGGCTGGTGAGGTCCAGGCTTTTGATGGACCATGATGATGAGGTTGAGAACACAGACCCTCCAAGTGTCACAGACCCTCCAAGTATCCCTATTTTCCTGGGACAGTCCCAGATTTACAGATGCTGTCCCAGTTTCTGATTTGATCCTGGAATGTCCCGCTTTTCTTAGGACATCCCTATTTTCATTGGAGAAATGTTGGAGGCTATGGAGTTCTGCGACTCCCAAGCCAAGGAGATGAGTAACTATCCAACATTTATAAGACATCTGACGTCAGCTCTGTATAGGGAAGTTTTAAAAAAATGTTTATAAAAACATAATAAAACATTATTATTATTATTATTTAGAACTTCTCTATACAGAGCTGCTTTCAGTTATCTTCTAAAAGTTGTATATTGGAAGCCTCCCAGAGTGGCTGGGATAACCCAGTCAAATGGGCAGGGTATGAATAATAAAATTATTATTGTTGCTGTTAATGTTATGGGATAGGACATCCATATTTTTATCAGAGAAATGTTGGAGGGCATGACATCAGAAGAGCCTGCTGGATCAGGCCCATGGCCCTTCTATTCCAGCATGCCGTTCTTACAGTGGCCAACCAGATGCCTGTGGGAAACCAGTAAGCAGGATTTGAGCACAAGAGCAACTCTCCAACTCCTTGGTTTCTAGCCAGGGTATTCAGAAGCATTGCTGCCTTCCTCCAACTGTGGAGGCAGAACATAGCCATTGAGGCTAATAGTTTTGTGGGAGGAGGGTTATTGGTTTGTTTTTGTTTTATTATGTATTTTGTATTCTCACTTTGTATTTCCATGGTGTGAACCACCCTGTGATCTTCAGATGAAGGATGGTATACAAATTTAATAAATCATCGCCATCATAACAACAGTTAGTGCTCAGCAAAACTTTGTGTGTTGCTTTTATAATACATAAATTGCACAAGTGTTTGTGTGAACGTGTTTATAATGTATTTTCACACACATACATATACAGTGGTACCTCAGTTTATGAACACAATTGGTTCCGGAAGTCTGTTCATGAACTGAAGCGTTCATAAACTGAAGCAAACTTTCCCACTGAAAGTAATGGAAAGTGGATTAATCCGTTCCAGGCGGGTCTGCAGAGTACTCAACCTGAAGCGTACTTAACCCGAGGTATGGGTGTAATTGGTTCTGGAAGTCTGTTCATAAACTGAAGTGTTCATAAACTGAAGCGAACTTTCCCATTGAAAGTAATGGAAAGTGAATTAATCCGTTCCAGATGGGTCCGCAGCATTTGTAAACTGAAAATTCATAAACCAAGGTGTTCATAAACCGAGGTTCCACTGTACACATGTTGCAAGTTGCTTGGAGACTCTTTGTGTAACCAGTGAATGACAAGTTTAAATAACAGCAATAAAATATTCACTAAAATATAAAAGCACATCTTAAAAACAAGAGGCGCAATATAATTATGAAAGTGAAGTACAGAGTAATTCAGAGTCACTGGGGTCATATCTTGAGCCAAGGGATTAGAAAATTTGGTGACATGACTAGCAAGGTGCACCATGGATGTCATTTGCCCTGTGACTGGGAATCCAAGTTTGGCTCTCTCCATACAGTGGGCAATGTTGAGAATGCCCAAGGAGCAGAGTTGCCAGCTAATTCTGCCTAAAGTGAAATATCGGTGTGGATTTTTGGATTCCTGCTTGATTTATACCAGCAAGATGGAGAGCCGAGCACAGCACGGGGAAGGCATACAATAATAATAATAGAAAGTTAATGAGCTAACAGAATATGTATTTAATAGAAAGAAAAACTAACATTCTTTCCAGGAAACACACACAAAGAATAATAGGGTAGATATTAACTTTTGAAACATTGCTTACAGTAGCTTACTCTTGCATGTCTTGTTACTGTAGACAAAATGAATTGGAGACTTTGAGTTGGCATAATGAAAATTCTCTGCATTTTTTCTCAGTTGAGAGGACTCATTGAGGCTCCGTATTAATGATTCATGATACGTTCGGCAAGGAAGTCTTCTCTCTGCCTTCAGCCTGCCGTCGAAGGGGCTCAGAATCCCTTCCAGACTCTAAGGGCAGCAAATGACAAACGGGTCCTATCTGCGCAAGGGTTTCTCCTTGTGCGATGGGTCTTTCCATCCCCATCTTCCCCCGCAGGTCCCCTGCCCTCCCCAGATCTGCTCTGGAGGTTTGGGGGTACCCATAGAACAGGTGGGGGGGGAAGAGAAGGGCAGGATCCTTACACTGGCAGCTGTATTCCTCATCACTATTTTTGATACAACCCGAAGTCATCATTTAAGAGAACTAGAGATTGGGACATGCCAGTGAGAATTCCCTTCTATCCCTGGATGTTCCTTACTGGATCTTTACTGGCACCATCATGTTACTATTTCTGCCCAACCATTCATATATCAGGTGGGTCACTGAGTAATAGCCCAGAATGAACGGGCAATGTTTTCTCAATGGGAACTCCTGGTGGGGTGATATCTAGGCATGTAGGCATGTCCCATAAGATCTATTATTATTATTATTGTTGTTGTTGTTGTTGTTATTATTATTATTATTATTATTATTATTATTATTACTGAAGTGTAGGTGGGTTCCCACGAGGCAATGCACAGTGATAACAGCAAGACCCTTTATTGAACTACATAACTGGGGGAAAGGGGCAAAGCAACTGCTTATATACATTCCTGAAAGCCTGGGCCACTCCCACTCCCAACATGATTGGCTGTCTCAACTTCCAAGCTGCGAATCACTACTCAGAGTCCAAGGGCCAATGGCAGAGGCCCAAATCCTGAAATGTTCTGTGATTGGACACCGAATCAGGACACAGGAGCTCAGAATCCTTAGTCCAGACTCAAGCTCAGGCAAACACAGACCACTGAATACATAACATTTATAACGACTGAACTTTTAATCACCTTCCAACCAATGTCTCAAAGCGATAATCATAAGATTATTAAAATCAGTTAAAAACACAGACACAACAAATCAAAGAATGGTAAAACTGCAGAGTTGGAAGGGACCCCAAGGGTCGTCTAATCCACCCCCCTGCAACAAATACAGTGGTACCTCTGGTTACGAACTTAATTCGTTCTGAATGTCTGTTCTTAACCTGAGGTACCACTTTACCTAATGGGGCCTCCCGCTGCCACCGTGCTGCCGCCACGCAATTTTTGTTCTCATCCTGGGGCAAAGTTCTTAACCCAAGGTACTACTTTTGGGTTAGCGGAGTCTGTAACCAGAAGTGTCTGTAAACCGAGGTGTTTGTAACCCGAGGTACCACTGTACATGTAAAACAAGACTAAAACCCCAGCCAGTGGACACATGTTGCAATGACCCATTGATCTAGCTGGGAAAACCTTTCGGAACAACAACAAAAAAAGTCTTCAATTGGTTGGGGAAAGTGGATGCTTCTGGTATCTAAAGAGGAAGGCAATTCCGCAGAAGAGGGGCAGCCGCATGAAAAGCCCTGCTCTGAGCAACTGCAGAAGAGGCTTTGGAGATCTTTGGAATATGCAGGAGAAATTATCCCACCGACCACAGTGATCTACGGGGCATATACTGTAAGGGATAGTGCCATATCCCAAGTAACCTGGTCCCGAGCTGTATTTGAGCTTATATATTACTGCCAACAGCAATGACAAACCTAGACAGCATCTTAAAAAGCAGAGACATCACCTTGCCGACAAAGGTCCGTATAGTTAAAGCTATGGTTTTCCCAGTAGTGATGTATGGAAGTGAGAGCTGGACCATAAAGAAGGCTGATCGCCGAAGAATTGATGCTTTTGAATTATGGTGCTGGAGGAGACTCTTGAGAGTCCCATGAACTGAAAGAAGATCAATCCTATCCATTCTGAAGGAAATCAGCCCTGACTGCTCACTGGAAGGACAGATCGTGAAGCTGAGGCTCCAATACTTTGGCCACCTCATGAGAAGAGAAGAATCCTTGGAAAAGATGGAGGGCACTAGGAGAAGGGGACGACAGAGGACGAGATGGTTGGACAGTGTTCCCGAAGCTACGAACATGAGTTTGACCAAACTGTGGGAGGCAGTGGAAGACAGGAGTGCCTGGCGTGCTATGGTCCATGGGGTCACGAAGAGTCGGACACGACTAAACAACAACAACAACATTACTGCCAACACCTTGAGCTTGGCCTGGGAGCAGACTGGCAGCATATCCCGCAAGTGATAGTCTGGTAGTAATTTGCCCCTCAAGCAACCTCTATGCCGCATTCTGCAACAGAAAACACACACCTACAGGGAGTGGGCCCACATGTACTAGGGATGAGACAGAGAGCATTTGGTCTATAGTATATTTTGAAGAGCAAAAAAGTGTACACATTTGTTGACTTCTACTTTTAATTACAGAGCGCTTTGACAACCCTCATTTTAAATACGCCTACTATATGTAGCTTATAGAAGCTGTGACATATTGCTAGTAGCAATGTTCCTAACTTTCAACAACAAAATAATAATAATAATAATAATATTAATAATAATAATACATGTTGCTCCCTCACTTGCCACATGTAAGTATTTGGGCTCGTGTTTACACCTTTGTGAACAGAAGTGTGCACAGAACAGTTTTTTAAACTGTTTAACAGGTACATATGGGCTCTCCTTAAGGGCAGAGGGGTGTTAACTCTTGCCTTCCCAGACTCCTTCTCCAAAGATCTTGCAGCTGTGCCAGCGTTCTTTTAGTTCAGCCACAAGAGAAGGGATTTATATAATATGTAGATAGTTTAAGATCCTGCTCTGTTGTGATTCTCTGCTGAAGACTAGCTTAGCCAGGTGCCTTAGAGTCTAATGCACTAGGAAAACATTTCGTGGGTTACTGGAAACAAATAAGCCAAACGAAAACCTCAGACATTTTGCCAGATTTTAAAAATCCACCCGGACAGAAATTTTAATCCTGAAAAAGAGGATGTGTCCTGGAAAAAGAGGACACATGGCAACCCTAGTACGGAACATCTCAGGGGTGTCTTCTTTGGGGTGACATCTTCAGGGTGCGATATCTTGGGGATCTGAATCAGGGTAGCATCTTCTAAAAGTGCTCACTTCTTGCTTGCCCTTTCTGCCTACAAATGCAGAATAACGCTTGTCAGTGACTCCCCCGTGCCATGGAAAATAAAGAAAAGGACTACAGGATTTCTGGCCCAAACCCTGTGGTCAATTTCCTTCCCTTCCCCTGGGGGTATCAGCCGAGTGGTTTCGGCACCCACATGCTGCATTTTACACACACACGTTTATGCATATGGATGTCCCAGTCCTACATTGGGGGGGGGGGAAGAGAGGTTTAGAATAAATTGGTGCTCTTCCTCCCCGCTTTTCTTCTTCTCCTTTTAACAAATGACTGGGAGTGTTATAATGCATTTGATTTTCTCTCTCTCCAGAGGTAATCTTAGATGTGGAGTGAATGAAGTGGAGTCCGTTATCAACCCATAACATCTGCTGCAGTGTCAAGTGATGAAACGAGCAACTCCAAAGTCCAAGACAGCTGCGATGGCTTTCTTAATACAGTTGGGTATTGTGCAAACAAACAGGCGCTGATACGGTCTATGCCTGTCACAATTATTCAGGCGAGCGATACATCTTCCTGTATTAGCTGCTTGAACAGTCCTATTTCGGTTTGTTTGTTTGTTTATTTGTTTGTTTGGGGGGAGGGGGGGTTTCTACAACAACAAGGCGGCGGGTGGGGGGGTAAGGGTAAGGGGAAGTTAACTACTGCTTAACACTCGCCGCTCAGCTCCCTAGCCTCGTGAAAGGAAAGGGGGAATGCTGGAAACGAATTAGAAGAAGAAAAACACAAATTAAAATTGGGCACTGGAGCAACAAAGCATAAAGTTAAATAAACATGATAAAAGTCGAGAGAGCCAGCTTCTCTCTACAGGGCAAAGGCATCCAAGAGAATACCTTTGCTGAGCACAGTTAAAAACAAAAAAAGGGAGTAGTTGTATATGTACATACAGTGTGTATGTATATGTATATACAGAGAAGCAGTGTGGTATAGTGGTTAGAGTGTTGGGCAAGGACTTGGGAGACCAGGGTTTGAATCCCCACTCAGCTGTGAAACTCACCAGGTGATTTGGGGCCATTCACTGTCTCTCAGTCCAACCTACCACACAGGGCTGTCATAAGGGGGCATGGGATGAATGAGGAGAACCACATTCACCACCTTGAGAAAAAGGAGGAGAAATGTAAGATATAATAAATAAATAAATAAATAAATAAATAAATAAATAAATAAATTTATTATTTATACCCCGCCCATCTGGCCAGGTACCCCCAGCCACTCTGGGCGGCTTCCAACAAAATATTAAAATACAGAAATCCATCAAACATTAAAAGCTTCCCTAAACACAGCTGACTTTAGATGTCTTCTAAAAGTCAGATAGTTGTTTATTTCTTTGACATCTGATGGGAGGGCGTTCCACAGGGCGGGTGCCACTACCGAGAAGGCCCTCTGCATGTTTCCTTGTAACCTCAATTCTTGCAGTGAGGGAACCGCCAGAAGGCCCTCGGTGCTGGACCTCAGTGTCCGGGCAGAACGATGGGGGTGGAGACGCTCCTTCAGGTATAAGAATAATATAATACATGCACAATCACACACACACACACACACACACACACACACACACACACACACCCCCCTTCTTCTTAGGATTCTGAGTTGTTTTAAGGGAGGACCCCAAATTAAACTGGGAGTCATGGGAAACGACAGCTCCTTAGACCCCCAGCCATTATTTCTTTCTGTGACGCATGGGAAGCTGCTTATACTGAGTTAGATTGATAGTGCATCTAGCTCAGTATTGCAGGCACTGACTGGCAGAGGCTCCATAGCGTTTCAGACTTGCATCTTTTCATCGCCTGCCTGAAGATGCTGGGGATTGAACCTGCCAAGCTTGTGTCCAACCACAGAGTCTTGGACCATGCAACATGTTAAGTTTCCTCTCCCTCTGGATTCAGTTTGGGAGGCAGGGGAAATCAGAAACCCTGTGCTCCCCAGCTTCATTTCCAAGAAGCCGGCCTTTCCTGGGCTTAGAGATGCGATCGCTTCTGTGTTACCCATTCCCATTTCACAAAATGAAGTTATTTTGCTTAGTTTTGAAATGGCACAGAAGTTGAGAGCATGCGCCAACCCCCTTTTTTTACACTTTCTCTGAAAAACTGAAGAAGACAACGACTTTTCCTAGGAAAACTTGGACATTTCCTAGGAAGACAAAGTATTTCCTAGGAAAGCTTAAGCAAAGAATGAATGGATTCCAAAGATCAGATTGCCCTTCGCCTGTGTTTCAGAGTCAATGTTGCTGCTCCTTCACCTTTGTTCAGCTGAAAATATGAGCCCTATTACAAGTCATTTGCTGACCAGGGTGTTACAGAATCCGGGGTTTGAATATAGGCATTGCCCTGGTCCAAGAACAGCTGTCTGTTCATGAGGGCATAGAATGTGGCTGCATAATGCTAATTGTTTCTGACCTTACTGTATGCTTGTGAAACATGGACCACTAAAAAGCGCCATCTCCAACTCCTCAAAAGATTCCATCAACGGTGTCTCCGAAATATTTTACACATCACTTGGGAAGACAGGCGAACTGATATCAGTGTACTGGAAGAAGCAAAGATCACCAGTGTGGAAGCAATGATTCTTCAACATCAACTTCTTTGGACTGGCCATGTTGTGCGGATGCCTGATGATCATCTTCAAAAGCAACTACTCTAGTCTGAACTTAAAAATGGAAAGTGTAATGCATATCTTTAAAAATGTAGTATAAACACCGACAACTGGGAAACACTGGCCTGTGAGCACTCCAACTGGAGAACAGCCTTTACCAAAAGTGTCTTGGGCTTTGAAGACACTCGAACTCAGGATGCAAGGAAGAAATGTGCTAAGAGAAAGGCACGCTTGGCAGATCCACACCGTGGTCAACTCCTGCCCAGAAACCTATGTCCCCACTGTGGAAGGATGTGTGGTTCCAGAATTGACCTCCACAGTCACTTACGGACTCATTGTTAAAACCGTGTTTAAGGAAGACAATCTTACTCGGCTACGAGTGATCACCAAAGAAGAATTCTTTCTGAACTAGGGATTGGAGAGAAATTTGATTCAGTTTGCATTTATAGGTGAACCTAGGCTAAGCTCAAACTGCTCTTCTTGCTGGGAGAACAATGAGACTCTGCCTTCACATTCTGAAAGGTACGGTATGCTCTTAAGTGGACCGTACCACAAACTCACCCCTTCAAATGTTCTCTTATGCAGATACCAAATTGGCTACACCAACACTGCAAATTCCTGCTCATAAGACTGTTGCACTACCTGCACGATTCTGGTGTTCATAGAGTTTCGAAAGAGCAAATTCCTCAAAACAAATAATAATTGGTCCATGCAGTTGTCTAATTTCTGTTGTCGGGGATGGTGGCGGCAATGGGGAAGAACAATGAAAAACATAAGAGAGGCTGCATATGCATTGTGTATAATCTGATGCATATGTTCGGTCCTGCTTATATATTCATGCAGAAAATGCTCAAGGACTTCACAGTGGTGTCTCTGTGCATCCCTGATCAGCAGTGCTGGATAACTGGGTCAACATTACACAACACTGGGTGGTTTTAATATACGTTTTGAAGGATGCACGGTCCGTTGCTGATGGCATGACTGGGTTATCCGAGTTCTCTTTCCAGCTGTGCAACAGAATTGTTGTGAAACATTGAGCATGAATCATGTAGCTGCAGCACACTCCACTTTCATTGCTTATGAAATGTAATGATTCCAACGTGATGAGTTGGAGGCATGAGACTTGCGTACATTGCAGTCTCATGCCCCGAAAAGGATATGAGCACAATAGCACTCTCCCCACTTGTGCTTCCCAGCAACTGATATTCAGAGATATCCTACTTCAGACAGTGGATGTAGTCTTCTCGTAACCCTTAGCAGACTACAATTCCCAGAATACTGTGCAGGAAATCAAGACTGTTTAAAGTGGCATGATAGTACAGTGGTACCTCGCAAGGTGAATTTAATTCGTTCCGTGAGTCAATTCGTGTTGCACAAAATTCGTCTTGCGAATCGCGGTTTCCCATAGGAATGCACTGGGGAAAAAAATTTGCCCATAGGAAGCCATTAATTAAATTTCAATGCATTCCTATGGGAAACCGCGATTCACAAGATGAATTTTTCGCAAAATGAATTCGTCTTGCGAGTCACTATCAGATCGCAAGAAGCATTCGTCTTGCGAAAAATTCGTCTTGCAGGGCATTCGTCTTGCGAGGTACCACTGTACTTTAGATGTATCTTCTTCTTCTTCTTCTTCTTCTTCTTCTTCTTCTTCTTCTTCTTCTTCTTCTTCGATCACTCGTAGCTGAGGAAGAAAGTCTTCCATGAACATGGTCTTAACAGTGAATCCGTAAGTGACTGTGGAGGCCAATTCTGGATCCACACGTCTGTCCACAGTGGGGACATAGGTTTCTGGGGGGGAGTTGATCATGGTGCCTTCCTCTTAGCACGTTTCACCCTTTCGTCCTGAGTTTGAGCACCTTCAAAGCCTATGACACCTTTGGTAAAGGCTGTTCTCCACTTGGAACACTTGCAGACCAATGTTTCCCAGTTGTTGATGTTTATAGCCTACTACATTTTTTAGATTTGCCTTGAGAGAGTCTTTAAACCTCTTTTGTTGGCCACCAGCATTACGCTTTCCATGGTAGTACTTTAGATGTATAGTGTAGACCAGGCCAATGTTCCACAGAACACAAGGCTCTCTCCAGGTTACCTGTATCCTCCAACATCCCTCAGATGAAAATATGGGCAGTCTATTCTACATAAGTATTACTGCTTAAGTGTTTCCTCCTGGTCAAGTACAAAATTATTAGCAGAAACACACACAAAAACTGCAGTATTTTAAGCACAGAAATCTTTTAATTTATGTATTACATTTGGGGATGTCTGAGGCAAAAAGTCAACCCCAAATCAATAAATACAACTGTGTGTGTGAAGACTATGCAATGTCATCATGCATTTATGAGTATTTTGGAAGCATGATAATTTTGAGCAACCATTTTTGTTGTGATTGTGGGTATGATACGGGGTATGTTTATTTTGGGGGCAATGAACCTATAAACTTTCGATTTTGGGGATACATAAACTTCCCTCTTCTTAGTGCTTCAGACTTCTGAGCAAATTAGGAATGTGTAATAATAATAATAATAATAATAATAATAATAATAATAATAATAATAATTTATTTATACCCTGCCCATCTGGCTGGGTTTCCCCAGCCACTCTGGGCAGCTTCCAACAAACATTAAAATACAATAATCTATTAAGCATTAAAAGCTTCCCTAAACAGGGCTGCCTTAAAATGTCTTCTAAAAGTCTGGTAGTTGTTTTCTCTTTGACATCTGGTGGGAGGGCGTTCCACAGAGCGGGTGCCACTACCGAGTAAGCAATTGCAGCATCCTGGATGGATCAGCTGTGCGCGCGCGTGCACACACACACACACACACACACACACACACACACACAGCATCCCCTCCCCCAGCTGCCCTGGGATTCCCCTTCACCCAAATGCACAAAATGCGGATACTCATCAGATTTCAGAAAGTTCCACCAATTTAGCTCATGGAAGACTTTCCCCACATCCACGTGATGGATCAGGCTAGTGGTCCATCTATTTCAGCATCCTGTTCCTGTGGGAAGCCTACAATCTGGACATGAGCACAACAGCACTCTGCCCACCTGTGATACCCAGTGACTGGTATTCAGGGGCAAAATTGCCCTCATGTCCTGCTTGTGGGCTTTCTATAGGAAACCAGAACATATTGCTGGACTGGATAGGCCTTTGGTTGATCCAACATAGCTTTTTTTGTAATGCCAAGGGAGCCTCCTTGAGGTGGAGATTTCATTACTTGAGCGTCTGAAAAAAGCCTTCTCTCTGGTTGGCATCCACTGGACGGATGAGGCCTTGGGAGATGAACATAGAATATAGGTAGCTTGGTACTGAAGTAGACGCTGCATTTTCAGGTGCTTGGCTCTCAAGCCATTTAGACAGGTTAAAGAACCGACACATTGAACTGAACTTGGAAATGAAATGGCAACCAGGAAATGTCTTTGAGAAGCTGACAAGGGTCTGAATGAGATCCACCAGGTGAAACTATGGCAGCTGTATTCTGAAAAATTCAGAACCACTTCATAAGCACAATGTATGGCTTCCCACACGCATCTGGTGGGCCACTGTGAGAACAGGATGCTGGACTAGATGGGCCACTAGCCTGAGCCATACCAGGCCAAGGAGCCATCTAATCTAGCCCCCTGTTTTCACAATGGCCAACCACCATGCTATGTTGTGAACTGCCTTGTGATCTTTGAATGAAGGGCGGCGTGCAAAATACATATATACCAGATGCCTATAGGAAAGCAAGAAATGAGAACAACCTCGCTCTTCCCACTTGTGATTCCCAGCAACTGGTATTCAAAGACATGCTACTTCTGACAGTGGAGGTAGCAGGTATTTGAACTTCATGCTGGTTCTTTTATATTGTGGGTGAACCATTCCCATAGCTGCCAAGTTATCCCTTTTTTTAAGGGATTTCCCCTTATGCTGAATAGGCTTCCTCGCGAGAAAAGGGAAAACTTGGCAGCTATGACCATTCCATCTTGATGGCAGGGAAGGGAAAAAACATGAGCAAAGATTTTGAGTAATGATGCCAATAAAGCTTTTGATTGATTGATTGATTGATTTTGAGTAAATAAATAATATGAAGCGGCATCCACAAGTAAGTTGAGATCCCCCACTCCAATCCACAAAGGTGTTTAACTTCCCATGCTGAGACAGGACTTCCTCCTTTGTCTGAACAAATGAATCATTGGCTGAGCACAAGAATCATACAGGTTCTCCTTTAAATCAGAATTACCTGGGGGGCTGGATCACAAACAGCCAAGCATGGACTCCCCCAATACTTTTTTTTTTGCAGTGGTGGTGAGGGAAGATTCCCTAATGTGCAATATTTTGTAATACAAATGGCAAATCGTGTTACATTGGCCACTCTTGGGCTATAACATCTATCAAAGCAGAGCAAATTGGACAAAGTCCTGAGTTTCCATTTACTTTATCTATCCAGGCTCATCAATTCTTTTTACTCCAGGCAGATAAAGTGGAGCTGCCCCTAGACAAATGAACTGGCGGAGCTGACATAATGCGTTTGCCAGAAAAGAAATGCTCAGTGCTATAAACCAGGAAAGGGAGAAGGGAAGAGGCAAGGCTTTCGTTCTCCCAGAGGTGGCCATTTTGTTGTGCCTGAATTTGGGCCATTTACTTGCAGAGAGTTTATATTATGTGTGTTTGTGCATGCATTTGTCTGCTTTCCAGGTCTTAATGGTGGGTACGCAACTTCAAGGCCCCTGCTCTCTCATCTCATAACTAGACTGGGCTTGGACTGGACAACCTTTCAAATAGAGGATCTCTGGAAATCCTCTACCCTCTGCCAGTCCACCACATAGAACAGGGATGGGGAACCTAAGGCCCTCCAGTTGTTGTTGGACTTCAGTTCTCACCAGCCTCAACTGGCATGGTCAATTGTCAGGGAATGTTGTTGTACAGTAATAGCCGGAGAGCCAGCCACCCCCTATCCCTTCTGCAAGAGAATATTGCATACCAGAGACAGGAAAACTGTGCCCCCTGGATGACATTGAATACAGTCCCCATCAGCCCCAGACAGCATGGGTGATGGTGAGGGTTGATGACACTTAGATTTCAGGAACATCCGATGGGCCAAAGATTCCCCAACCCTGAAACGGAGGAAAAAGAGGACCGCTCTTAATCAATGGCGGGTGGTACCAACAGGAAGTGGAATGAGCCAACTCACTCTAGTTTTGCCCCCATCCTCCTTCTTCTCACTGGGTTCTGCAAGGGTAACAGCAAGACTAAGGAGGCTGACAGGCAGGGCCACACCTTGGATTGGTTGAGAAGATACAAGAAGGTGGGGCCAGCTGAGGTTGGTAGGAAGTGCCTCATTTTCCCTAACAGACTAGTCTCCATTGGTCTTAATCCTGATGGCCCAGGAGGCAACAGAGGTCAAAGCCCCACCCACTGCTTGTGCAGCCCTTGGGCAGGATCATTAGGAAATTAATTGAGAATAAAACCATCAGGATCATAATGCTGTTATACATATCTATGTATGGAATACTGTGTACAGTTCTGGTCTCCTCAGTTTAGAAAGGATACCGTTGCGAAAAGTTCAGAAAAGGGCAGCCAAAATGCTGAAGAGGGGGGAGCAGCTCCCTAATGAGGAAAGATGGCAGCATTTGGGGCTGCTTAGTTTATGGAAAAGGCAAGGAAGAGGAGACATGGTAGACATTTATAAAATTATGCATGGGGTGGGGAGAAAGTGGAGACAGAGAAGTTTTCCTCCCTCTCTTGTAGTGCTAGAACTTGAGGGCATCCAGTGAACATTGTCTGTTGGAAGATTCAGGACAGATAAAATAAAGCACTTTTTCATGCAACATGTAATTAAACTGGAAGTGGCTTCCACAGGAAGCAGTGATGGCCACCAGTTTAGATGGCTTTAAGAGAAGATTAGACCAATCTACAGAGGAGTAGGCTATCCATGTTCTGTCTTCACTGTCAGAGGCAGTAATGTTTCTGAATACCAGTTGCTGGAAACTGCAGGAGGGGGACAGTTGTGTTGCACAGAGGTCCTGCTTGGAAGTTTCCCATGGGCATATGGTTGGCCACTGCAAAAACAGGATACTGGACACATGGACCAGTGGCCTGGTCAAGCAGAACAAGTCTTACATTCTTAGGTACTATGTCTGATCTGTCTGAAAGGACACAAGAATATATTCCAGAAGATAGCCAGCCACATCAACTATCAACTACAAGGCCCCCTTTACTTTATTATTCAGCAAGTTCCATTTAGTGACTGTTACTTCTGGTTGTGGAAGACGGTTATACGCTGGCCTCTATTACAGTGTGGTCTTACTAATGGATGTGGACATCAAAGAGCCCAGGAATGCTAATGCATGTATAATAATGCATAATGCAGAACAGATCTTTTCAGGAGAAAGAGTCAGCATTTCTGCTAAGTGATACCCTCTTTGTTCCAGACCAGCAAAATACCCAAAACGCAAAATAGGTAGCTGTGTTTATTATATCTAGAGGGCTAGTAATGCTTGTCAATAATAGCACAAACAACTTGTGGCACCTTTGTGCTTTTCATTTCGCTCTGCCCTCACTGCTCACAATTCACCCACCTCTCACACACAATGAAACACTTGCGACGATTGTAACTCAGAAATGCAGTCCAAGAAGGCTTGTGCCATAATACATTTGTTAGTCATTAAGACTCTTTGTTATATTTATTATACAATCCTATTGCTAGGCCAGAAGCCCCCCCCCCATTTTTAAACACTGTCAGAGGAGGTAAAAATTTTCCCCTCCCCCCCCCAGTGAATCACATCCAAAAACAGCAAATGTATTCATCTATACAGAGTGAGGGTAAACAATTATCTGATTGACTAGGATCATGCATGTGACCTGCCCAGGAAGCAACGATTGCCCTCACTCCCTATTGGCTTTGTTTACCCCCTATGTGAGATCTGATTGGCTACATAGTCCTGATGAACACCATATTCACTAGGTGAACCCTGATTGGCTGGGATCACTCCAAGCAAAAGTGACAGGGTGGAAGGTAGGGAGACCAACAGTAGGTGGAGCCAGACCCAGCGCTAGACAAAGCCAACTAATTGTAGTGTTGTCTCAAGATTCCTCCCTGCTGAGAGTTCAACAAGAGCAACACTGAGGCTCAGGAGGAAGAAGATAGTCAAGGCTACTCTCTGGACTGCTCCTAAGGAGGAAGGCAAGTGGGGGTTCACTGAGGGCATCGTCTTAGGATTCCTCTTCAGCCTAATGGTCCAGCCTCCAATAACTCCAAGAAAATAAAAGAAGCTCTGATGAAAAAGAAATGCTACTGGAGGAGAGGAAGAGGAGGAGAGGTCAACTGTATTATTCAGGAAATATTTTGGTTCCCTTGAAAGTTTCTTTCCAGCCTGAAAATTGCAACAAGTGATTTATCAATGCAATCCTATAGGGATTATTTAATACTAAAGTTGTATTTTTTGGGGGGGGGGGAGGAGAATAATTTCTTTTCTTTTGTTTGTTTTGGATATAAAATTATTTTCTTCATTTCCTTGTTATGTAACATTTTCATCCATACTTAGTTGATTCAAAATTAGCTCATCAGGGATGGAGGAGGAGGAGACATGGCTCCAAAGGCATGTACTGGTGTGGATGATAATTCCTCATGCCAAATATTCCTTTTTCAAGCTCACCCGACTTTGAAGATGTACAGCTCCCCCACCCAAAGGCTGCAGCCCCCAAATTGGCTTTTTTTTGGGGGGGGAGGGAATGTACACAAAAGCAAAGATACTGTTAACCCCTTTGCAGGGGTATGTGCACACTGCAAACCGTTTCTTTCTTCACTCGACGTATGGAATAACTTTGCGAACTCCTGTTCTAAGTTCAAAGCTAATGAAAGTATTTCTACGTCACCGAAAGGGGAGAGCAAAATGCATCACCAGAAAAGAGGACAAAGGATGACTCAGATGAGGTGGGAACCACTGTTAGTGAGGCCAATGTCACGTACGCAAGAATGCCACCTGACCACAAGACTGGTAAGAAGCAGTTTCAGGGGGGAAATAATGGCTGACTGGTAAAAGGGAAAAACAGCTCCATATAAGGTGCAAGGAGGGTTCTGATACATGCAGTGAAAATGGGCTGAGTAAGTGTTTTCATGGGCTGTGGTTGAGTGAGAGATGGTGAAGTGCTAGGGTGGCTTAAGGTGGCCGGGTAGAGATGAACAGCTAAAATGGTCCAATAGCACCTTATAGATCAACTAAGTTTGTTCTGGTATAAGCTTTCGTGTGCATGCACACTTCTTCAGATACCTGTGTGCATGCACATGAAAGCTTATACCAGCACAAACTTAGTTGATCTAAGGTGCTACTGGACAATTTTTTATTTGTATTATTTTTATTTTGACTGCATCAGGCCAACACAGCTACCTACCTGAAGCTAAGATGGTGTATATTTGCCTATACAGTCGTACCTTGGAAGCCGAATGGAATCCGTTCCGGAAGTCCGTTCGACTTCCAAAATGTTTGAAAACCAAAGCTCTGCTTCTGTCCAAAAAGCAGAAGTTCCTGCAGCCAATCAGAAGCCACAGAAGCCCCATAGGACATCCGGCTTCCAAAAATTGTTCGAAAACCAGAACACTGACTTCCAGGTTTCGATCATCCGGAAGCCGATTTGTTCAGGAGCCAAGGCGTTCAAGATCCGAGGTACAACTGTATAGTGCATGTCTCAACAGAAATGCTCTTGCAGATTCTTCAGACTCTGTCCTGTAATGCATTATTGGATCAAGTCTGACCGATTGGGAATTTGGTGTGAACCTCCAAATTTGAACTAGAACTAGAACTCCAACTTGAACTTCCAAGGAAAATATCCCCCGCAGCATACAACTTTCACATGCTAATTTGCATGTGTAGATGTCAATGTGGAGAATAAGGACTTTGATTTTAACAACAACAACAACAACAACAACAACAACAACAACAACAACAACAATTTATTTATACCCCGCCCATCTGGCTGGGTTTCCCCAGCCACTCTGGGCGGCTTCCAACAGAAAATAAAATAATCTATTAAACATTAAAAGCCTTCCTAAACAGGGCTGCCTTAAGTACATCTCACCATAGTGGGGAATATGGTGACCAGATGGAAGCTGCTCAGTCTACTGTCCAGGCTCATTCTTGATAAGAAATTTCCAGGTTCCTCCTGCTCTCCTTTCTTAGGGTTCTTGAAACCAGACTTTGACTATAAAAGCCCTTTGAGCAGAGGAGTTCTGTCCTGTGGAGAGAAGAATACTTGGCCTTCTGATTCAAAGCTTTTGTTCCACTTCTCCACTTTTGAATACAGCCATGGTTTACTCCTGGTGAACCCACCTGTTCATCCCACCTACACCATCTAATGTAGGGATGCTCCTACATTAGAACCAGCAACAGGGCATGTCATGGGTCCAAGGTATGCCCGAGGAAAGTCACTGGTTTGATACTTGGAGAAGGGTTGAAATGGAACATAGTCACAGGAGCCTGCTGGTCAGTAATCACACAGTTCAAAGTTGGAGCTAATTCTATTAGCAAAAACACCATCTCCACAGATTTTGGTTGAGTGCCTCCAAGATAAATTATAAAAATTTCCCCATTCCTATTGAAGTTTTGGTCTTCTTGGTTCCTGAGCTTTCTGGTCAATTTTGCCATTTCAGCATAGTCCAACAATTTAATTTGCCATTCTTCTCTGGTAGGGACTTTATTTCCATCTCAGGGCTAATAAAGTCTTTTCTACTCCCTTGAGATATCAGCACCTAGAATTCCTAATAGAAAAGACTCTGTTTTCTTTAATAAAAGTTATTTTCAACATTTTTTCAGTTCGTTATAGATCATTTCCCATAATGCTTTAATTACCCTACACGACCACCACATATGATAAAAGGTGCCCTCTTTTTCTTTACATTTCCAGCAGATGTTTCTACCTATCTTATACATTTTTGCTAACTTACTGGGAGTCAAATACCAATGATACATCGTTTTCATCACAGCAGCTCATTCCCAGTAGTCTTACCCCATGAAGATCAGTTGCCAAGACTGAAAGTCCCCACCTCCCTACAGCCGGCTAGGTCTTCTCATCTCCAGGGTTTTCCCCAAGCAATAGGAAACTGTGCCAACAACCCATCCTCCACCCTGTTCATGCCTCTTCTGGTTCTGGGACACAAAGGGGAGGAGAGGGTTTGTTACAGCTGGAGAGAGAGACACTCGTGACTATTCTCAGCCTGACTCAGCTCTGCCTCTTGGCCTCCCTCCTCCTTCTGCCTCTGATTCTAGACTTCTCTCTGTCACTGACTCTTCCATCTCATTAAGCCCTGTTACCTCTCCCACTTCTGACACCTCCCAGACCTCTCCCTCTGACCACTCATCTTAGTCCCGCCACCACTCCCTAGACTCGGGGCCTTCTTCCCTTGGGGATTCCCCAACTGGTTCCTCCCACCATTCCTTGTGCCCAACCAGTCCATGACACATGGGATGGCCTCAAGTGTTATGGATTGTTTAGGATCATATTCTGCTCAGAGAGGTTGCACATTTCTGATGGTGACCCTGCTAACTAAATCAGTTTCGTCCTGAATGGCAGACAGTTCACCACCTGCCCTTAACCCATTTTTAAATCGGCATACTTGGATTTAAACCTTTTTAATCCAATGGAAGTCAGCGGGACCAAACAGAATTTAACACTGTGCCTGGGTTGTACATTCAAATGGAGTTCTTTCCCAATAACTCCCCCCCCCCCATTCTGGTAAAACATATGCAAGTCAGTAGTGACATCGTGTGGACAAATGGAAAACAACCATAAATTGCTATGATGCCGATGTTGTTAGCATTTTGCATGCTGAGTATTTTTGAATCCATTTCTCATTTCCCCTCTGGCAGCAACGCTGCTCACATTTGCATGGAAGTAAGTTATGTTGAACTCACTGGGGCTTACTTCCAATTAAACACATAAAAGGGCTCTTATCCACCACACCTGAAATCCCACACTCTCTGTTTTCTTTTTTCAATTTTTTATTCATTTTATAATAACACAAAACAAACAAATAAGAACATCACACAACAATATAACAATAACAAAATCACATAACAAAGAAGTACAAAAATTTCTTACATTTCAAATCTCTTTTCTTAAACATTTTAGGGTGACTTCCTCAAATCCCCACTTTCTGAGCTTCATTATAGATTGTTTTCTGCTGCTCCAGAGAAGCGGACACGGAGCAATGGATTCAAACTTCAAGAAAGAAGATTCCACCTAAACATTAGGAAGAACTTCCTGACAGTAAGAGCTGTTCGGCAGTGGAATTTGCTACCAAGGAGTGTGGTGGAGTCTCCTTCTTTGGAGGTCTTTAAGCAGAGGCTTGACAGCCATCTGTCAAGAATGCTTTGATGGTGTTTCCTGCTTGGCAGGGGGTTGGACTGGATGGCCCTTGTGGTCTCTTCCAACTCTTCTATGATTCTATGATTATATATCATCTTTAGCAATTTCTAAATCATAATTTTAACCACATTGTATATCTTATCCTTAGATATTTTATCTCATCATCTACTTAATTTCATTGCTATAAATTTTCTTAAATACTAACCACGACTTCTACACCTGCAACCTATAATAACACACACTCTCTGTTTTCAATTCGTCCTCTGCTGACCTCTGCAGGCTCATATCTACATTAATAACAGAAACTTTGAAACCCAGATTTAGAGGTTCAAGGACCACGTGTATTATACATTTTTATCTTGGTTTGAATCAGGGCCGGCCCACCCATGAGGCAAGGTGAGGGGACCACCTCAGGCTCCAGGGTCCACCAGGGCAGCGGATCTCAATGTCAGTCTTTCTTCCCCCCTTGTTCCTGATGTAGACCTTCCCTCGCCTTTTCTGGAAGGATTCCCTGGTTCTGAATGGGGTAACTGTGCCCCTGAAGGACCAGGTGCGCAGCCTGGGAGCCATTTTGGACTCACAGCTGTTCATGGAGGCGCAGTCAATTCTGTGTCCAGGGCAGCTGTCTATCAGCTCCATCTGGTATGCAGGCTGAGACCCTACCTGCCTGCAGACTGTCTAGCCAGAGTGGTGCATGCTCTAGTTATCTCCCGCTTGGACTACTGCAATGCGCTCTACGTGGGGCTACCTTTGAAGGTGACTCGGAAACTACAACTAATCCAGAATGCGGCAGCTAGACTGGTGACTGGGAGCGGCCGCCGAGACCACATAACACCAGTCTTGAAAGATCTACATTGGCTCCCAGTACGTTTCCGAGCACAATTCAAAGTGTTGGTGCTGACCTTTAAAGCCCTAAACGGCCTCGGTCCAGTATACCTGAAGGAGCGTCTCCACCTCCATCATTCTGCCCGGACACTGAGGTCCAGCACCGAGGGCCTTCTGGCGGTTCCCTCGTCGCGAGAAGCCAAGTTGCAGGGAACTAGGCAGAGGGCCTTCTCGGTGGTGGCGCCTGCCCTGTGGAACGCCCTCCCAACAGATGTCAAAGAGGAAAACAACTACCAGACTTTTAGAAGACATCTGAAGGCAGCCCTGTGCAGGGAGGCTTTTAATGTTTAATAGATTATTGTGTTTTATTCTTTTGTTGGAAGCCGCCCAGAGTGGCTGGGGAGACCCGGCCAGATGGGCGGGGTATAAATAATAAATTATTATTATTATAATATTCTTCTTCTTCTTCCCTGGCAGGGAGTGGGGACATCATTTGGGGGTCCACCTCAGGTGCCAAAATGTGCTTCTCCTTCTTTCTTAAATAGCACACGTGCTCATGCGCGTACACGCACGCACGCACACACACACACACACTGCATATTGTAAACTGTCTGTTCTCTTCCCACACCCCAAGGATGGTGCAAAACTGGAAAAAGAGAAGATTTCCATCCAGAAATAAATAGACTGCTTCCAGGCATCATATGAACATAAGAAGAGTGTGCTGGATCAGGCCGATGGCCCATCCAGTCCAGCATCCGGTTCTCACTGTGGCTAACAATATGGCTTTGAGAAGCTGCACATGAGCACATATCTTAAAATACCTTTGGTCCTATGAATACTTAACTGACAGTAGGTTTCCCTGATGTTGGGAAAGGTAGAGGGCACAAGGAGAAGGGGAGGACAGAGGACGAGATGGTTGGACAGTGTTCTCGAAGCTACGAACATGAGTTTGACCAAACTGCAGGAGGCAGCAGGGGCGTACCCAGGATCAAAATTAGGGGGGGGCAAGGGGCGGGGGCAAGGGGCGGGAGGGGAGGGGCCACAGTGGGAATGTGGGCGGGGCTACGTGGCCTGCGTCCTCCCAGCTCTTCTGAGGAGGCAGCCCCAGGCTCTTGTTCCCGGCGCGAAGCTCCAGAGGCGCGCGGGGAACGCAAGCCTGGGGCTGCCTCCTCCGCGCCTCCCAGGTCTTCCGAGGAGGCGGCCCCAAGCTCCCGTTCCTGGCGCGAAGCTCCAGAGGTGCGCGGGGAACGCAAGCCTGTGGCTGCCTCCTCCACTTACACTCCCTGCTCCCGCTTAGCGCTCCTCCGCTTACGCTCCCCTCGCGCCTCTGGAGCTTTGCGCTGGGAGCCGGAGCCTGGGGCTGCCACGCTGCGCCCCTTAGCCTTTTGCTTCTAGGGGGGCAATTGCCCCCTCCTGCCCCCCTGCCCACGGCACTGGTCGCCCCTCTGGGCAGCTCGCCCCATCCCCCGGGTGCGCTGTTTCTGCCCCGAGCGCAGACGACTCAGCCTCCTCCTCTGCTTCCCACCCGGCTCCCCACTGTGCCTCCTGGGCTGGCTCCGCAGCCACTGTCCCTGGCTGAGCTGCCCCTGCAGCTGCTCTGCATAGACATCAAGGCACCCAGCCAGAAAAGTGAGTGTGAGTGCCTCGATCCGGGGAGAAAGTGGGGGGAGGGAGGATCTTGGAAGGGTTGAAGGAGCCTGCAGTGTGTGTGTGTGTGTGCGTGTGTGTGTGTGCGTGTGTGTGCGTTTGCTGCTGCTGCTGACTGACTGTATTTCGAATTGGGGGAGTGTCTGTTTCTCCTGCTGCAGGAAAAACTACAAAGAAGTGACTTCTTGGTGGGGGTGGTCGGGGTGGGGTGGGGAGAACAAGCGAGGATCCCTCCGTCTCTTACGTTTACACCCCACCGCTTTTGCAGCTCGATAGTGGGAGGGGGAGAGGAGAAAGTGTGATGGGTTATGGAAAGGGGAAAGGGGGGAGGGCTGGTCTGTTTCTTTCTGGCTGGGGCCGCGCGCCCCGCTTTTTGCATTGAGATTTCTTCTTTCTTTTTAGCTGGGGGGGGGCAGCTGGCTTCTAGAGTAGGGCAGCTGCCCTAACTTGCCCCATGGTGGGTACGCCCTTGGGAGGCAGTGGAAGACAGGAGTGCCTGGCGTGCTATGGTCCATGGGGTCACGAAGAGTCAGACACGACTAAACGACTGAACAACAACAACAGGTTTCACTGAACTCAAGGAGGCTTGGGAAAGATCCATACTTCAGATCCATCACATGTGTGTGAATTGGGTGGAGGTCTCCCATCACCCACCATCCTCTAGCCTCCAAGCGACGCTGGCATCATTCTGCTAGTGTGCAGTTCCCCTGTTCCGCCCACTGAAAGGGTGGGCGGGCAAAACTCCCACTGGCAGGATTGATTCCTAACGGGTGATAGCCCATTCAATGCCCCAGAGACCATCTTGGCTGTGAGTCCTGGAAGACCTCCTCTCAACCTTCTTCTCTTCAAGAAGGGCACAGCCAAATTGAACAATCGCCACATAGATCACAATAAGACCTAAAAATAAAGCTGCAAAAAATCAATAGCAGTAAGGTGCCAACAACCCCGCTAAACAACCCCGCACCCAGGAGTCTGTTCAGCCGCCTCAAGTGTTTGTAGCTGGAGTCAGTCAAGGCCTCCCTTCCCTTCCAGGCCAGGTGGGAAAAAGGTCTTGGCAAAGCCGGGGAGATTCTTTACTTACAGTTTCTTCATATCTGGGAGGATGGCTTCGGATTCTAAGCTTGCATGATGGGAGCTTCTCTCTCTCTCTCTCTCTCTCTCTCTCTCTCTCTCTCTCTCTCTCTCTCTCTCTCTCTCTCCTCTCTCTCTCTCTCAAAAATATTTTTTATTGAGTTTTACATAACCAATTTGAATTCAAACATTATACATCAACATCATCATCATCATTTAGGTTTTCCTGAATCCTTTGACTCCCCTCCACCCTTCCATGGTTACCATTATCAGTCTTCCCCCCCCCCCAACTGCCTCCCTTATTTTCCCTATTTTTAAAACAAATAATCCATTTTTACCAGAGTTCTTCGTATTACAAGCATTACCTTAATCCTGCCAGAGTTTTTAGTTGTTCACAGTGTTCTCTTAAGTACATTGTGAATTTTTCAAGTTTCTTCTTAAAGTTCTTCTCTTCCTGCTTTCTGATTTTCCCAGTCAGTTTCGCCATTTTGGCATAGTCCATCATCTTCATCAGCCATTCGTCTCTGGCCATATCACCTTTCCATCTCTGGGCCAGTAGTATTTGCGCTGCTTTTGCCGTGTACATAAACAGATGGGAGCTAGTTTCTCATGGCTGCTTCATGCAAGAGGGAGAAAGAGCAAGGAAAGAGGACAAGATGGAGCTCGGGAGTTTGGCAGGAAGCAACAAATTATGATGTTTATGAGGTTGGGGGCACAGACCCCCATAATCTCTACACTCAGTGAAGGGTCAGAAATTGAGCTTATAAATGCATGGATTTAGCAAGGCCTAGGAATAAAACCAGCTAACTTCCTCATTAGGCCTGCCTGGTGATGGTGGGCCGTAGAATCATAGAACCAGGGCCGTCTTAAGCTCATTGGGCGCCCTGGTGCAGGGATTCCTCGGGTGCCCCCACCCCACTCTTAAAAATAACAATCTCGACCTCCAGCTCTTCCCCTCCATTAAAAAAAAGGAAAGCTCTTACCTTCCCTGGAGGCACTGGGAGGCTTCCCTGGAGGCGCTCGCCATCTCCGCCACACCGGAAGGCCTTGGGGCTCCGTCTCAGCTGAGCCGAGAGCCGCAGGGCCGGGAAGGGGAGAGCGTGGCCTGCGGAGAGGCCCGGTGTCCCAGCCACTCCGTAGTTTTAAGAGAGGGGAAAGGACAGCCCTTTCCCCTCATGGCCCCCCCCCTCCGGAGCGGAGCCAGCAGGGAGAGCCCCGCTCCTGCAGTCCGGTCGGAGCACTCCTGCTGGCAGCGGAGGCCATGGGTGCCATGGAGCCAGTGGAGAGAGCCCCAGACTGTGGAAAGGCACCCGAGCCTTCCTGCCAACAGGGATGACCCTGGTGCTGCGTTTCATTGGTAGAACTGCTGCCATGTGGCGTCGCCTCTACCAATGAAACGCAGCACTGGGGTGAGGGATGACCCTGGCGCTGCAGAGTGGAACAGGGTCCTAGAGCCCCTGCTCTGCTACCTTAGCTCTGTGCTTTCCCCTGAGCGGCGCGGATGGCGGAGGGAAAAGGGAGGCCGCCGCGCAGCTCCCCCACTTGCTGGGGCACCCCTCAGCGCCCCCTGAGTGCCCAGGCGCCCCGCGCCACTAGAGTCAATGGACGAGACGGCCCTGCATAGAATCGTAGAGTTGGAAGGGACACAAGGATAATCTAGTCCAACCCCCTGCAATGCAGGATTTTTTTTGCGCAACGTGGGGATCAAACCCATAACCCTGAGATTAAGAGTCTCAGGTTCCACCAACGGAGCTATTGTTGAAGAAGCAATGATGTTGATGGCCAGCCCTTAGCCCTTTAATGGAAGTCATCAACCAGGTGGAAGGCACCGCCAGACGAGAAAGGGGACCCTATCAGGATTTTAGGGGATATAATGTCACCAAAGAAAAAAGTCCCTTTGGCGGGAAGCTTTTGAAACAGAGGTTGCCAGGGTGACAAGGGAGGATGCTGGAAGCAGAAGGGTAGGAGCTGTTTTCTGCAAAGGTTGCTGGGAAGTAGAAGCAGGAAGTAGAAAGAACTTGGGGATTGAAGGACAACAGCTATGCTGGCTGGCTGGAACAGGCTGTTACCAAAAGACATGGGGATAGCACTTAGGATGCCTCTGAATCCAATGTTGCGCTACGGGGAAGGACAAGTCTCTCTGGAGATGTAAATGCTGTGAACTCTCTCCATAACCTCAGGTATAGGTAAAGGTAAAGGGACCCCTGACCATTAGGTCCAGTCGTGACCGACTCTGGTGTTGCGCGCTCATCTCACATTTTTGGCCGAGGGAACCGGCGTACAGCTTCCAGGTCATGTGGCCAGCATGACAAAGCCGCTTCTGGCAAACCAGAGCAGCACATGGAAACACCGTTTACCTTCCCGCTGTAGCGGTTCCTATTTATCTACTTGCATTTTGACGTGCTTTCAAACTGCTAGGTTGGCAGGAGCTGGGACCGAGCAACGGGAGCTCACCCCGTCACAGGGATTCGAACCGCCGACCTTCTGATCAGCAAGCCCTAGGCTCAGTGGTTTAACCCACAGCACCACCTGGGTCCCTAACCTCAGGTATAAATGAGTGTCAATAAACCATATTTCTTAAAGACGCCATGCTCTGCTGTGCCTTGATTTCCCAATGAAAACACAACCCCCCGTTAAGTGCCAATACCCATGGAATCTCTTGGTACTGCTTGACAGAGATTGGTTGGCCTGTTAAAATATTTTCCTTTGATTTTTTTTTTAAATTTATTTATATAACAGAAAATAACAAAAAATAGTCAAAAAGTAATAATACACTTACATACATACATGTCCATCATTTACATCGTACAGACAAATCTGGATTATTATTATTCCTAATAGCAATTTCCAAGGTTAAAATCCCAGAAAAACTAAAACTTAGCAATTGTGTCAAGAAGGAGAAAAGCGATGAAGAGAAAGAAGAAAGAAAGAAGAAAAGGGAAGAGAGAGAGAGAAAAAAAGACTAGTAATAACAATAATAGTAATAGTAATAATACTATTATTAATAATAATGTTGATAATTATCATAAACGAAAAGGGGATCAACAAAGAAAAGGAAAAAGAAAAAAAAAGAAAAAAAAAGGAGCAGACAAAGGAGAGAGGGGGGTAGAACCTAATTGACTGATTCAACAGTCATATCTTACTTAGTTACATTTTCTTCTTCTGTCGCTTCCACCACGCTTTGCACAGCATTTCACTCTTCTACATTTCTATATCTTGTCCTCTTGATGTTTGTTGCACTGACTTCTGTTAGCAAGACAGAAGTCTTCCCATTCCTACACAGTTATTCTAAGCACAACCATGTTCTATTGCCCATTCCTATGTTCTTTAAATAGTCATTTAGACACTCCCACTGTTCCTTAATTTTATCTCTAGATTTATTACGAATCAGATCAGTTAATTTTGCCAACTCTAAATATTCGCAGAGTTTATCAACCCATTCTCCTCTCGTTAGTATCCTAGGTTCCTTCCAAGTTTTAGCAATAATCATCCTTGCTGCTGTTGATGCATAAAGATATACGTTAGTCTTATCTGGAGGTATTTCATTATTAAGAATTCCTAACAAATAGGCTTCTGCTTTTTTGTTAAACGGAACTTTAATTAGTTCTTGAATTTCCCGGTGGATCATTTCCCAAAATGTTTTAATTACTGGGCATGACCACCACATATGATACAATGTTCCGATAGCTTGCTGGCACCTCCAACATTTGTTATTACTATTTTTATTTATTTTGGCTATCCTTTCAGGCGTTAAATACCACCTATAGTGTATTTTCATAAAGTTCTCTTTTAAGGCATAGCAGGCTGTAAAGTTAATTTGTTTGCTCCAGAATTCTTTCCATTTTTTGTATTCAATCGGATGACCTAGATCTTTTTCCCATTTTTCCATATATTTATTCTTTATTTCTTGTTCCCATTCCTGTTCATTTAGAAGTCTATACATTTTCGAGAGGGTTTTTTCTTTGCTGTTAAGAATTTCTGACTCGAATCTCGTTTTATTTCTCCAAATCCTCTTTCCTTTATGTCTTTATCAAATGTGGCTTTTAATTGATAGTATTCCAACCAGGATATTCCTCTAGTCTTGAGATCTTCGTATTCTTTAAGTTTTATACCACCATTGACCTTTTCAGTAATTTCTCTGTACGTGGGCCAGACCTCTTTTTTATAACATCTTAATGTGGCATTCGCTTCCACAGGTGATGCCCACCAGGGAGTTCTGTCTATAATTTTATCTTTGGTCCTCTCCCAAACCTCCCATAGGGCCCTCCTTATAGTATGGTTTTGAAATTCTTTATTTTTCTTTCCTTTTTCATATAACAAGTAACCATGCCATCCGAAGATCTTATTTACACCTTCTAGTTCCAAAATATCCAATTTTTTTAACATTAGCCAATCTTTTATCCAGGTCCAGCAGGCTGCCTCAAAATATTTTTTCAAATCCGGTAGGGCAAATCCTCCGATCTCTCTAGGATTCGTTAATATCTCTGCTTTCATCCTTGCCTTTCTCCCCTGCCATATGAAGTCCGTCAGATCTTTTTGCCACTCTTTTAAATATTTAGTTCCAATTAGTATGGGGATGTTTTGAAACAGAAATAAAATTTTTGGTAGAATCACCATCTTGATCATAGATACCCTACCCCAAATAGATAAATTCATACATTTCCATTTTGCCAGTTTTCCCTTTACTTCTTTCCATTTCTCAATGTAGTTATCTTTCAATAAATTTGTATTTTTATTCGTTATCTGGATGCCTAAATAATTGACTTTTTTTCAATTTTAATCCCTGTTATTTTTTCCAATCTCTCTTGATCTTTGGCTCTCATATTTTTCGTTAACATTTTAGATTTGTCTTTATTTAACCTAAATCCTGATACCTCTCCAAATTTCCCCATCTCAATCATTCCTGTTACAATTCCTTCCTCCGGGTTTTCAGTCATAATAATTAAGTCGTCGGCGAACGCTTTAGTTTTAAAACAGTAAGCTCCCGACTTTATTCCTTTGATTGCATTGTTTTTCCTAATTGCTATCAGTAGGGTCTCCAGGGTTGTGATAAATAACAGGGGGGACAGGGGGCAGCCCTGTCTTGTGCCCCTCTCTATGCCAAATTCTTCGGTAATTTCATTATTTATAATTATCCTTGCTCTTTGTTCTCTGTAGATTGCTTTAATTCCCCTTAGAAACCTTTGTCCCAGTTTTAAATTCTCACAAGTATTTATCATGAAGTCCCAAGACACACGATCGAAGGCTTTTTCAGCGTCCACTAAAAGCATTGCTGTTTCCATGCTTGGTTTAGAGTCTAGGTATTCCATTAAGTCAATAATCACCCTGGTGTTGTCCTTTATTTGCCTCTCAGGGAGAAAGCCCGCTTGATCTTTACCAATTATCCTAATTAATACGCTCTTTAATCGATTTGCTAATATTCCGGAAAATATCTTATAATCAATATTTAATAAAGATATCGGTCTGAAGTTCTTAATTAATTTCACACTTGAGTCTCCTTTGGGTATCAAGGTTATTAATGCTTCTTGCCAGGACCTTGGTAGTGAGCCTTTTTCCAGAATTTCATTCATTATTTCTTTTAGTCTCGGTGTCACCACTTCTTCTAATATCTTATAATATTTGACGGAAATCCCGTCAGGACCTGGCGATTTCCCTTCTTTCATTTTCTTAATCATATTTTTTATTTCTTCCTCCTGAATTTCAGCATTTAGAAGTTGATATTCTGTCTCATTAATTTCTGGTAATTTATTTTGGATCAAATAGTTCCGAATTGCTTTCTCATCTTTCCCTTCCTCCTTGTAGAGTCTTTTGGAATAGTTTATGAAACTTTCCTTAATTTGTTGTGAATCCGTAATTTCTAGATCTTCCTCCATTATTTTGTTTATTATTCTATCATTTTGTTTTTCTTTTATTAACCAATATTTTCCTTTGATTATCTGTTAGTCTCAACCCTAAAAAAACCAAAAACATTTTGCTTGATTTTGATGTATAGGGCAACAGCCACTCGGATGCTAGTACCAGTAGCCCACAGAAAGAAGACAAAGTCGCTAGCAGAGAGGAATGGCAAGCTAAGCTGATGAACTACACTGAAATGGCAAAGCTGACTGGAAAACTCAGGAACCAAGGGGACAAAAAACTTTTTAAAAGAATGGGAAAAATTTATAATTTATATAGGAGACCACTGCATTCAGATGGAAACATTAGCAGGATTTGAAACCCGCTTGTAATGTAACAAATACTATGGACGCGGGTGGCACTGTGGTCTAAACCCATGAGCCCCTTGGGCTTGCCGATCAAAAGGTCGGCGGTTCGAATCCCCGCGACGGGGTGAGCTCCCGTCGCTCGGTCCCAGCTCCTGCCAACCTAGCAGTTCGAAAGCACGCTAGTGCAAATAGATAAATAGGTACCGCTGTGATGGGAAGATAAACAGTATTTCCGTGCACTCTGGCTTATGTATGGTTTCCCGTTGCGCCAGAAGTAGTTTGGTCATGCTGGCCACATGACCCGGAAAGCTGTCTGTGTGCAAACCCCATAGTCGCCTTTGACTGGACTTAACCGTCCAGGGGTCCTTTACTTTTTTACCTTTTACTATGGATAATATGGATTGATTTAAAATATAGAATATGGAATAATATGCAGTTGTAAATGTTGACAATAGGACCCATGGATGGGATGGGGGGGGGGAAGTCTCGAGAGTAATCGACAGAGTAATCTCTATATATGGATATGCATTTGGAATGTTATGGATTTGTATTTGTAAAATCAAATAAAAATGTTTTGGTTTTGTTTTGTTTTTTTAAAAAACCCTTTGCTTGAAATTTAACTTTAGTAATAGCAATAATGGATTTTAAATGACTGCATTGTTTATATATGGACAAGTGGGTATGGTCACCACCTGCCAATCACACATCATCATCATGATGTCAGGTGACAACTGCAGAGGTACTTGCTCAGCTGCCCTGTGCTGTCTGCAAGCCCCACTTGCTAAGTGACTATGCAGAACACATTTGAAGCTCCTTGATGTGCTCCAAACCTGTTGTTGCATATGATGACAGGTATGGGGCAGGAAGGCATGGTTTGGAGAAAATGGAAGACTCCTGCTTGGCTTAATTTAGCTCTCAGGCCAGAGGTCCCCCTTTGACGAGCAGCAGATCTCTAAAGCTTCTGACTGGGGATAGTTCCAGATCTGCCTTGAGATGCCAGGGACTGAACCCGGGATCTTCTCCCTGCAAAGCAGATGGTCTATAGTTTTTCACAAATGTTTTATTGCAGAGTATGTCCAACCCACTTCAGAAGGTGCTGCACTGAAGAACCTCACAATGGATTGGCCATTGTCTTTTTGCTATCTTCTCTGATGGTTCTTCTACAATCGAAAGGCAATGAGTATTTCTTTCCACCAGATGGTGCCAAAGAACTGGGAAACCTCAAAATGAAACTTCTTCCACCTTCCATAGATGGAGTGAAAACTTCACAAGAACTAGGAATATTAGAGAACTGAAATGCACATACGCCCCAACATCAAAAAGATATTGCCTGCATGTGGAGAACACGATGGTTTTATTCCTCTATCACCCTGATCGAGCCGCTGTGATCCACGCGATGGTCACCTCCAGGCTTGATTATTGTAACTCACTCTACGTGGGGCTGCTCTTGAAACTGTCCCAGAAACTCCAGCGGGTGCAGAATGCCGCGGCAAGACTTCTTACGGGGTCCTCGCCGCAGGATCACATTCATCCAGTGCTATACCACCTGCACTGGCTCCTAGTGGAGTACAGGATCAGGTTTAAGGTACTGGTTTTAACCTTTAAAGCCCTATATGGCCTAGGACCCTTGTACCTCCAGGACCGCCTCTCCTAGTATGTCCCATGGAGGACCTTACAGTCTTCAAATAAAAACATCTTGGAGATCCCAGGCCATAGGAAGGTTAGGCTGGTCTCGAGAAGAGCCAGGGCTTTTTCGGCCATGGCCCCGATCTGGTGGAACGCTCTGTTACAAGAGACTAGGGCCCTGCGGGACTTGACATCTTTCCACAGGGCCTGCAAGACAGAGCCAGGGGCATAGGAAAGGTGGTTGGGGTGGTTCGCCCCAGGTGTCATCGTGGAGGGGGGGTGACAAATTATCAAGGAACCATTACTGCCCTACTAGGGCGGTTCATAAAAAAACTTTTTAAGAAAATGCTTGCTCCAAAGGTCTTATCTTACTACCCTAGGTATTATATAGCTACATATGGAATTTCATGCATATTGGTTAATATCTTGACCCTCCTCCACGAAAATAGCTGTTTACTTGGCCGTTTTCCTATGTCGTGAAGGCTGAAATTTCAACAAAGCACGTGCCTTTGCTAGACTCTTTTCGGGCACCTGCTAAAAGCATTCTTCTTTAGACAAGCATACCTAGATGCTTAGGAAATTGAAGTAATTTTAATCTTAATATTTTAGCTTTTGTATGTTTTAAGGTAGGATTGTGATTTTTTTCCCTTGATTTTACTCCTAGGGTGTGTGTTTTTTTGTTTTTGTTTTTGGTAAACTACTTTGCAGGTTTTTTAAAAAAATAAATTTTATTAAATAAATAAACAATAAATATAAATAAAATAACACAAACCAAAACACAATCCACCCTGTAGATTTAAGTATCTTTCCATAGTCGCCTACTTGTTATCCACATTCCTTTGTAAGAAAAAATGAAATAATGTAAAACAATTTTTGCAGGGGGGGAAATGTGTGTTGGGGGGGGTGTCAAGAAATTTTCTGCACCGGGTACCACCTGACCTTCCTATGCCTCTGGATGGAGCTGTTCCGACAGGCCTTTGGCCAAGGCACAATCTGACACCGCCCCTCTCCTTCTGTAATCTTCATAGAACTCTAGCCCAATGGTTGCCATTAATTTGATTCTGAATTGATTTTAGAATTATTTTAATTAATATGTGGTGGACTTGCGGGAAGATCAAAGCATTTTGGGGCCTAATATATGATGAATTGGAAAAAAAAGTTGGGTATTACATTTTTTAAAAGACCAGATTGGCAGTCCATGCCAACCTAGTTTCTGCTAGCCTCCATTCAGACAAGCCAGAAGCATTATCCAAGCTCAAATATACTTGCAAGCCAGGCAAACCACAATAACAAAAGCCAAGAAGGTGTGAAGCAAGGCAAATGAGGGTGTGGACTGGGGAAAGAAGGCGGCTGCCATGGGAAGAGTCGGACCACTCTTTATCCTCCAGGGTTGAAGGAAACATTCCTGCCAGGAAAAGTGGGTGTGTATGAATCAGGATTAGTGAGGGGTGTGACCTTGGGAAACTTTCAAGGGCCAGAAAAAGAAGCCTGGCAGCGGAGGATGAGGTTCTCTACGCTTGCTGTAATTTATTACTCTCCCCTCTGAACTTCTTCCCTTTCCTATTCTCTTTCCTAGCCCACTGCTGCTTCCTTGGGTTTTGAGACCTCTCAACCTCTTCTTAAACCCACCTGCCTGCCCTCTGTTGAGACATTCACTGAAACTGGGGAGCCGGCACCCCTTCTTGTTCTCTCCCTCCAGGAGCCGGTGTCTCAAGCAGAACACGACCCAGGGACCGCAGCAGCCTGGGCACGCAATTAGCAGAGCTTGTCCACGCAGGGTCAGCAGTGTTTGTGGAGAGGACGAGGCAGATGAGAGGCATCTTGTATTTTCATAAGCAGTTTATTTACAGCATCATAGAACTCTTAGAAGAGAGAGCGAGCAGTACTCCTCCTCCTATACTCTTACAGTAACAGCATACAGCATTACAGCTCAGCATGATTGCTACATGGCTGAACCAGACTGAACTACAGACCACTAACTCATACAGCAAACTCAGCATATATCAGAAACGCCTAGACATGTGGCACACTATCTCAGCAACATGTCTAACCCTTAAGGTATAATGCTGAAGGTGGAACTGAATTTACTAACACCCTCATCCTCCCAAGGGTCTGAGCTTCACTACCAAAGACAATCAGAGACTTTCCTGCCTTACCCTTCTGTCTTGCTGAGACCCCAACGGTGGTCTGAGGCTTCGTCACCATCACAAAATCCGAGAGTGCTTTACTGGTGAAATATTCATCATTGTACTCATTCTAAACACCTGGTTTTATTATTACGGTGTTGTTTCCCCAGAAGGGTAGCCACCATAGCTGCCAAGTTATCCCTTTTTTAAAGGGATTTTCCCTTATGCTGAATAGGCTTCCTCGCGAGAAAAGGGAAAACTTGGCAGCTATGGTAGCCACGCTTGTCTACAACAGTGTAAGAACAGTGTTAGGACCCCTTAAAGACTAAGGGGTCAAATCTGATGTAGAATGAATGAATAATAATAATAATAATAATAATAATAATTTATTATTTATACCCCACCCATCTGGCTGGGTTTCCCCAGCCACTCTGGGCGGCTTCCAACAGAAGAATAAAATAATCAATTAAAGATTAAAAGCCTCTCTAAATAGGGCTGCCTTCAGATGTCTTCTAAAAATCTGGTAGCTGTTTTTCTCTTTGAAGACATCTGATGGGAGGGTGTTCCATAGGGCAGGCGTCACTACCGAGACGGCCCTGCAACTTGGCTTCTCGCAACGAGGGAACCGCCAGAAGGCCCTTGGTGCTGGATGTCAGTGTCCGGGCTGAATGATGGGGGTGGAGACGCTCCTTCAGGTATACTGGACCGAGGCCATTTGGGGCTTTAAAGGTCAGCACCAACACTTTGAATTGTGCTCGGAAACATACTCAGAATGAGCTTCTCTCTTTTCTCCTTTGCCCTGAAACCCCATGCACACCCCTAAAGTCTGATTTGGAGGTTTGGAGGACCCTCTGGGGTAGATTTTGGGGTGCGCTGAGAAATTGCAGGGGAAGAGAAGTGGGAATCGGAAGTCCCACAACACAAGTGGGTTTCAATTGTGCAAGCCTTGGGCCAGTCACTGCCTCTGAACAAATAACAAATAATCATTAGATGTCACCTTAACCCATTTCGGCTTTCTGCATCTTCTCTTATCTGCAAAGGGATATTGTGGGATAAGCAGGGGCATAGAAAGGGGGTGTGGTAGGTGCAGTCACCCGGGTGTCACTCCTGAGGGGGGGGCAAAATGCTGGGCGTCACTCACTGCGGCGCCTGCAGTGCGTCTGAGCTATGCTACCCCCCCCCAGTTGTAGGGCAGCTGAGTGGGAGGAGGAAGCAGGCAGACTCCGGGGCCCTGCGGTGTGCCCTGCCCCAGGCACCCGAGCAGCAGCTTCCTCCGCCGCTGGGGATAAGGATCCCATAATAAGGGACGACAGAGGACGAGATGGTTGGACAGTGTTCTCGAAGCTACCAACATGAGTTTGACCAATCTGCGGGAGGCAGGGGAAGACAGGAGTGCCTGGCGTGCTATGGTCCATGGGGTCATGAAGAGTCGGACACGACTAAACGACTAAACAACAACAACAAAAGTTTCTAAGCTGTTGCAAGCCTCATGGCTTTCACTCTGAACAACACGTCAGCTAATAATATACTGACAATATTTTATAACACTTTACTGTTTCAAAATTCATAAACAGAAGACATATAATATGGGCATGGAGTCACAAATGGATAAGAATCAAATAAATGTTCCATGAACAGGAAGGGTGGGAGTGTCAGAGATCACTGAAATGGAGGCAGAATGCCTTTCCACAGTCAATATCCTACGAACGGGAGGTGATGGGTACCCCAAACGTGGAAATAGGGTGCTCCGAGCACAGCTGCAGGCAGTACAGTTCTTCCAGGATAATGAACCGTTTCAATGATAGCTCTTCATCAGCAAATCAATTGTCCCCAAAGGTACATCAAATGGCCACAGATCAGCTATCAGTTAAAAGTGTAGTAAGCTTTCACGGCATTTTAGAAAGCCCCCTTTTTAAAGGAGTCTTGCTTATTTATTTATTTGTTAATTAAATTTCTATGCTGCTCTTCATCCTAGGACCACAGGGTGGTTTACAGTATAAAAACACAAAAATACATACCATATTAGCAAACAAAACAGTAATCCTCCCCATTCATACACATGCTCAGTTTAAAAGGTCATTGATTGTTTAATTATCCAAAGGCTATATATTTTATTTGCCACTGATAATGCTTTTTATTAGGCCAGTTGCTATCTATTATTATTATTATTATTATTATTATTATTATTATTATTATTATTCAGCTGCTGAATAAAGGTCAAGAGACAATGGAGAAAGTGTTGCACGTGCTGCAGTGTTGCTCATCCAACAATAGATGGCGCTGTGCAAAGGTGTGTGGCTTCGATTCTCACTTGTTCTCCAGCAGCAAGGCTGCTTTAATGTTCATCACACACTATTTCTGCAACCTGAGACCTCGATCCTGTACAAACCCTTTTAAAAAATTGGCCGTCGCTTGGGATTTCGCTTTGGAGTGCATTGCAAGTGTTAACCAGCAGCTTTGCAGCAGGAAACAGCTGTGAGCCGATTAACCGACCCGCCTCGGGAACATCCTCGTCTATCTCTTTCCCTACTTCTAATCAGCTCTCTAATAGTTCTACAGCTAGGTATGTGTGTAATTACTATAATTAATATTAGGTAACTAATTAGCACTGCTGTAGGAAGACCAAAATCAGATTAATGCTTCTGCAAGGAACCGGGGAAAGAGTACAAAGTTGCTTTTCCCAACAGGGAAAGCTTTATTAAGCCTTTCCCCTCTGCCTTGAAACCTATCTTTTTCAGAAATAAAACCTCTGAGTCATAAAGAAGCCAAGGACACAGAATGTGGCTGCCCACTGGTTTATTTTTTTTTGGGGGGGGGACTGCTCTGCCTTTGTGTGATACCCAATGTTATCCATGCTCAGAACATGGCCAATGAAATCGAGTCACTTGGTTGGCATCCGCCTGTCTCAGGAGACGATGGAGGAGTGTGCCTTTGGAAGGGAAGTCAAACCACTGGAGAGTTACAGCGCCTGCTGTGGCCGTAGAGACTGATGTGGGAGAGACAAGTTTTGTTGCATCTGGGGCAGTGTCCAGTTGTACAGCTGCAGAAGCACCATGGCGTTTCTTCTCTCTGCGCTCCTTCCTGTGGTCGTTGTTCCCCTGGTCACTGGTATGGGTGCATAAGCTGATTGGAAGAGCTTGTACAGTCACAAAGAACGTTTTTTTAAAAAATATGTATGCAGTCTTGCAAATTGAAATTCAATGTAACCGAGATCAATAGTTCAATAGTTTAACTATGCAGATCGGACAAATCCCGAATTAGAAATGTTTCCAGAGGAATCAATGGAAATCAGTCACTCATTATATGAACAGACATGAACACATAACAAATGATTACCAAGAAACACATTGTGTTCAGCAAGAGGGACAATTCTGGGCTGCATTAATAGGAGTATAGCATCTAGATCAAGGAAAGTAATAGTACCACTGTATTCTGCTCTGGTCAGACTTCACCTGGAGTACTGTGTCCAGTTCTGGGCACCACAGTTCAAGAAGGATACTGACAAGCTGGAACGTGTCCAGAGGAGGGCAACCAAAATGGTCAAAGGCCTAGAAACAATGCCTTATGAGGAACGGCTTAGGGAGCTGGGTATGTTTAGCCTGGAGAAGAGAAGGTTAAGGGGTGATATGATAGCCATGTTCAAATATATAAAAGGATGTCATATAGAGGAGGGAGAAAGGTTGTTTTCTGCTGCTCCAGAGAAGCGGACACGGAGCAATGGATTCAAGCTACAAGAAAGAAGATTCCACCTAAACATTAGGAAGAACTTCCTGACAGTAATAGCTGTTCGGCAGTGGAATTTGCTACCAAGGAGTGTGGTGGACTCTCCTTCTTTGGAGGTCTTTAAGCAGGGGTTGACAGGCATATGTCAAGAATGCTTTGATGGTGTTTCCTGCTTGGCAGGAGGTTGGACTGGATGGCCCTTGTGGTCTCTTCCAACTCTATGATTCTATGACTTGTGTGTAGATATGTAAGTAAAAAAGAAAAAAAGGTGGGGACCAGTGGAGGGAGCGGGCAAGTGGACCAGATGTCACCCCCCTTCCTCTTGTTTATTTTATTTTTGTTATTAATAAAAATTTCATACTGCCCATCATCTAAAGAGGACAAGGTAGTTTACAGTATATAAGTTGTTGACTCCTGCTGCCTAACTTCTAAGTGAAAGTTTGGAGTTCCATTTCCTTTCTTCCTTTAAAAAATAACAATAAAGTTGGTGTTGGTGTCTATCAAGCTTTCTTTCTGTCTCCAATAGAACAGGGATCATTGTTAAGAACTCTCTATTAGTCCTGAAGCCACGTCTCCCCCCCCCCTCAATTAACCAGAATTTAATGGAAAGCAGCAACTCAGCTTAGAGGAATTTATCACAAATGCAACCAGCTTCTCAGGGACTCGGACCCTTTAGCTTGAATCTGCCAATAAATAGGAACTGCAATTGAATTCCTACAGATGTAAAGTAGGTTTGTTGGCAACTGGCCAGGACATTACTGTGGCGCTCCTCTTCTGTCTCCACATTGATGAGGTTTTAGAGAGTTTGGCAGGGAGAAAAGTGGGCTGGGGGTGGGGAGAGAGAGAACTTCGACTCAGCACGTTTGCGCACAGAAAAATGAAAGGCACAATTGAAAGGCAGGGGAATTAAATTGAACAGGGAGCGAGAAATGTTTTAGCCATTTTTGGAAAGATCACTCAGCTATCACCATCCATCTGATCATCTGGGTATGCCACTTGCCCCACAAGATTGCACCCAAAGTGGGTCGCATCATATCAGATGAACTACAGTGGTACCTTGGTTCTCAAACGCCTTGGTACTCATACAATTTGGAACTCAAACACTGCAAACCTGGAAGTAAGTGTTCCGGTTTGAGAACTTTTTTCAGAAGCCGAACGTGCTCCATTTTGAGTGTTATGCTTCCGTTTTGAGTGCCACACTTCCGTTTTGAGCATTACGCTTCCGATTTGAGTGCCACGCTTCTGTTTTGAGTGTCACACTGAGATCTGTCTGTTTATGCTATTTATTTTGCGTTTTTGTTTTGGGGGTTCTTTTGTTGTTGTTTTTGTGACTGTGAGGAACCCAGTTCAGCTACTGATTGATTGATTGATTGATTGTGTGACTGCAGTACATTGTTTCTTGCTTTCATTTTATGGATCAATGGTATCGCTAGATAGTAAAATCTGTGTTAAATTGCTGTTTTAGGGGTTGTTTTTAAAAGTCTGGAACAGATTAATCCATTTTGCATTACTTTCTATGGAAAAGCGCGCCTTGGTTTTGGAACGCTTTGGTTTTGGAACGGACTTCCATAACGGATTAAGTTTGAGAACCAAGGTACCGCTGTATAACAATTCAAAGCACATTAGAAACATTTATAACTAACCATACTATCAATAAGTACAGGAAAATGAGAATTGAAGAAGAGCCCCATTGAAGTTTAACCATCCAACCATCCAACATCTTGGTGACCAAACAGGTACCTGTTGTAAATCCGCAAGCAGGATTCAAACACAAGAACACTCTGCCTATGGTTTCCAGCAACTGGTATTCAGAAACATTACTGCCTCTGAATAAAGTTTAGCCATCATGGCTTTGATAGCCCCTGTCCCTTTGAATCTGTGCAATCTTCTTTTAAAGTCATCCAAGTTGAGTGAACATCGCTGCCTCTTGTGGGAACGAGTTCCATAGAAGGACTTTCTTTTATCTGTCCTGAGTCTTCGAATGCTCACATTCATTGGATGTCCATTACTTCTAGTGTTATGAAGTCTACAGGGTTGGGAGTTGGTGAGTGGAGCAAGCAAGGGACCAGCCTCTAGTAGCTACAGTGAATAACTTACTTATGAATAACTCTACTTATGAATGTTTCTACTTATGAATGGAGCTCCGTCTGCCATCTTGGATGTGGTTTAGATAGGATATTTTCTACTTACGAATTTTTAGATAGGGTTGCTTCTACTTACGAATGTTTTCTCCCAATGCATTCCTATGGGATTCGACTTACAATTTTTTTCGACTTACGAATGTGCGTTCGGAACGCATTAAATTCGTAAGTAGAGGTACCACTGTATATAAAATGATTGTGTATTGATTAATAGACTTGGAGAATGATGTTAGCAGAATATAGCACTGCAGGGACTTGACTCTTTTATATGCGTCTTATCTCTAACATCAACATTTCTTGTAAGCGGTCTTCCAAAGAATTAGTTGAGCTTTAAAACAAAATCTGGGTGTGCACAAATGACTCAGACATAACCAGGCGCTTAATATGTATGTGCTGTGTAATATAAGGGATGTGGGTGGCACTGTGGTCTAAACCACTGAGCCTCTTGGGCTTGCTGATCAAAAGGTTGGCGGTTCGAATCCCCGCGACGGGGTGAGCTCCCGTCGCTCTGGCCCAGCTCCTGCCAACCTAGCAGTTCGAAAGCACACCAGTGCAAGTAGATAAATAGGTACCGCTGCGGTGGGAAGGTAAATTCTGTTTCCGTGCCCCCTGGTTTCAGTCACGCTGTTCCGTTGCGCCAGAAGCGGTTTGATCATGCTGGCCACATGACCTGGAAAGCTGTCTGTGGACAAATGCTGGCTCCCTCGGTCTGAAAGAGAGATGAGCGCCGCAACCCCATAATCACCTTTGACTGGAATTAACCATCCAGGGGTCCTTTAAAAAACCAACAACCAAACAAACCTATAAGAGGTGGTCCAATGCATGCAAACCATGATTGGGCAGATCCACCAAATACTTCACCAGGGAAGACCAGTCTCTCTGGGCCAGCGTAGATATGACATTAATTGCACAATAAAAAAATTCCTTCAGTAGCACCTTAAAGACCAACTAAGTTTTTATTTTGGTATGAGCTTTCGTGTGCATGCACACTTCTTCAGATGCATGCACACGAAAGCTCATACCAAAATAAAAACTTAGTTGGTCTTCAAGGTGCTAATGAAGGAATTTTTTTATTTTACTTCGACCCAGACCAACACGGCTACCTACCTGTAACCATTAATTGCACAAATGCAATTAACATGCATATTTTTGTGTGTGTGTGTGTGTGTGTGTGTGTGTTGGCTATGTAAATAGCAGCTGTCGGAAAGCCTGAGCACCCTTGAAACCACGGAGAGGGGAAGCACTTATATTTTTATTTCCCTGATAGGCTCCCTGATTTTATTTTATTTTTTAAATCTCTCTGAAGGTGCTTTTTGCATTTGAAAGCAATTCTCCATTGGCACCAATAGGAGTGCCTGTGAAATGCAAAGAGCAGTTTTCGAGAGATGTTTTCTGTTAGCACTGTGGCAAAGAGAGAAAGAGCTAAGCTCCACCTGCAATGGTACAAAGGTTGTATGGGCTCCCCTGTGGCTGCCACTTACCTAATGACAACAGAGGCAGCCGAGTGTTGTGGAATGCCCTCCCCGCTGAATGATGAGATGCCCCACTGGTACTGAGGTTTCACCAGCTCTTGAAAACACACCTGTTCCATGAAACCTGAACCTCTCAATCTAATTGTTTTAATTGCTCTTTCTACTGTTTTGATTGTTATACTTTTAAAGGAGCTTGTTTGACTGCATATTTTCATTTTAATCCCGGATGCTTTTAATATTTGGATGGCATTGTTTTATTGTGTATTTTAATTATGTGCTGGTATTTTGGGATTGGTTTTGTACTTGTAAACCACTTAGAAGTCATTTTGGCATGTAAGCATAATAATAATAATAATAATAATAATAATAATAATAATAATAATAATAATAATAGCACACCAACCAATTGCATTCATGCAAATAACATCGCTCATGTCTAGCTTGGCCCTAAGTTACCTGCCAGTCAAGTAGACAGTACTGGGCTGCATGGGACAAAAAGATCCAGCACATTGGCAACGGTCATGCAAATTGCTGCTGCATGATGTCACTCTTACACTTTTATTATATAGTAAAACCAATTCCCCATCTACAACGGAGGTGGTGTTGTGGGCCGGCTCGACTGTACTCTCGCGATGGGGGCTGAGAGCTCAGCCCCCTCGCGTTTGGTTGTTCACGCCTCCGTCAGACCCAGGCCGACCAATGAGGTAGGCCGGGGTGGGGCTTGCGCTCTTTTAAACAGACCGGAGGCGGGGACTCTGCCTCTTTGCCCCTTGCTCGGCCCAGAAATTGGAGAAGTATTCCGTTAAAGGTTTCTGGGGGCGGAGCTTGGTCCAGAGCCAGGTGAGGTCAGGGGCGTAAGGCATGCCCCAACGGTGGCCACAGGAGGAGTTCCGGTAGATGTACATCACTAGGCGGCTCCTTTCTGGTGGTTAATTTCTCCCAGATTACAACACACGGGTTGCAGTCGGATATAGCCGGTTAGGTTCCAATGCCTAAGCCAATACCACTCAACATTCGTAACCAATAAAGTTGTGGCCTTTTCGCCCACTTAAATTTATTCATTGTGCCTCGTGTCTTATTTCACGTGGAGGGAGGGGCATTGCCACACAAAGACTTCAACTTTGCTTCTTCAAAAGCACTGCTTTTGGAGCGTCCAGGTGAATTCATTCCCTTTGATAAGAAGTTAGGCCTGTCAGTTACAAAAGTCCCACCCCTGTCTCCCCACCCTGCTGTTTTCCTTACATGATAAGCTTGGGAAATAAAGTGTCCACACACTGCCTGTGTGATTGCTCTCCAAGTCACCCCAAAGCATTTCAAAGTTCCCCGCTTCAGTTCAGAGCATTTCAGACAGATCCCATGGCATCTCAGAGAAATTTTGGATCTCTCTGAAGTACCCCATTATGGCTCAGGATTTGTCCAAGTCCAATACACCCCCCTGCCTCTAATTCAAATCTCATAATCTTGTCACCTTGTCTGCTCTTTGTATTAGACTTGGACTATCAAGACTGCAGAATACTGGGAGAAATATTTCAGATTATTAGTCCAATGTTCCACTCTTCTTTTGTTCCTCCCCTTTCCTGTCCTCACCTGGCTGGCAGCTTGCTGTTTATATTCTGCTTGCCACAACTAGTCAAGCAACCTAGCAAGTACAATGACAAGGTGATAAGAAGTGCCCAGAGATTTAAATAGCTTGCAAGCATATATATCACACAGTTATTAATTCTTTTTTTCCCCATCACAGGTTTACAAAGGTTACGGATAAGACTTGCATAACAGGGTTGTTGTTGTTTTTTAAAAAAGTTCTCCAGCTGTTAGGTAGTTTGCGGAACAAAACCTCTGAGGCACATTTAAAAACTAAGAATGGAAACCAGGAAACAAAACAAAAAACACACACACTCACAACCCCATTCTAATAATAATAATAATATCAAAATGGAACATGTTCTCCTAAGACATGACTGTCTGCACCATGCACTGTTTTCAATGCGTTCCAAATAAAGTAGCAGGTTGCGTGGTGGGGCACTGATGCTGGTCTGACCTTCCAACAGCTGAGCCATTGCTGCTTACCAGGAGTGGGGGGGGGAGCATTGAGGAGGTAGATGTGCTGCAAACACACAACGCAGTGCTTCTGCTGGTCTGTTTGCGCCGCTCCAACTTATCTGCTGCCTCACTTCTCTCCGTGCTGTTAAGTGGCATTTTACTGCAAATTCCCTCTCATATGCAGTGGCGGAGCGTGCGTTCTAGGGGCGTGGTGCACCGCCTACAGGGGTGTGGCGTGCGTTCTAGGGGTGGGGGCAGATGCAATAGCACCCTACCGGGATCGCGCTCCGGGGGGGGGGTGGCGCTCTCCCATCGCCCCCCTCTTCCTACGCCCCTGCTCATATGCACATGATTGCATGCAATTTTTGCCGAAACACACAATTTTTGGAAAGCATTTCACCCCCAAATAATGTATTTTTGCACAATATTTTCACTATACGCATTTCTGTGCAAACTACTTGGCTGAGGAACTGCACTGCAAAATTCAGAGGATTTCATAAGATGGCTGGTTCCCATATTGTTTCAGAAACTACGGATTAGGTTACTTTGCATTTAAATGCTGATTGAATAGATTCTCTCCTGCATCCCTACTGAATGAAAGATTGAATTAGAACAGGCATCCCTAAACTTTGGCCCTCCAGATGTTTTGGACTACAATTCCCATCTTCCCCAACCACTGGTCCTGTTAGCTAGGGATCATGGGAGTTGTAGGCCAAAACATCTGGAGGACCACAGTTTGGGGATGCCTGAATTAGAACTTCTCCACCCTCTCTTCAGCCCCACAATGCACCCACCCAAAGTTGCTCTGGGGGTTCCCCCCCCAACCCTCTGGTGAAGATTTGAGAGCAGTGAAGGGCGGACAATGAGGGAAAATTCCATTGCATTTGCAGGAGTTGTTCTGCTCACGCAGCAATTTAGTTGGATTCATCCCCCGGTGAGCTCCCCATCTGCAGTGTGAAGTGGCACAGTCCTGACCCAGGATTAACACCTCAGTGAGGACTGGACTGTTGATCGCCAAGGGTTATTTTGGCATGACTTGGCAGTGGGGTGAATCCATTTCATTATGCCTTCATTTGCTTTTCAGTGCCATCGGCAGCTTACTCGAAATGTGGAGATTTGTTCCGAGCTGGAACAACAAGCGAAAGGGAAGAAGAGAAAGGATGCACGAGGGGGGAATAGTCTCAAAATGTATATCCCAGCATTAATGACATCCAAAGCAAAATTTAGAAGCTTCATGGCAGGAACGCCAGAGAACAGTGTGAAAATTAACAGATGCACATTGCCAGCCCACACATCGCAAAGTGCAGCTCTGTCGAAGCTAATTATGAACTTGTATGATTGTAGGCAGGGGGGGGGAATAGAGACCTGTGGGAAGCAACAGAGAGCATTTGAACAAGATGAACAGAACAAGTTCTCTAAATAAACCTTGCACACGTTCAAGTTTCTTTGTGTGGCTTTTTTTTTTTTAAGTATGCACATTGTAGAAGAAGAATGTTGTTTTTCTCCTAAATTAAAACCTGGCCCCAGATATCTGAAAGATGAGCCAAAACTTTAGTTGCACAAGCATCATCAGAGGTAGGCAGAATGCAAAATGGTATCTGCATAGTGACCAGGGACATGTGGGAAGTCACAGGCTTGACCCCTGCACTCTCCCATTGCGCAAATTATGGTGCCTGGGATAGGAGTCTGATTTTCAGAGAATCTCATTGTCAATTGTATCCACATGGATGGTTTTCCTAAGTCCAGACTTGTTCCACAATCTTGACCAAAAAGTGAGAAGTATTTTCACAGTTCTGCTAAAAATATGAATATTTTTTGCGTATTGTATCCATTCTTGCACACACACACACACACACATTTTAGGTTTCCTAAAGTAACCAGCACATAAAAGATGCTTACAACGCTGCATATCTTGTGTGGCAATGTCCCTCCTTCCCCGTGAAATAAGACACAAGACACAATGAATAGATTTAAGTGGGCGAATAAGGCCACAACTTTATTGGTTATGGATGTTGAGCGGTATTGGCTTAGGCATTGGAACCTAACCGATTATATCCGGCTGCAACCTGAGTGTTACAGTCTGGGAGAAATTAACCACCAGAAAGGAGCCCAGTGATGTACATCTACCGGAACACCTCCTGTGGCCATCGTTTTTTTGGGGGGGTGCCATAAGGCCCTGACCTCCGCAGGCTCAGGACAAAGCTACCGCCCCCGGAACCCCTTTAACGGAATTACTTTTCCAATTTCTGGGCAGATGATGACATAATCTGCCCCCTTCTTCTTTTATGCAAATTTCCAATGCCTAACTGCAAAACCAAGTTGTGACGAATTGCTATGAGGTAGGCGAAGAAACCAGCTTGGCTAGCCCCAAGTGGAAAAAGTCCTACCAGGCCCCCCCGGCCAACCAAGGCGACCAACTGAAGTCCATAGCAGCGTTGGCCTAACCTGCCTAGCCTAAAGGGTGGATGGGCGGGTGATCCGATCGGGTTGGGAGCCGGGGAACAAGAGGCTGAGTTCCCGCCTCTGGCTTGCTTAAAAGACAGGAAGCCCCACCTCTCGGCCGACCCTATTGGTCGGCCCGGGTCTGACGGAGGCGGGAACGACCAAACGCGAGGGGGCTGAGCTCTGAGCCCCCATTGCGAGAGTTCGCGAGGGGCCAGCCCACAACACCACCTCCGTGGGGATGCGGAAGTGGTTTCCCTGTCTTTCTCTTTACTAGCTCTGCTTGAAAAATGTTGGAAATTCAAGTCCTCCAGCTTTGGTATCATAAACACTCACTATTGTCAAATCAGCTGGGAAGCGGTTGCAGTGAGATTAGCTTGGAACTGGTTAAGGAGAAACATCTAAGTATCTACTTCACATATCATATAATTAAGCTATGGAATTTGTCGCCACAAGAAATGATGATAGTTACCAACTGCGGTAGCTTTAAAGGTGAATTAAAGAAATTCAGGGGGGCAGAGGCTCCAGCTAGAGAGGACGATTGGGGGAGCCAACAGAGCGTGCACAACGTCATGCGTGATGTTGCATGCATGCAACGTCAGGACATTGGGAGGAGCTGGGGTGGAGCCAAACATAGCGGCAGCCTGGTTTCAATGACCAGCAACTACTCCTCCTGCCTCCACCACCAGAGTGGGGCAGTTTCAACCCTCCTTCCCCTCCACGGGAAGAGGAGGAGCTGGCCACTGAAGCTGTGCCATGCTGTGCTCCACACTCGGCCTCCTCCTCCCCCTTATTTTTTTGGACATGCGGGGGACAAAAATATTGGCTCAGCCAGGAGTTGGTGCCCATGGAGGACAAACTATCAATGGCTGCTAGTCAGGAAAGCCTCTAAGAGGCAGTATGTCTCTTAATAGTGGTTGTTAGTAATAGTAATAGTACAGTTGTACTTTGTTTTGCGGCTGGGATCCACTAGCCGAAAAGGACGCAGGGCAAAGCGCCGTGTCTGCGCACATGCGTGGAGCAGTTTGTGCTTCTGTGCATGCGCGAGTGGCAAACCCGGAAGTAACCCGTTCCAGTACTTCTGGGTTTGCTGTGGACGTTCGCCGGAATGGACGCTAGACAAGGCAGACATTTGCAGAGGTATTACTGTAATAGTAATGGTGGGAGAGGGCTATTGAACTAATGTCCTGCTTGTAGGCTTGCCATAGACATCTGGTTGACCACTGTAGGATACATAATATTGGATAGTGGTCTGATCCAGTAGAGGTCTTCTTCACTGCAGAAGTGGAACAAAATTTGAGTTGCTTTCCTCTCTTCCAATGCTCTGCTTTGACCAGGCTAGATTTGTGGCAAACAGCTCAAGAATACTACCCTTTGGATTTCCAAACAGTGGATGTCATTTTGGGAGCATCAAGGTGCGGGGCATTGCAAATCTATGAAAATGGGCTGAGTGAAAAACACCAAAGGCAAAGGGAGATGTGAGGGACAGGACAGGAGAAAGGGGTCGGACAGGAGTCATCCCTTGCCTATTATAACAACATGGCTGTCATTATGACAGATCAGGGGGAGGCATACTGATGACCCAGGTGTTTCAAGGACTCTTGGGGGGACACTGCATCTCTCAGAAGCCTGGGGGGACATGGGCTAGGAATGGGTGGAGGAGCTCATTCATTCCCATTTTGGTCTTTCTGGCACTCTGTTATAAGTCTGATCTCTGTGCTACATGTTGTTCCAATCCATTGTATGCATCTTGTATGCACTTACATTCAAAATGCACACGCTTCGATGCATTCACCAGTAGAATACTCGTGTTGTGTGCGTCTTTTATTGTATATTTGCAGATTGACAAACCTGCCGAACCGTGTACAATAGGATTGGGGGAAAGAAGATAATAATAAAATGCAAAAGTTAATGGACTCAATACATTAAGCACACTAAAACTGTCTCTCAATTGTACAATTAATATTCCATAAAATGACTGTGTCACACTTCAGGGAAAGCCTCCTGAAATAAAAACATCTTCAATAGTTGTGTAAACATCAAGGCACTAGGCACATGTTTAATTCCAGCTGTTACCTGATTTCAGCGTACTTAACCTGAAGCATGGGTGTAATTGGTTCTGGAAGTCTGTTCATAAACTGAAGCGTTCATAAACTGAAGCGAACTTTCCCATTGAAAGTAATGGAAAGTGAATTAATCCGTTCCAGATGGGTCCGCGGCGTTAATAAGCCGAAAATTCGTAAACCGAGGTGTTCATAAACCGAGGTTCCACTGTAATGTGTTACTGGACAGAGTCCAAAAGAATCTGTGAAAGTTTTTCATTAGCACACACCTTACATATTAGAAGAGGATTATTCTCTAGCCAGCCACCTTCTGCAACTCCAGCATCTCACCATCTCTCACTCAACCACAGCCCTTGAAAACAGTTAATCAGCCCAAGTTGTTTGCTGTACATGCAGTGCGCTCCTTATCTAGTGCTTTACTTCACTCTAACACTCAGCATCCGGTTGCTTCTAAACTGATACTTGCATCGCCTGAGCTCTGCGAGTGCGGCTTTCTCCCGATTGAAGTACAGAGTGTTTGAGGACCGGGACATTCGTAGGGAAACAAAAATGCTTGTTTACAAAGCTATTGTACTACCAACCTTACTGTATGCTTGTGAAACCTGAACCACTTATCAACGCCATCTCCAACTCCTTGAAAGATTCTATCAATGGTATGTCCGAGAAAAAAATTATACAGCACATCACTTGGGAAGACAGGTGATCTAATGCCAATATACTGGAAGAAGCAAAGATCACCAGTGTTGAACCAATTATTTTTCAACATCAACATCAACTTCGTTGGACTGGTCATGTTGTTTGAATGCCTGATTATTGTCTTCCAAAGCAACTACTCTACTCCGAACTTAAAAATGGAAAGCGTAATGCTGGAGGTCAAGAAAAGAGGTTCAAAGACTCTCTCAAGGCAAATCTTAAAAAATGTAGTATAAACACATACAATTGGGAAACACTGGCCTGCAAGGGCTCCAATCGGAGAACAGCCTTTACGAAAGGTGTCATGGGCTTTGAAGACACTCGAACTCAGGACGAAAGGGAGAAATGTGCTAAGAGGAAGGCACACTTGGCAAACCTTACCGTGATCAACTCCCGCCTGGAAATCTATGTCCCCACTGTGGAAGGACGTGCGGATCCAGAATTGGCCTCCACAGCCACTTATGGACCCACTTTTAAAACCGTGTTCATGGAAGACAATCTTACTCGGCTACGAATGATTGCCAAAGAAGAAGAACTCTTATGTTAGTGACCCTGGTCTCACTGATCATGGGTTTTACAGTCCTTAGGGTGATCCATTCTCTGGCTATCCCATCACCACAACCCACCATCAAGGCAGCTCCGAATCAAGCCCGCAGCAGGTCTCAACTGCACTGCCGCTCTTCCTTTCCGATGCCTGTTGCAGCATCACATCCCCAGTGCGTGGCAAAGCGAGGGAACATTGAGAACTGGCTACGATGCCTATAGATCTGCTCATCATTAGGAAAAGCATTCCATATGCCGTACTGGCTTTCATTTGGACGCTCTCCTGTGCTGGAAGTTTGACAGAGATGTAAACCTGTTGTCCTCAAACTAGCATGTAAATTACTGCAAAGGAGGAAGGATGTGGGAGGAGGGGAGCTCTGCTTCACATCTTCAAGTAGCAATAAATTTGCCCTACGAACATTCCTCATTACGAATAGATTTGCATTAAGCTTAACGGCAGTCGGTAGCACAGCAAAAACCCTCTCAGGCAGCCATTTTCACACTTGCTATCACCATATGTTAAAGAACTTGTGGAAATGTTACTCCTACTCAGAATAAATTGTCCAACTAATCACTTGATTAAGTTGGTGATTAACCCTTTTTCCGCATGCACTTCCTTGGGCATTACATTCATCGCAGCTGTACTCTGCTAAAAGCAATTGCACAGTGGCATGCAGAAAATGTGTGTGCGCATTTTCTATTTTAAAGTTTGTTTTCCCTCCTGCTAGCCCTGGAAGAAGAGCAAGGACAGACACTCAGAAAAGGTGCTGTTCAGGGACAGCAACAGGAGGGGGCTGTAAAGTCATTTTATGCAAGGCATGATCACAGGCAGGGGCCAGATTTAGGTCTGATGAGGCCCCAAGCCAGTGTTTCTCAACCGCTGTTCTGCGGCACACTAGTGTGCCGCGAGACGCTGGCTGGTGTGCCGTGACATGCGGCGACGAGAAGGGCGATTTGCATTGTCACGTGCCTGGCGACCGCCAATAGGCAACGCTGACCCGACGGAAAGGAAGCCGGCCGGGTCACGACGCGGAGCAAGCGCAGCTCTCAACAGCCACCACCACGGGAGGGTGGTTTTAGACAAACTTCAAGAAGCTGGCTGGATGAGCTCAACCTGAAACTTGCTGAGCAAAGGATTGTGCTGGCAGAGAAATCAGCGGCTTGTGAAGCCTTATTACAGGAGATTGCAACCAACACAGCAATTGGCAAGTGTTTCTTACAGTCATAATTATATAGTCAATATAGGGCGGCACAGAGTTAAATTTTTTAACTTTTTTAATGGTGGTGTGCCTCGTGATTTTTTTCATGGAACAAGTGTGCCTTGGCCCAAAAAAGGTTGAGAAACACTGCCCTAAGCTACTGAAGGTAACGGGGCCCTTTATATGTCCAGCTGTCCTTTGTCAACAACAAATTGCCACTGTTTTTTTTGTGTTGAATATATGCCATATGGTAATTTATGGATCTAATAGGTATCTAAAGCCCTTTGCACATCTTGCCATGCAACCAGTCCATGCAGAATGTAGGCACCCTATATATAGAAATGAGCAAACCAGGGATATTTTAGGGAGCAGGCTAGCAGCCAGGGCCCATTACTTACACCAGGGGTGGCCAACTCCCAAGAGACTGCGATCTACTCACAGAGTTTAAAACTGGCAGTGATCGGGGGTGGGGTGGGGGTTCCAGGTCAAAGTTGTTGAGTTTTTCTTAGGGGAACCAAAGTTGTTGAGCTTCTTTCGGGGAGCCAGTGATCTACTGGTGATCTACCACAAACATCCAGTGATCTACCAGTAGATCGTGATCTACCTGTTGGATATGCTTGACTTATATCATAGGAGCCTACACAACACAAAACACTGTTGCTGTATGTATTTTATTTGTTTTTTTATCTTTTATTTTGGAAATGTACATCCAGGTGTTTTTTTCCCTTTAAATTTTTTTGGGGCCCCCAAGAGAGCGAAATAGATAGAAAGCACTCAGCTCCACTGAAGCCACGTGAGCCTCATGTGTCAGCGATGGATCCAGAAGTACCCCAAGCTGTGTACTTGCTCCTTCAGAGGGAGTATAACCCCATCAAGAGCAGGCAACCTCTCATCCATCCGGTCTAGGGAACTAACAGTCCCTCAACTGTATCTGGATTGAGCTTCAGTTTATTGGCTCTCATCCAGTCCATTAGCGAGGCCAGGGCCGTCTTAAGCTCATTGGGCGCCCTGGTGCAGGGATCCCTCGGGTGCCCCCCACCCCACCCCCTCTTTTTTTAAAAAAAAGGAAAAAGGAAAGCTCTTACCTTCCCTGGAGGCACTCGTGCCGGAAGGCCTCGGGGCTTCCCAGAGCCTACCCACCAGCAGCGGAAGCCAGATGGGTGCGCCATGGAGCCAGTGGAACAGCGTTAGGGCCTGGCGTGCCAGGTGGCGGCGGGAGCCTCACGGCAGCCCCCACACCTCACCCCATCTGGCGGCTTCTCATGGCCCTGTCTGTCCCTGTGGGGCCAGAGATGCTGGATTGAGTGGGGGAGGGGGCACCGCTGCTCCGCACGGCCTTCCTCCCTTCTCCCAGCGGGCCACGCCGGGGCCTTCCCGGCCATCTTCCGCAACTCCGACGCTTGCTGGGTTCTTCCATGGGTGGGCCCGGGTGGGCCCGGGCAGTGCCAGGAGGCCTCCCGGCCGTTTCCTTGTGCCAACAGGGTGCTGCATTCCTTCCCACCAACAGGGCGCTGCATTTCATTGGTAGAGCTGCTGCCATGTGGCGTCGCCTCTACCAATGAAACGCAGCGCCGGGGTGAGGGATGATCCTGGCGCTGCAGAGTGGAACAGGGTCCTAGTGCCCCTGTTCCCTGCTCTCCCCTGAGCAGCGCGACTGGCAGGCGTGCAAGACTCAGAGGAGGGAAAAGGGAGGCCGCCGCGCAGCTCCTCCACTTGCTGGGGGCGAGCCGGCCCTGAGCGAGGCAAGACAACAGTCCAGCACATATACATCTGCAGATGTAAAGGAGAAGTAGAGCTGGGTGTCATCAGCATATTGCCGACAACGTAAAACCCACCCACCCCAAATAAATGAGAACAGATAATAAAGTCTGGATATAATCTAACCTCCATGTAAGCTTTGTGCAAGCAAATCAGGATCAAGGCTCCATAACCTAGTCATCAGGAGGAGCATTTAATATGTGACAAAGCAAATTCAGCTTTCAGAATTCAGCCTGATTGATTTCAAATTTTTCTGCATGATCTAGGAGCTTGCTCTCTCAGTGTGCTGAGTTTCAAACCAGATTCCAAATGTGGTACAGGATACACCCAGGCTTGAAAATCATCTCAACAAAGAATATCATAAGGAGCAAACTGGTGCCAGTGGCGACGCTTCTCTTGTTAACAACCCCATCTCAGGAACGCAGAGTTGTAGCGTCCAATTTCTGTGTCTCCAGTTTCGAAGGAAAGAGACTGTTTCTGTTACTTCACAAATCCTGCAAGAGATTTGTGAGGTAATCTTCACTGATGCCGCAACATGCTTTGCAAAAACCCCAAACAGTTTGTGTGTCTTGTTTGGGTTTTTTCCCTGAAATTATGCCAATAAATCCCAGATGTTTGAATTACAAATCCTAACTTTGTTCTTAGGATATGTAGGGATAAGGGAGGATTTATAAACCCTGATTCCGAAGACTTGAGCGATATGGTTACATAATGACTCTCAGTTGGATCAGTGGTGATAGCAGAGATAAAGATATGAGTGGAAGCTGGCCTTGCCAAATAGAAATGTCAAGAAATATATGGATGGAAGGTGAAGGAAGGAGTGGCTTCTGGATGGGCTTTGGTGGGCTAAAGGGGTGGAGCCTACTGGATCAGGATGTGCTGTCAATAAAAGATAACCACCTGCCAGGGCTGAACCATGAGCAGCTGTCTAAGAAGGTGAGCCAGGAGATGTGGGGAGATAAGGAGAGTGTCAGGGACTGGACAGAGGAGGAGTGGTGGAGACCACCTCCCCAGCCTGAACCTTCCAGAGAAGAGGAAGCCAGGATAGATTTACAACAGTGGTTTGCAGGAGGTCATAGCTCAGAGGCAGATGAAGGGCAAAGTTGGGAAATAATGAGAGAGGAGGAGGACACAGAGCCGGAGCAGCCGGCTGACACATTATCACTGGAAAGCATTCCAGACCGCTGCCCCCTGTCTCCCAGAACCTAGCAGGCATTGAAAGTAGGAGAGCAAAGGGCCTGGAGACAAATGACCCCAAGCAGCCACCGTAAGGTGGGTGGTGCTGTTGACGATTGAGGAAGTGGAGAGAAGGGGTGTGTTTGTGGAATTACTCAGAGCAACACCATTACTCCCAGAGGCTGCATTTCTAAGCCTCTCTCTGTGGATCTTGAATAAAAAAACTTTGGTAAGAACTTCCCTTGTCTTGTCTATTCCTGTCAGCCTACCGTGGGGAGATCGGATTCGCTGACACTTGACAGAGAGCCTGCTGGATCAGACCAATGACCCATCTAGTCCAGCAGCCTCTTTTCACAGTGGCCAACCAGATGTCCATAGGAAGCCTGCGATCAGGACCTGAGCACAATAGCACTCTCCCTCCCTGTGGTCCCCAGAAACTGGTATAAAATATGTATACTGCCTCTGACGGTGGGGGAAGAACTTCTCCATCAGGCTTAGTAGCTACTGATAGTTTTATCCTCCATGAATTTGTGGGACCAAAGAGTAACCAAGGATAGAGGAATAACGCAGAGCTCAAAAAGATCTCATTGTTCAAGCAAGTATCAACTGTCCTCCTATACTCCTTCCTATCCATGAAGATCCAAAGTCCAGTTTGGGCTGATGGAGACCGTCCAGGGCCTGAGGATGCTTAATTGAGAAGCTGTCCCCCACAGTTCAGAGGATTGCCTCATGGGGTAGCAGCACATAATTCCAAGCCACCATAGAATCTTAAGCATCCATGACAGATGGCCACCCAACCTCTGCTTAAAAACCTCCAAAGAAGGAGAGCCTCCAGCCTCCAGAGGGAGACTGTTCCACTGTCAAACAGCTCTTACTGTCAGAAAGTCATCGTCCCCCCCCCCTGTATGTTTCATTGGAATCTCCTTTCTTGTAACTTGAAGCCATTGGTTTGAGTCCTACCATGTGCAGAGCAGGAGGAAGCAATGTGGCAGCTCTTGAGATATTTGAAGGTGGTTATCATATCTTCTCTGCTCAGTCTTGTCTTCTCCAGGCTAAAGATACACAGACCCTTCAACTGTTCCTTGCAAGTCTTGGTTTCCAGACCCTTGATCATCTTGGTTGTCCTCCTCTGCACACATTCCAGCTTGTCATCATCATTCTCGAGCCTTGGACAATAGCCCAGCTCAAAAAACCTGGTCAAATCAACAATATACCTGATACCAAACTAGACCAACTAGGGAAGGAAGTCCCCCTCATTTATTTATGATGGTCATGTTCTACCTTTTCTGTTAAAGGCAGTAAGACTTTAAATACAAGGTGCTGGGAGTCCCAAGTGGAGAGGGTGCTGTTGTGCACAGCTCCTGTTTATGGGCTTCCTGTTGGGATTCCATTCCACCTTTTGCTGCAGATGTGTGGATTGTTGCATGTCACATGTCTGTTTACATTCCAGCACAGACTGCTGGCGTGAGAGGAACTTCTGCTCTGTATTGCTTTTGTTTTCAGTCTCTCTCCAAGAAGACCGCAAAGAGAGATGACATGTTTCTTTGTCCTGATTTATGTATAATAAATGCATAGTTTAGTATGCGTCCACACCTCAAGCCTCATTCCGTTGTGCTGTTTACACTGCTGAATAATGTGTGCTCTAGCCTGCAAGCTTGAGTCACTGACAAACGGCGGAGGAGCAGAGGTCGATGGATCCCCGCAGCGACTGATAGGAGAGATGCTTCAGCTGGGACCAAGCCAGCTGGCTTTTCTTCATCCCCAATTCCGACACTTCCCACAGGCATCTGGTTGGCCACTGTGAGGACAGGATGCTTGGCTAGCTGGATCTTTTGACATGACCCGGCAGGACTCAAGAGATGGCAGGAGCCGTTGTTGGTATAAGGCATCCAAAATAACTCAGTTCATTTTTTTTATATTAGATTGCATCCAAACTGGATTGATCAGGCTTGTCCACCTCTCATCTGTATGAAGCTTGAACAGAAAATCCAAGGGGTCTCTTGTTATAGGTATAAGGCAAGGCTGAAAATTAATGGCTAAATTTAGCTCAGCAAAGGGAATCACTCTGGGAATTTATCACTGCTAGCAATGCAGTTCAGTATCGATTTGTTCGTTTCTCCCCTTTGTGAAAGGCAGAAGTGAGAATTTGCTGATAGCACAGCTTTATTTAATTTCATGCAAGGTGGCTTGGGAACAGGTCCAGGACAACATCGTTACTGCTGAGGTGTCGAAGGTAACATGGCAGCAGAATAAATATAGAAGACAATCACAAAATAGCCAAGAACGTAACAGGCAAGGGCAGGAAATCACATGGATATTTGGTGTTTATCCTCCTGTTGCTTTGAAGGTAGAACAAGGCTATTAATTCTATTTGGCATTATGCCCAACAAATGTTATATTGTTGTAGGTTGCCAGATCTTGTTTGGGATAGAGATGAAAGGATTCTCCCACTCTATGCCTTCATTTGACACTTTGCTCTTCTCTTCACTCTTCTCAAATTCTGGCACAACTAGAGTCCTGCTCAGGCACATAAAGAATCTCTGAGCATAGGAATTCTGTAGGGGGCAGGAGGGCATATGCATAGCCCTCGCCTCCAATTTTCCCGAATGCTCCCTTCCCAACCTTCTCACATTGAAAAGGAAGGTTCGAAGGGGACTTCTAAATGTGTTCATCTGAATATGCATGGAATCTTCTCTGCTTAAAAATCTTTCATGTTTTCGGTCCAAATTGCGGGGGACAAGACCATAGCTGCCAAGTCTCCCGTTCTTCACGGGAAACCCCCGTATTTTAAACCATTTCCTGCTGGCAGCCCGGATTGGAAAAAATCCTGTAAATCCCCCGGATTTCCTACCTGTCAGGGAGGCTCCATTTTGGGTCCTGGCGGTGCCCGATTTCCGGTGCCCATACATGGGTGCCACGCTGCTTTTTTAGCAGGAGACTTGGCAGCTATAGAGAAGACCCAAGGATCTTGCAGTGTGTGGATCGAGACTTGGATGGGGATGAGATTAGAAGACATCTGAAGGCAGCCCTGTTTAGGGAAGCTTTTAATGTTTAATAGATTACTGTGTTTTATTTTTCTGTTGGAAGCCGCCCAGAGTGGCTGGGGAAACCCAGCCAGATGGGCGGGGTATAAATATTATTATTATTATTATTATTATTATTATTATTATTATTATTATTATTATTCCTCAAAGGAGGAAGCCATCAGTATATTCCCCAGGACTCACCAGGCCAAAGGGCACAGCCCTGGCACAATCTTCTTTCTCACACCTTACAGTATTTCCCCAGCCTCTCCCTCTTCGAAGTCAAAGGCTGCAGAATAAGGTGAAAGCCCTTTGGCTAGCCTGCCAGCTCCTTCAGGGAGAACAAGACAACCACAGTTCAGCTCTGGCCACCTGCCCAAAACAGGCTGCTCCTAAAGGCTTGGATCAGATCAAAGCAGGGTCCCCCTTCAATTGGTGGTTGATGACTAGCTCTGAAAATTATTCAGAGAAGGCTTCAGAAATGTACATCACAAAACAGATCCAGTGGCAGGACATCTGCTTTGCATGCAGAAGGCCCCTGGTCCAATCTCAAGCATCATTAGGAGGACTGGGAGAGGCCCCCTACATGAAACCCCAGAGAATGGCTGCCAGTCAGTGTAGACAGTACTGAACTAGAGGGACCAGTGATTTGACACAGGCTCTAAGGCAGCTTCCTCGGCTCCTCTGCTTTCCCAGCAAGTGATGGTAGGTGGCAGTCTTGCACATCCTTCCGAGAGGAACGCAGAATCCAGCCATCATTTGTAAGGGGAGGGGAATGGTAGGTGGGAGTACAAAGCTGTTTCTGCAGCTGTTCTTAGCATCTTCGTTTTTAAATAGGTTTGGATGCTAGGAGTTCTGTCATCTGTCACAATAAGAAAGCTCTGGTCTGAACAGTACAAAAGGAAACATTTTTAAGAAGGTGGTGGTGGGGATTGCAAATGAGCCATTGAAGAAAAATATATGCCTCAAAATAGGGGAGGAGAACTTCCTGAACATTCAAGGAAGTTGGCACTGTCCTCACATGCCCTCTAGTTTCCCCCTGATTTTTAATTTTCTTTTAAAGTCTTTTGCACAACTGAGGCCAGGCAAGCAATCAATATACCTCCCCCATGGCATAGAAACATGGACCTGCAAATTTTCATCCTTCAAGGAACATAAGAAGCTTTCCTGCACTGAGCTGAACCATTGTTGTTGTTGTTGTTGTTGTTGTTGTTGTTGTTGTTGTTGTTTAGTCGTTTAGTCGTGTCCAACTCTTTGTGAGTTGGACACGACTGTATGTGTGTATGTTTATATATATAAAGATGATTTTTCATGATAAAAGAAAGCCCTTCTTCACACAGAGTAGAGAGTTCATCTGTGGAACTCCCTCCCACAGGAGGCAGGGATGGCCAGGATTAAACAAATTCATGGAGAAGGAGTTGTTGTTTAGTCGTGTCCGACTCTTTGTGACCCCATGGACCATAGCACGCCAGGCACTCCTGTCTTCCTCTGCCTCCCACAGTTTGGTCAAACTCATGTTGATAGCTTCGATCACACTGTCCAACCATCTCGTCCTCTGTTGTCCCCTTCTCCTAGTGCCCTCAATCTTTCCCAACATCAGGGTCTTTAAGATATGATAGTCATCCGAACTGAATTCGCCCATTCCCTTCCATTTTAGTTCACTGATGCCCAGAATGTCAATATTTATTCTTGCCATCTCATTTTTGACCACATCCAGCTTACCTCCATCCATGGTTCTTACATTCCAGGTTCCTATGCAATATTTTTCTTTACAGCATTGGACTTTCCTTTCACTTCCAGGCATATCCGCAACTGAGCGACCTTTCGGCTTTGGCCCAGCCGCTTCATCAGCTCTGAATCTACTTGTACTTGTCCTCCGCTCTTCCTCAGTAGCATGTTGGACTCCTTCCAACCTGAGGGGCTCATCTTCCAGCGTCATAACTTTTATATGCCTGTTGTCTTTGTCCATGGAGTTTTCTTGGCAGGGATACTGGAGTGGCTTGCCAGTTCCTTCTCCAGGTGGATCACGTTTAGTCAAAACTCTCCACTATGACCTGTCCATCTTGGCATAGCTCATAGCTTCTCTGAGTTATTCAAGCCCCTTCGCCACGACAAGGCATTGATCCATGAAAGGGAGCTGAACCATTGGCCTGTCTAAATCTGCACTGTCTACACCAGCTTTCTGGGGTGGGGAATAAGACACACGCCATGCTCCTGCTGGGGCAGTTTGTCCATCTTTGGTCCCCACCCTGCACTCAGCTCTCACCTGTGGTTCATAGAAGCTGCCAGTATGAGACAGAGGCCAAACTCCAGGAATGGCTTTGACTGGGCAGCTAAACCAGGTGAGGGTAGCTAATGGGTCTCAAACCCCCAGTAAGGACCTCCCTTGCATGCATACTCAGGCTCTGGTGGATTGAGCAATTGAGACCAAGAGTGGGTCCAATGGATAAGAAGGTGGTTTCTGCATGTGCAGCAGAGGGGAATGAGGGGCAGGTGACGTCCATCAACCTGGGAAGGAAGCCCATCTAGGAGAAGGAAAAATCTGAACCTAAGCCTTCATGGCCTTGTGGGATATCTTCAGGAGAAGAAAAGGCTATGGAGTAAACCCTACAAAAATCAGGAGTGGAGTCCCTAAGATGGTTAAGGGGTGATATGATAGCCATGTTCAAATATATAAAAGGATGTCATATAGAGGAGGGAGAAAGGTTGTTTTCTGCTGCTCCAGAGAAACAGACACGGAGCAATGGATTCAAGCTACAAGAAAGAAGATTCCACCTAAACATTAGGAAGATCTTCCTGACAACAAGAGCTGTTCAGCAGTGGGATTTGCTGCCAAGGAGTGTGGTGGAGTCTCCTTCTTTGGAGGTCTTTAAGCGGAGGCCATCTGTCAGGAATGCTTTGATGGTGTTTCCTGCTTGGCAGGGGGTTGGACTGGATGGCCCTTGTGGTCTCTTCCAACTCTATGATTCTATGATTCTATGGTTGGATGGCACCTTGTCCAGCAATTGGACACGTGTCCAGCAACTCCTGCAGTCAAGCTGGTGCCAAACCTTTTGCTCTGCTTTCCTTTGGACCATGTCTGTGAGGCCAAGAGGAGGGTCTTGTCATCTGGGCAGCCCAGGACCTCCATACACACTGCCCAGGCTTGTGCCCTGGGGAGGTCACTTTGGTGCTGCAAATTCAGTGATTTGACTTCACCCCTGAAGGTGCACTCCATTGTCTCTCAAATCAGACAGATACCAAAAGACGGATGCTTTCCCCAACCTGATGCTCTTCAGATGTTTTGGACTAGAGTTCCCATCACCTTTGATTGTTGACCAAGCTGGCCAGGACGGGTAGTCCAAAACATTTGAAGAAACCCATGTTGGGAAAGGCTGGCTTCATTGTGCGACAGAAGCTCTCCAGGCTTTCAGATGGGAATGTTTTCCCCAGCCTCATCTGGGGAGGCAAAAGATCAAACCTGGGACTTTCTGCATTCGGAGGACAGGCTCCAACCTGGAGCTACAACCCTTCCTCGCTTCCACTGCCAATCAGTCTTGGCGTTGCAATCATTTGTATGATCAAATCAAGATTGTAGGGGTGCGCGTTGGAGGGGGGACAATGTAAAAATCCATATGTACTTGCCTGGCAGCAGTGCAGAGGAGGATCAAATGAAAGAAGGAGAGCTGCAAATAAATGGGAGAAAATGAGGTTTATGGTATACAGGACCTGCTCCGTTTCTGGAATGAATTTCAGAGACCTGAAGTTCAGATGGAGTGGAATGCAGAGCTGAGCAAACAAGAAGGACGAGAAAGGAATGGACTAGAGGGAAATTATGTCCTCTCTAGATCAGAGGCAACAGGACTCTGGCTGGCCACTGTTAGAAACAGAATACTGGGTTGGATATTGATATTTGGTCTGATTCAACAGGGCAATTTTGAAGATCTGCGAAATTTGAATGATGAATGCAATATAGTCCACCCACCCACCCACGTTCCAACATTTCATTCCAGTCCCAAAACATGCATTCATACTTTCAATTCCATTGGAAATTCTGTTTCCAGAGGAAGAACTGTGTGGAGAGAGGCACTCCATAGTTACCCTACCCTCCAGCCCTTGAGACTTTCATAAGAAAGTTGCTTAAATACTGTATTTAGCTTTTGATTTTTCAGAAAACCACTTTGAGCACAGGCTTACTTGTGGGAAATGTAGTATACTGTATAAACAAATTGGCAATGGCAAAACCTTTTATTTATTTATCCATCTGTTGCATTTATATACTACATTTCTGCCAAGGTACCCGAGGCAGTTTACCATTTTAAAGGACTAGAACAAATGATATAACGTTTAAAGTGTAACATACTGTACATGTGCTGATCTCAAGGCCAAATCCGCTCAAAATCCACTCCACTTGCCCTCACATCAACAAACAACATGGGAATTGGCTCTGAGAGGGGGGATAGGTAAATTAGTGGTGGCCAGGAGCTGGTGGTGTAGTGTTTAAGAGACCCCCTTTACATTTAATTCTTTATCATGCCACTTTAAACAGTCCTGGCTTCCCCCAAAGAACCCTGGGAACTGTAGTTTGCTAAGGGGTCAGAGAATTGTGGGGAGACCCCCATTCCTCTCACAGAGCTACAATTCCCAGAGTTCCCTGGGAAGAGGGACTGACTGTTAAACCACTCCAGGGATTATAGCTCTGAGAGGGGGGGATAGGGGGTCTCCCCACAGCTCTCTCTGGGGAAAGATATGACTGCTTTAAAAATTTGATTTATTTCTCTCTGTTTTTAGGCTGGTTTTAATGCATGTGGGTTTTATTTTTTTGGTTTTATTTTGCTGTGTTGCTTTGAGTTGCTTTTCTTTTTCTAAAAAGTGACTGAATAGTTCAACCATTGAATCAATAATAAATTATGATACTGCAAAGTGCAGATGGTGCCTGAATGATGTGTCAGGAGGTTGCCATTTCAAATCTCACCTCTGCCTTGAACTCATGAGGTGTTATTAGGCAAGCATCCCATATCCTAGAATCCTGGAATCATAGAGTTGAAAGACACCCTGACGGTCATGTAGTCCAACCCCCTGCAATGAAGGAATCTCAACTAAAGCATCCATGACGGATGGCCATCCGACCTCTGCTTAAAAACCTCCAAGGAAAGAGAGTCCACCACCTTCCGGGGGAGTCCATTCCACCATCAAACAGCTCTTACTGTCTGAAAGTTCTCCCTGGTGTTTAGCAAAATCTCCTTTCTTGTAAGTTGAAGCTATTGGTTTGGGTCCTACCCTCCAGAGCAGGAGAGAACAACTTTTCTCCATCTTCCATGTGACAACCCTTGAGATATTACAGATATCCTCAACCTCATATGCAACATGGAGAAACAGAACTCATATTTACCTTTTGAAAAGGATGGAGACCCAAAAATCTAGGTATTCTCTGTTTCTTTACTGGGAGTTTCTCCAGGTCATATTCCTTCTCGATATAAATATATGGATAGATATAGATATAGATATAGATTACAGTGGTACATTGGTTCTCAAATGCCTTGGTAATCAAACAATTTGGAACCCAAACACTGCAAACCCAGAAGTAAGTGCTCCGGTTTGCAAACTTTTTTCAGAAGCTGAACGTTCTCCATTTTGAGTGTTACACTTCCGATTTGAGTGCCACACTTCCATTTTGAGTGTTACGCTGAGGTCTGTCTGTTTTTGCTTTTTATTTTGCGTTTTTGTGGCTTTGTGGCTTTGTGGCTTTGTGGCTTTGTGGCTTTGTGGCTTTGTGTGTGTGTGTGTGTGTGTGTGTGTGTGTGTGTGACTGTGTGGAACCCAGTTCAGCTACTGATTGATTGATTGATTGATTGATTGTGTGTCTGCAGTACATTGTTTACCGGGTATTACTTTCATTTTATGGATCAATGATCTTGTTAGTTAGCAAAATCTATGCCAAGTTGCTGTTTTAGGGATTGTTTTTAAAAGTCTGGAACGGATTAATCCTTTTTGCATTACTTTCTATGGGAAAGCGCACCTTGGTTTTGGAATGCTTTGGTTTTGGAATGGACATACGAAACAGATTAAGTTTGACAACCAAGGTACCACAGTACAGTGGTACCTCGACTTACGAACGACTTGACAACCGAATTTTTCAACTTACGAATGGGGGTAATGGCAGCACGCTTACGAATGTCTCGGCATCCGAAAAAAACCCCGTGGCGGTTTTAGATAGGGTTGCTTCGACTTATTATTTTTTTCCATTTCCAATGCATTCCTATGGGAAATCGAGTTTCCAATGGCGTTTTTCGACTTACGAATTTTTCGACTTACGAAGGTGCCTTCGGAATGGACTATATACCACTGTATATAGAAAAAGATACCTCTGACTTTTGCACAGCTGGGATGTAGCTTATTATAAGAGTCACATTTCTTGTTCAATCTTGTTTTGCTCTGCACCCCCCCCCCCCGGCATGTGACCCCACCACCCACTCTAAAAAGTTGCCTACAGGGGAATGCAGCCTTCAAAAGGATTGCGGGTAGATAGTGCACACAAACCACTTTGAACACCTGAAAGCACAATACATGTATGGGTAAGCATTGCTATTATTTCTCGAGACCCTTCAAGCTTCCTTCTCTGAATATGGGGTGGGGCGCATCATGTTCTCTCAAGTGTAGCTCTCCTGCTGGATTCCTATTATTTATTGGACTCTCTCTAAGGAACAAATGCCATCCTGCCCTTTCTCTCCGTAATTTAAGATCCGCCAGCCCTTAAGCAAACAAAAAAAAGCTGTCATTCAGCCGTGATCTCCAAGGCAATGCTGTGCGATAGAGTTTCTCTGCACAAATCCGCACAGGAAATTGGGCAGAGACGCTAGATATTCTGTAGGAGTTAAAAGCTTCTCTGAGTCCTGGGCTCATTCTATGCAATTTGATTCATGTAGTGTAGCTTGAGGGGCCACATTAGGATAATGTGACGTGGAAGACCCCGTGTCCGGCTTTACAGCTGCTCCTCCCCGGCAGTGACCCCCGGGGCTCATCCAGCCAGCAATTGCTTCCAAACACCCTCCTTGGAACCTCTCTATCCTGTTCCACTGCCCCCTTCCCATTCTATCTGGCCTGGCAGCTGGTACAATAGCAGCAGCAGGAGAGTCTACTGGAGGCATCTCTGTGACCTGCTTCTGCTTATTGATCCCTCATTGGCTTTTGATGCCATTGACTATGGTATCCTCCTGGATTGGCTCTGGGGAATGGGAATTGAGGACACTGTTAACAGTGGTTCCAACCCTACCTCATTAAGGTAAAGGTAAAGGAACCCCTGGCCATTAGGTCCAGTTGTGGCCGACTCTGGGGTTGCGGCGCTCATCTCATGTTATTGGCCGAGGGAGCCGGCGTACAGCTTCCAGGTCATGTGGCCAGCATGACAAAGCCGCTTCTGGCAAACCAGAGCAGCACACGGAAACGCCATTTACCTTCCCACTGTAGTGGTACCTATTTATCTACTTGCACTTTGACGTGCTTTTGAACTGCTAGGTTGGCAGGAGCAATGGGAGCTCACCCTGTTGTGGGGATTCGAACCGCCGACCTTCTGATCGGCAAGCCCTAGGCTCTGTGGTTTAACCCACAGCGCCACCTGGCGGTTCATATCAGTTAATATCTTGACCCTCCATGAAAATATTTGTTTCCTTGGCTGTTTTCCTATCTCGTGAATGCTGAACTTTCAATTCAGCGGAGCAGGGTCAAGATATTAACTGATATGCATGAAATTTCAGATATAGCTATATAATCCCTAGTGTAGTAAGATAAGAACTTTGGGACATGCATTTTTTTAAAAAAAAGGTGTTGTTTTTTTTAAAAAAGTTTTTTTTTTTTTTTATGAACCCCCCTACTACCTCAGTGTCAGGCTTCGGGGAATCAGGTCCCTCCCCCAGTGGCAGCAAAGAAGCAGAAAAAGAAGAAGAGTTCTTACCAGTTAGTTTATTCAATAGTCACAGTGAGAGACAAAGGATGCGGTCTCTCCCTAGAAATGGCGTTGCTCCAAGTAAAGCCCCCCCCCGCCTCCCCTATTCTACATCAGGCTTGCTTCGGCTAATCTGAGCCTTCTGCCACTGAGCTGTCTGTTCTACTACCCTCAATGCCTGTGTGGACCTGGGAGGGGGGGTCAGGAATGCTTTCCAAGGACACTGAGTCTGCCAGCTGTCTCTTCCCTGGTGCTTTTTCCTGCTGTTCCTCTTCCAATAATTCCTAGCTTCTGCCCTCTGCAGCCTTGGAACGATGTCCTTCTGCAAACCACTGATCTAAATCAATACTGTCCTCATGTTCTCGGGAAGGTTCAGGAGAAGGAGGGTGGCCCCCACCATTCCTCCTCAGTCCAGCTCCTGACACTCAGGGACCTGAGAGCAGCATTAGAAGAATGCTTTTCACCTCCCTGGTGGCTACATTACAGGTGCCACAAGATAGTTTCCTGCTAGAAGTTCTCCCAGAAGGAAATGAGGCCCACAAGCAAAAAATCTTCCTCCAGCACCCGCTGCAGAAAATGCACACATCCTTTCGGCGTAGGCTAAGCTTTGCTTTTGATTTCAATCCTGGAGTAAAAGAATCTGGAAAAGAAAGTCCTTGTCTGCAGGAATATAAGGACTGGAAAACTATTGCTCTCGAATCACGCAGTAATATTTTATCCCCAGGGCTTCTCAAAAACCGTTCTGTGTGGCTGGGCAATCTTTTCATATCCCTGCCAACTTCCAGCAACCCGTGACTTTCTCCTCTCTCTCAAATTGGCAGTTGCTAAATGTCGCCGACAGATAGCAGCAAAAGTGACATGATGTTAAACACACACACACACACACACACACACACACACACACACACACACACACACCAGAAGCTTTTATATTATGGTTCTGAGGAAAAATCAAAGAACTTCATTTTTTTTAAAAAAAATTGCTGGATTAGACACACAAAAATGGACTTGTCTTGTTAGTTGACTTACCCTACCGTGAGAGTTTGAGAGGGGTGAGGTGGAACCATTGGAGATGGCAGGCAGGGAACCTTTGAGAATGCCTCAGCAATTAGGTCAATGTGAGCGGGATAAAAGCTGACTTAACGCTCTAGGTAATCGCTGATCCTTAAATACCAAAGTCAGTCAAATCCAGCGTGCCACAGTTTATCTTTGGAAGAACTGAAACTGTTGCTCTCATAAAGCAATATTCTGTCCTTGGCTATTCCCCAATCCTCCTCAGACTAGTGGCAGTGTCATAGCTCAGTGGCAAAGCTTCTGTTTGGTCTGAGAAAGATCACAGGTTTAATCCCTGGCATCTCCATGACAGGCTAGGAAAGGGAAACTTTGTCTGTAACCCTGGAGACTCCATGTTGACAGTGCTGAGCTACATGGACCTATGTTCTGATGAGGCAGCTTCCTACTTTCCTAATAAATAGTAGGCCTTTGCACTGGATTTGGGGCAGAAGGATGCTAGACTAGAAGGGCCTTTGAGCAGATTGGCTAGACATTTTGAATGAACTTAAGAATGTTGTTGTTGTTGTTGTTGTTGTTGTTGTTTAGTCATTTAGTCGTGTCTGACTCTTCGTGCCCCCCATGGACCAGAATACGCCAGGCACTCCTGTCTTCCACTGCCTCCCACAGTTTGCTCAGACTCATGTTGGTCATTTCGAGAAACTGTCCAACCATCTCGTCCTCTGTCATCCCCTTCTCCTTGTGCCCTCAATCTTTCCCAACATCAGGGTCTTTTCCAGGGAGTCTTCTCTTCTCATGAGGTGGCCAAAGTATTGGAGCCTCAGCTTCACGATCTGTCCTTCCAGTGAGCACTCAGGACTGATTTCCTTCAGAATGGATAGGTTTGATCTTCTTGCAGTCCATGGGACTCTCAAGAGTCTCCTCCAGCACCATAATTCAAAAGCTTCAATTCTTGGGCGATAAGCCTTCTTAATGGTCCAGCTCTCACTTCCCTACATCACTACTGGGAAAACCATAGCTTTAACTATATGGACCTTTGTCGGCAAGGTGATGTCTTTGCTTTTTAAGATGCTGTCTAGGTTTGTCATTGCTTTTCTCCCAAGAAGCAGGTGTCTTTTAATTTCATGACTGCTGTCACCATCTGCAGTGATCAAGGAGCCCAAGAAAGTAAAATCTCTCACTGCCTCCATTTCTTCCCCTTCTATTTGCCAGGAGGTGATGGGACCAGTGGCCATGATCTAAGTTTTTTTCATGTTGAGCTTCAGACCATCATAAAAAGAAAACTAAGAATAGTTTAATTTATTAAGTTTCTTAAATGTCCATTTCTTTTTTTAAAAAAAGAGCAAGCATGCCTAATTTAATTTAAGCATCTTATTAAGGTTGAATATTATTTGTGTGAGGGCTGGACACCTCTCTTCTCCAAACCCATTTCAACAATTCTACTTCGAAGGGCATGATTGCATCCATGAAATCAAATGAACCCTTGTAGAAAGGGACTCTGAGGATATTAGGTCTTGCCCCCAAATAACTCTGAGACGTTCTGTCCACCGAAGGTACCCATTTAAAAACTGTTCAGGTGCTCATGCTGAGGTAGCAGAGCCCTGAAAGAATGCTTCCCTCTAAAAACCCCGCTGAGCACTTTAAATGGCTTTTAAGACCTTTAAAAATCCAGTAAAAGTAAGCGCCCTCTGAGTTTACAGCTCTGTAAGCCATTTACAATGTTTCCACTGTCATACTGTTCACAGGCCCCCCTCAAATCACAAAATTGCAGGGTCCCAAAGGCCATCTACTGTTGCTAAGTGTTGGCACTTTTGCTAAGTGTTGCCAAGGGCAAGCATGGAAGGTGCAGAAATTTATTGTCTAGACACTTGGCCAAGATTCTAGGCTCTCAACAGTTCTACCTGATGATTTATTTTATCCGTTTATGTCTTGCATCCAGCTGTTCTTTGGACAGTTCAGAGTGGCTGAAATGGAGTGGGGGCATTCTGCCATTCATGAGCTGATCAGATCCTGACTCCGCATCTGTCGAACTTCAAGGAAATGCATTGGATGGGTCAGGTAAGCTGTGAGCAATATGCAACATCTCCAGTTTTTCTACATAATAAATTTTTATTCAATTTTGAAAACTTAAACACATTAACTTCAATTTCAATATACGTTTCTCTTGCAAAATGAACAAGGGGACTTCCCACCCTTACCTCCGTAATGTTTTTATTCCATCCCACACTCTGCTGTGTTATATGTGTGTGACCAAAGTTCAGAAACTGGCTTCTAAAAATGCAACAGGGGGGGTGGGATGGGGAATGGTGTCGCAACAAATGCAATGTTGTCAGCATGGGAAATATTTCTCAGAATTCCTAGTTGGATAAGCATACTTCACATAAGTTTTGCTTTGCATAGCTGCCTTTTGATAGGTCATATCTGCTTTTCATTACTGACCCATCGAACGAATGTGTAATAAATTCCTTTCTAATTGTCTTGATTCCAACATTTATCATGCAGCGACCAGAATGGGATTTAGGCACTGTGGAATTTGTTGACGAGGCCAACTCATTTCCACCCAAAATGACAAATTTGGCTGAATTCGGAACACCCATATGGGCTTTAATAAATGCTGGCCTAGATCCTTGGAGCTGCTCTGATTTCCCCAAAATTATGAAACAGAATTTGGTAGGCGTTTTTATCTCCTCTCCTCTCCTCTCCTCTCCTCTCCTCTCCTCTCCTCTCCTCTCCTCTCCTCTCCTCTCCTCTCCTCTCCTCTCCTCTCCTCCCCTCCCCTCCCCTCCCCTCCCCTCCCCTCTCCTCTCCTCTCCTCTCCTCCCCTCCCCTCCCCTCTCCTCTCCTCTCCTCTCCTCTCTGCTGGTTCTTCTGCCTCATTTTCATTTACTGGTTTTCTGTCCCCCGTTGCTTTGTCTTCAGAGATGGTTGGTCCATTAGGGCAAAGGGAGGCATACCCTCAACCAACTCCAATCTGTCCTCAGCCAAACGCTACCTGTCTGCCTCCTTAGTAGGATAGCACCTCTGTGTTTGCATGGTGTGTGGGTGTGGTGCCACCCGACAAGGGTTGGCCAAGTGTGACTGCAGCCCGTGTGCCAGTTGGTGATCCCTGCCTTGTCCTCCCCGCCCCCCCCCCACACCAGTCATGTTGTCAACATGCCCAGTAGAAAGTGGCTTCCTTTCCCCTTTCAATTACCTCTACCCTTTCCTACCACTAGAAGCCTCACTTTCCCCTTTGTGCCTGTGTCTAAACCAACTGTGCTACCCCCCAGGCCCACATAGTAAGGCATGCATCTGCCAAGCCAAGCAGGGATGAGTCAGTTTAATTATCATGCGGCCGGGAGGAGGGATAAGACTTTTGCTGCTGGTTTCCTTTTTGCAGGGGACTTGGGATGTAGAGAGCTGGAATGGGAGGTGCGTCAACCAGCAATCTGTCTTACCCCAGGGATACAGAACCTGCTGTTGGACTACAACTCTCATCACCCCTGATTATTGGTCAGACTGGTAGAGGTTGGAGTCTAACAACATCTGGAAAGCCATAGATTCTGCCATTCTGCCCTGCCACGTGTGTGTGTGTGTGTGTGTGTTTCCTTCTCAGCTTTGCATTGCATAAATAAATGGGCTAAAAGTATGGAAGCCCGAGCAGCCAGCACACTGGAAAGTCACACATTTCCCCTGAGATGTGCTCTGATTATTTAAATTCTCTGTCAGCAGCAAATAAACTCTCAATTGTTCTTTTGTTGGCAGAGGAGCTTTGTGTTCCTGCAATCCAACATGATTGCAGATAGTTCTATAGACTTCCTAGAATTTCCTATTTCTGTTTAAATGTCAATAGAACTGAAAGGCAAAATAGCACTAATAGGCCAGAGAACACACTGTCCCCGTGTTTGTTTTGTATTACACGCCCGTCAAGGAGCTGTCAAGATGGCTGGAGAGCATGGAGACTGTACGAGCTGACCTGCTGAGTGACATCAAAGACACATCAAGGCTAGTGTTCTTACTTCCAACCAGCCAGAGAGGGCTCATCTGGCAATCCTAGCCACGTAATTGGCCACTTGGGGGGTTTAATAAGACTGCAATTGCCACCCACCCACCCATAGGTTTCAAAGTCAACTATTCTTCAATTTAAGAAGCATATTGACAAGCTGGAATGTGTGCAGAGGAGGGCAACTAAAATGATCAAGGGTCTAGAAACCAAGCCTTATGAGGAATGGTTGAAGTAGCTGGGTATGTTTAGCCTGGAAAAGAGGAGACTGAGAGGAGATATGACAACCATCTTCAAATATCCAAAGGGCTGTCACATGGAAGAGGGAACAAGCTTCTTTTCTCCTGCTCTGGAGGGTAGGACTTGAACCAATGGCTTCAAGTTACAAGAAATGAGATTCCAATGAAACATACGGAAAAATCTTTCTGACAGTAAGACCTGTTTGATGGTGGAACGGACTCCCCAGGAGGTGGTGAATTCCCCTTCCTTGGAGGTTCTTAAGCAGAGGTTGGATGACCATCCGTCATGGATGCTTTAGTTGAGTATCCTGCATTGCAGGGGGTTGGACTAGACGCCCCTTGGGGTACCTTCCAACTCTACAATTCTATGTTTCTATTATTTTACTACCCACCTTAGTTTGATTGGAGAGTTGAGCTTTGAGGCCGGGATGAGAAATAATTTTCAGCTCTGGAGGCTTTGGAATTTGCCAGAGAAGCTCTAGATCACTTTGCCGGGCTCAGTACCACTTTGGAGGGGGCATTCAGGCACAGTGCCCCCCACCCAGATACCTAAAGCACACACCCCATTAACTTACCAAACACCAAGTGGGGAATCACCCAGTGCATAGTTAAGCTATGGAATCTGCTCCCATAAGTTGTGCTGATGGTCGTCACCTTAGGTGGCTTTGAAAGAGGATTAGACAAAGAGGATAAAGCTATGATCTCCCTCCATGGTTGGAGGAAGTGTGCCTCTGAATTCCAGCTTCAGGAAATCACAGTTGGGGAGAGTGCCATTGCACATGTTTTCCCATTGGGATGCTGGTTGGCCACTGTGAGAGAAGGATGCTGGCTTTGAGCTAATGTGGCAGGGCTCGGATTCTGCTTTTATGCACTTTCTCTTTTTTTAAAGGTTGGGCCCAGTTTCACCCCCATTTTGGAGGCATATGGCAGAAAGTAGCTTCAACAGCTATTCAGACTAGGGCTTCTTCACTCAGCACTGGGATATACCGTATTTTTCCGTGTATAAGACTAGGGTTTTTTAAAACCAAAAAAGTAGGTTTAAAATTGGGACTTGTCTTATACACTGGTAGTGCTGTGGGGTGTTTTCTTAATTTGGAGTCCCCCAAAATAGGGGGTGTCTTATACACAGAAAAATACGATATATCACGCACTTGCCCCATCATGCCACATGCTGATACCAGGGTTGCCCACACACCAGACCTTTTAAGCACATTCAAAACACATTCGCCACCCACTCCAAAAAAGCTAATGGGAACTGAAGTTTGTTAAGTGTGCTGGAAAGTGTTGTGGGTAAGCTACATTTCATGGGAAAGTGTGTGCTTTGAATGCTCTTTAAAGGTCTTGTGTGTACATAGCCTAGGTCTGCTCTTTGTGAATTGTGGAAGCCTCTCCAGGTTATGTGATCCGTCATGGAAGTGGCTTATGGACAATCAGAGTTTTGAAATGCATAGGGAACCTCCATGAGTTGTAAAGGGTCCCTCCTCCCTAGATTTGCCTCTCATGTGTGGGTGTCTGACCAGAAGAGTGATGGAGGTGAAGTACCACTCTTGTCCCATTGCATGTGGCCTTCATCGAGGGTTAATATAATACATGTAGAGAAGACCTGAAGAGTCTTTAGTGTTCAGGAGAAGGGTTTCAGCTCACTGGTAGAGCATCTGCTTTGCATGCAGAAGGTCTCAGAGTCAACCCCTGGCATCTTCAGGTAGGAATGGGGGAGTCTCCATGCCTAAAACTCGGGAGAGATGCGAGATGGACCAGTGGTTGACTCTGCCTAAGGCAGCCTCCTGTGCTCTTACATTCTCTAAATACCAGGGACATGAAAATTATTCCATACAGAAGCAGACATGAACAGGCCACACAGCAAGGCGTGGTCTGTCTGCTTCTATAAAGCTTCTGATATCAAGCAGATTCCTCATCCTGGCTAACCTGCCACTAAGGCAGAGGCTGAGCTGCTCTCACAGACTTAGACAAACAAGGATTTTGTGAGCCCTCGTGGTAGCTAAGAGATTTAGATTCCAAGCCTGGAAGGCTAAATACCCACCGTCTATTACACAATTGTCTGATTTGGACATGCTTCATATAGGCATCAATTTCACGTGGATAGCTATTTGACACAGGGAGGACCTATATTAACTTATATGTTTAATTTAAACTTTGTGTATTGACCATCACTGCATCCATATAGGACCCGTTGGAGAGCCAGTGTGATGCAGTGGCTAGAGTGTTGGACTAGGACCTGGGATACCTGCGTTCAAATCCCCACTTGAACCTTGAAACAGTCCCAGCCTGACCTACCTCACAGGGTTGGTGTGTGGATTAAATGAGGGAAAAGATTACAATGTGATTACAATGTGTTTGTGTGACTGTGTGTGTTTTCCCTCTTCTCTCTCGGTCTTTTAAAATTGTATTTCCTCTTCTCCTCTTTTTCCTTTCCTTGATAAAATGGTATTTTTTTATTTAAAAAAATCAATTAAAAGCATACACAATCTTAAACTGGCTATCCCAATTTGCTTCTAGACCTCCAGCCCAGTGCTAAACCATCCAGGCCAGGCCTTTCCTTCTATGGAATGATTTTACTCCTCTGGGTGTTTAACCCACAAGAGGCTCATAGGCTTGAGTGGTGTTGCATAAGAGCTTAAATAGGAACCAGATGAGATCAGGAAGTCCTTGTACACAATCTTTGTGAACAAACAGGAAGCTGAGGAGGAGGGAGTCAAAGACGATTATTCAAGATGGCTAGGACAGCCAAAATGAGCACAGTCAGAACACGACCAAAAGGAAAGTCTGGAGCTGCCAAGAGAAAACACTCTTCATGCCTGGAGAGCTTTCATCAAATTGTGCTTTCCCTTCTTCCTTTTTAATCCCTGCAGAACATATGAGCTGAGGGTGAGGAAGGGAGCAGAAATATGGAGAGAGAAAGCTTGGCTCCAGGGAGTCCTTGCTGATCAACGCCTCTTTCAGTGCCTGGGGGGAAAGCAAATGTCATTTTTTGACCATTCAGCAGCCTGGAACATCTCATATGTATGTATGTCCATTAAAGTATGGTAAAAAAAGGAAAGATGTGTTTATATTTAACTCCAAGCTGTTTAATGTAAGGGCCACATGTCCCAGAGATCTAATTCTCATAAATGGCAGGTGGGGTGGTAGTAAATTTGATTTTCGACTGCACCACTTTAAATTAGGGATGAGCTGGATTTTTGTAGGTGAAGGAAATATCGAGTTACAATCATATGCTTCTGCAAGATACCCTTCTTTCACTCCTGGTATCTCAAAGTAGCTGCTTATGTACATTTAATAAATAAATACATCTTATTAATGATAGGTTCCAGCTTGTCGGGGATCATATAGCCAGAGAGATAGCATCACATAGCCAGACTTTAGGATGGGAGAGGAATTTGTTTGCCCTGCTTTTCGCAGTGGACCAATCTGATCGGATGTGGTATGCAACACAGAATATGCTTTTATCTGGATTTCGCATTGTAGTTTCTGTTTCATGAAATGTGTGTGTGTGTGTGTGTGTGTGTGTGTATACACACACACACACATTAAATGATTAATGGATAATGGTTTAATAAAATCAGTATTTGGTTAATAGATTATGGAGAATAAACTGCTAAAGATGTATTATAATGAAATTCAGATAGAGGAGAACGAGGGAAGTCACCCAAGATGTTACAGAAAATTAGGATTATATAAGAATTTTTTTGTTTTTTTGAATGTTAGTTAGTTTGTATTGTTGCATTTTTGTTTCTTATAAAATGAATAAAAATTATTAAATAAAAATAAAATAAAATAAAGGAATGCATACCAAAATGCATATCTTTTTTTGGGGGGGGGGAGTGCTTTGAATCGTATCTGAAAAAATGCAACTTTTATGTACATGATGTGTACCATTTAAATGCAGACTTCCTGTGCTTTTTTGCAAAATGTCCATACAAAATGGGAAGGAAGGGGCCTATGATTGAGCACAAGCGAAACTGAAACAGAATGGATTTTGGTTCCTCAGTTTATCCGTAATCAAATTTGGTCACATGATGACACCCAAAAGCCAAATCTGAATGAGGGTATTATTTCTTGCCATCACTCTGAATGAGGATTTACAGCCCTTTTCAGATACCCCCAGAATTATTGCCAGACTGGGAGAGAGTGTTGCAGGAAGTTAATTTTCATGAAACACTCTCACCATGGGTAGAGGGGTAGGGCTTAGTCCTAACTCAGTCTGCAGCTGGGGAGGGAAATTCCAACTGGACAATGGACTTTCGTTCATTCACAGCCACACAGAGTTTCTTTGCCAGGCTAACTTGTGAAAGGGTTCTGGATCAAGACAACTTTTGACTTCCAAACTGGCTTTCGTGATCATTTTCCTTCATTGTTCAGATGAAAACTATGCAGCTCTTGCTTCATCCCTTGTGCGAAAGGAGCTGTTCAGTGGGCTATAATTAGGAATCTGTGTTGATGAGTAGCTGCTGAATTAGTCAGAGATTGTCCAGGGAGATTTCACTTACTTTTCTCTAGCACAACTATTCACTGCAAGGTAACTCTCAGAAATACAGAATCCTGATGCCTCCTTTCATAGGATACAGCCATAAACAGTGACAGCTGCGTTATTTTGGGGCCCAGTAGTTGGAAACAGCCCCCCAGCATATTGAAATGTAGGGATATGGGCAGACCTGGGGAAAGAGGCAAGGAGCCTAGATTTTGTCTGCATTCTTTTACACTCTGGGAGAAATAACATGATTTTCTTTTTTAATGTCCCTGAAGCTAATAAGGTGCACATGGTGAGCCAAGTGTTCTCTGAGTCAAAATCAACAGCCTTTAAAAAATAAATAAATTGCAGATCCCAGTGTACATTTCATTTGCTCTCCCCTGCTACTGAAAGAGAAAACTGGCTCCGTTTCAGACCTGTCAGATAGAGCCCTCCTTATGTCTAGAACCGTGCAAGCTTGCAAGCCATCCAACAGCGGCTGAATACACAGTGGTGCTACCTTTCTCTGAGAAAAGAAAAGGCTTTCCCTCTGTGGCTTTCCCATCATCAGAAAGGCTGCATTTTGTTTTGCTAGCATCCTGGCTCAGGAAAAGCACAGCCTGGGAGATCTCAGTAGCAACCAAAAACGATCTACAATAGAGCCTTGGGGGTACATCAGCCACACTCTGTTTCCACAGCTCTCCAATGAGTATGCCCAACCTTGCGTCCTGCAGAGTGTTTGTTGCACACAATGGGATTTCACACATTGAGCATACCTCTTGCTCCCAGGGAAGGGTTTGTGCACATTGCATGCATGCCACAGCTGCCAGCGATGACTTCGGCGAAAGCCTTCAGTGGAAATCTGGCTCAGATGTTGCCAGAACCTTTGTGTGAGGTACATTTATTGGATCTACCACTGAGAGTGTCACGGTCCGGTCGACGGGCGGTTGTAGCCCTGGCTGAGGACGTCAGGACCAGAGGCAAGATGGTGGTGTAGAAGCAGGTACAGGTGCAGGGCTGAGGGTCCAGTAGCAGGCAGTCGCAGGGTCAAGGAGCAAGGCAGAGGCAAAGGTCTGGGAGTCAAGGAGCAAGGCGCCGGCAAGGCAAAGGTTCAAGGGTCGAGGAGCAAGGCGTCGGCAAGGCAAGGGTCCAAGGAGCAAGAGGCCAGAGGCAACCAGGCAGGGATAGCGTTGCTGTGGCAAAGAGCTGAAGGGAAATGCTGAGCTTTTATCCCTCCCAGCTCCTGCCACCAGGTGCAGTGAGGTATCCAGTGGCCTCACCTGAGTGACCACTCCTTGCCTCTCCAGCACAAGCTGAGGTCTCACCTGAGTGGGCACTCCTTGCTTCTCCAGCACAAGCTGAGGCAGGTCCCAGTCCTGCAAAGCACTACAGGCCCCAGAGCCTGACTCCTGCCCATACTCCTGACAGAGAGGGGATATCTATATATGAACGCCGGAAGCTGCCTTATACAGAGTAAGACCATTGGTCCATCTTGCTCAGTATTGTCCACATTGATTGGCAGTGGGTCTCTAGGATTCTTGCCTGGGTTGTCTCCCAGACCTACATGGAGATGCAAAATATTGAACATGTGGCCTTCTCCATGGAAAGCAGACACTCTGCTGCTGAGCTACAGCCCTTCCCCATCACCACTGGTCTTATACTCAGTGTCATGAATGAGCCAGCCCCCAGGGTAGGCTTGCAGCCAGCTCCCAGTGAAGGAAGCAGTCAGGAACAGAGAGGGTTAACTGTCAGGCAAGATTAGCCTTGGCTAGTGCCAACTCCCGCGCCCCTAGGAATGCTGCTTGATAAGGGGATGGCTGAGGGCGAGCCAGAACCCTGCCAACGCTCTTGAGGAGTGCAAAATGCCACTAACAGAGAAGGAAGCAGTTTATTAGGCAGGAAAGAGCTAAGAGACGGCCTCTCATAGCATGGGGAAGAGGTGGGAGTTGACCCTCCCAGTCCACGGCCTTGGCGAATGGGAGGGCTACAAGACAGGAAGCGAAACAAGAGAAGTCAACAGTGAAAATCCAGTTGCTTCTGGTCTCGGAGGAAGCATTCTTCAGAAGAGTAATCATGATTGATGAGGCTGGGGGCTTCTTGGAGCTGTCAGGTTTGTTTTTGCAATAAATCTTCCTTTCTAATTAACTATGCTTGCCGTGTTATCAAGGGAACTGGGACTCCTGACACTCAGATGATTGGGTCTAAATCAGTTTCCTTCTACCTGATGCCCTCCAAATGTTTTGGACAGAGCAGTCTCGAGCAGGTCGGGTGCCCTGGCACTGAGGCGCGGAGATCACTCCGGCGCCCCCGCCTGCCAGCCCGGCACCCTGGCGTCCCACGCCACCGGGACTATACCTAGAGCCGGCCCTGGTTTTGGACTAAGCCTACCATCATCTCCAATCATTGACTGTGGTGGCTGGGATTGATGCGGGGGATAGTATTGGAGATGGGTCTCTCAAGGCTCCTCACATAATCATGTGGTTCTAGTTGTAAGATAAGGGTTGGCATAAGAACATTAGCCTTGCTGGATCGGTTCAAACCTTTATCCAGTTCAGCTTCCTGTCCTCACAATGGCCAACCAGATGCCTACAGGAAGCCTGCAAGTAGGACCTGAGTGCAACAGCCACTCTACCCAGGGCCAGCCCAACACATTTTGGCACCAGAGGTGAATCACAAAATGCTCTCCATCTCCGGCCAGGGTAAAAGGAGTGAATGAAGATCTGCATTGGGAACAAGGCAGGATGGAGTCCAGCGGTGCCTTCTATTCACAAAGAGGCCACTGTAGGGGTGGATTGCCAAGGAGATGGCAGATTCAGCCTCCAAGGGGCACACCACAGCTATTGCTACAACTGCAGCAGCAGTGGTGGGTGAAGCACTCCTTGTAGGCAAGATCTGCTGCTCCTGTGGGTCCTGCTCATTGAGGTGGCCACCTCACCTTGCCTCATGCATGTCTGTACTCATGTGTGATTCCCAGCAACTAGTATTCAGAGGTATACTGCCTACAACAGTGAAGGGAGATCATGGTCATCATGGCCAGTAGACATTGATAGCCTTATCTCCATGAATTTGTCCAATTCTCTTTTAATCCCACCCATTTTGATTTTCCTCCTACATTCTGGATTTGTACTTTAAGCTTTCTCCACCACTCCCAGACTCAGCTACACCCTCTGAAAATTTGCATCTATGCATTTTTAAACCTTTCCTCCCCAAACAAGCTGGTTGGGAGAACAGGGCTGGGTGAAGTTTTTGATTTTGATTTCTCTGTTTTTCATTTTTCCAAACTTAATTTCAGTTCTCAACATTTCTATATCAGTTTGTGATTTTCTAAAAGGTCCTCATGAAAATTCGTCATGAATTTCTCCTGATATAGACATATTGGTATGAAATTTGGCTTATTATGCATATTTTTGAAAAGCAATCTCCCTGAATATAATGCATTTTGTATGCTATTTTCACTTACAGAGGGATGGACTTTACCCTAGTATATGCATTTTTGCACATATCATTTGGCTGGAGAAATGCATTGCAAAATTCAGAGAAGTGCGAATTTTGAAGGACGGCTGTGTTTTTGTTCACATACTCCTTTGAGAAGTGTGAATTAGCTAGATTTGCCCTTTGGAACTGAATCTCTCTCTCTCACACACACACCATTCCTTGTAGAGAAATAATACAGTCACTTTCAAAACATTCTCTACCTCCTGAGATTAAAGTCTCCCCCAGCATTGTGGCAGTTTTGTATTTCAAGCAAACAGTAAGTCAATAAATCAAAATGCTTTCTTTTTGAACACAATACATGGTCATTTATAGCAGCTGTTCAAATGTCAATTTGTTCAGTTCATGAGCTTGTCTGGGCTCTCTCTTATTCCATAGCTTGGAACTGGAACTCCTCATGGGACAAGCCATTAACTCAAACAAACTACCCAAAGTAAACCACAATATATTCCTCTGCTGTGTGATTCTTCTCTCGAGCACCATGCAATGAAATCAATAAGGGATGGAATTTGCAGAGCTGTTCAGAATGAAGCGGTAAACTGAGGGAGAAGTCAAACGTATCTGGAATCTGTCCCTCACATAGATGGAGATGTGCAGATCTGTCAATTTCAGTATCTGTTTTTCATTTTTTCCTATCTTAAATTCAGTACTCCATATCATCATCATCATCATCATCAAAAAATCCCAATAAGCCGGCCTCCAGAAATGCCCTTCCACTAAAAAGTGCAGAAGGGTGTTCATCTGTTCCCTTATTTTCTCGAAAAATGACCCCCTCCCCAATTCAGAGCTTTGGCATAAATCTGAGTCCAGTCCTTATTGAGCTATTTTAGCTTTGTACATTGAAACATCAGGATGAATGATGGTTGCAGGGTAGCTATTAAAAGCTGTGCTACAAGAAATGACAGCCAGCCCATCAGACATTGTGCAGTGGCCACAAGACATGAATCAAGCTAAGCATATTATTGGAATATGGACTACATTCATTTCCTCCTCATTTTTGCTCAATGGACCATGCACATAGCTGTGCTGTCGGTATAATTCAGCTCTAAATGCATGTAATAATACAGACCAGTGGACGGAGACCTGCCAAAAGACAGGCTGGCTTTGCTAGCATTTTGGAAAGGATTCTATAGCACAAGAATCAAAAACACAGCCAAAAGATGAGTTCTAGGTGACATAAGAATCTTTGAGCCAGATTAAACAATAAATAAATATTGCCCACCGGGTCTCAGAATTATGGAGCGAGCTTCTGTTTCAATGGGTTTGCGGAATGGCATCAGGAATGTGCCACTTCCTTGTCTAAACCGTTCCAGTGACACTTGCAATTTGGCCAGGAGAAAGGACAGCAAAAATCTGGCCAATCTGTGTATTTCAAGTGACCATGTTTTCCAGCCTTGCGTGTAGATTGCTGATGCTAGCAATCAGTCAGAGAATTCTATTATCCATTTCTGTGCATCCTGAAGTCTTGAGCACTGATTTGGTGTTCTCCATACTCTTCGTTTGTTTGGGATCCACTTCTTCATAGGTCCTGGTGTGGAACCCCTACTTGGGGATGACACTACACTGCCACGTTTGAGCAGGGAGCCTACCAGAATTCATAATTCTCGATGCTGAATGTGTGGATGTCAAATGCAGGGCCAATGGTGCATGAGTTATTTTGAGCAGGAGCACACTTCCATCTACATCATGGGTGAGGAACCTCAAGCACAGAGGCCAAATGGGTTCCTTCAGAAATCTCTTTATGTCTCTCAGAACTCTCCCCCCTTCCTACACTTACCCATGAACCTGATTCACATTTTTGTTTGGTTGGGCTGTGTCCAGACCTTCTATTCAGCTGGGACTTGCTGGAACTCACCAGAACCCACTTCTAGCATCTCTCAGGTGGGTGCCATTGCCATCATAAGAGAACAAGAGAGGCAGTGGCTGTGTCCTTAATATCTGAGGTTGCCTCTCGCTTGTCTGGATGGAGGATAAAGTATGTAGAAGTTTGACTACTGTATAGAGGTAAAAATTACATCAGTTGTTGCACCCACTTATACTTGTGGCTCTGTCCACCACTGGCATGCGGCCTCCTGAAGGTGGCTCAGAATAGGATGTGGCCCTCAGAATTTAAAAGGTCTCATATCCCTGACCCACGTTTTGGATATACATGGGACAGGGGACATTTGAAGACTTTTAAACTGTCTCTCTGAGAACACTTGAGGACTGCACAGGCAGCGGTTGGTGAAATAATCTATATGGTTCTTGCCATTTAGGTCAATGCACCCAGCATCTTCTCTGGGTCCCATAGAACCAGTGTGAATGCAATTCAGTCAGTTTCTGCTTGGGCAAAACATCCAAGCAACTACATCTCCCGGAGGAGGGGAGGGGGTGGATGCCACAACATCTCCAAGTTGCCGTGGAGTTTGACCTGAAATGAAATTCCTTAAAAACAACAACACTGTTTTAAGATACTTTGGCACATAGTGCTATAATAAGTAAGCTCCTAAATGCATGATGTTATAACGAAACAGGAGGCAGAACAAACACTTGGAGGTTATTGAGATAATTTTGGAAGTTCTTGCTTAGTTGTACCATTTGAATAATTCCAAGAGAAGCAGAAAAAAGTTTAACAGAACTAGCGACTTTTCTAAGAGGGATCTGTGTAAGAAAAACACTGGGGCCTAATTTGATCAGTAGAATGCTTGGTATCTGGTGGGTTGGGCTGGTGTTTAATGCTCTGGAATCAGCTCCTTCCTTCAGTGTGTTCTGTTAAGAATGTCAGTGTCAGTTGTTATTGTTGTTGCTGTTGTTTAGTCGTTTAGTCTTCATGACCCCATGGACCAGAGCACACCAGGCACTCCTGTCTTCCAATGCCTCCCGCAGTTGGGTCAAACTCATGTTAGTAGCTTCGAGAACACTGTCCAACCATCTCACCCTCTGTCGTCCCCTTCTCCTTGTGCCCTCAATCTTTCCCAACATCAGGGTCTTTTCCAGGGAGTCTTCTCTTCCCATGAGGTGGCCAAAGTCTTGGAGCCTCAGCTTCAGGATCTGTCCTTCCAGTGAGCACTCAGGGCTGATTTCCTTCAGAATGGATAGGTTTGATATTCTTGCAGTCCATGGGAAGTCAGTTCAGAGGAACCAACTGCCTCTTCTTGCCTCTTGCCTCAGACTTACCTCATATTGTTGTATTTAGTTTCTCTCATTATGTTATCTCCAGGGACTGGTCTGGGCCTGAAGATAGGTCGTGGGAATATGCAGAGCATGTTTATGCCCCAGAATTGCAAAGGGAGTTTCATCGTAGCCCCCCGAACAGACCTAAACCGGAAGGGTGGGGGGAGGAAGAGGAAGAGGAGGAGGAGGAGAGTTCTGGAGAGGGGTGATGTCAGGGGCTGGTCTGGATCGGAAGGCTGGGGAATGCAATTGCAGGGAGATCAACTCCTAACAGAAGAGGAGGGGAAATATTTGCCCCCCGCCCCTGCTTCCAGTGTTTCCAGAAGCAGAGAGACAGGCAGACACATAAGCTGCTCAGTTGAGAGAGGAGCTACCCAGCTATGAGATAGTAGCTACGCAACCAGAAGGGAGGGAACAGCTGGGCAATACATCAATTGAGAGTGGGGGAGAACCCCCTCCATCCCTCCCTGCCTCCAAACTTGGAGGTCCAAGCGTGTCAGAGAACAAAGGGGATGCTGGGGGGGGGGAGGAACTTCCCATTGCTGCGTAAGTGGGGAGGAGTCAGAGAAGGCAACTGATATCCTTGAGGAGGGTGGCCTGTTTCTGCTTGCATCATAATGTTGTAATAAAAGGACTATAAATCTACCAAATGCTTGTAAAATCTTATCTATGAGCTACCAGAAGGGAGAGGGGAGCTCCCATACTTGACAATTATTTGGTCACAGTTTTCTTTATTATAAAAACTTAGTTTACATTCACGTGGGCCACTTATGTTTTCCCAAAGATAAAGAAACTCTGCTGTAGAATGCCGGCATATCCTAAACTTGGGTTAGTGAGGGGATATTCCCAGTTTGCCAAGAGGATTGATTTTGTTAATCACCCCCCCCCCTTGCCTCCACAACAATCTGGACGTCCTCGTGCATATTTCAGCAACCTTTCAAAAGTCAGTTAAACAATGAAACCTTACTTCTTCCAAATAGCGATGGGTGAACTCTCCAGATGTCAATGTGGAACCAGAACATAAGAACACGAGAGAAGACCTGCTGGATGACATCAAAGTCCCATCTAGTCCAGCATCCTGTTTTCACAGTGGCCAACCAGATGCCTCTCAGAAGCCCACAAGCAGGACTTGAGTGCAACATCTCTCTCCCCACTGTGATTCCCAGCATCTGGTATTCAGTATCCTTTGACACTGGAGGCTGCACATAACCAACATGGCTGGCAGGATAAAGCCTTATCCTCCCTGGATTTGTCTAATCCTATTTTAGAGCCATCCAAGGGTTGGCCATCACTGAATATGTGGTGCGAAGACCTTTCCCATCTGTTCCCAAGAGACCTTTCCCAGCTTGGAATTACAGAACCATAAAAATGTAGAGTTGGAAGTGACCCCAAATGCCATATAGTCCAACCCCCTGCAATGCAGGAATCACAACTAAAGAATCACTGAATGTTGCCACCAACTGTGATCTGGGCATGCTCTAAAGAGAAGATACCCACCAAAGAGAAGGCAGCTAAATGGGGTGATCTGAACTCATAGCTTACAGCAATCCATGTGAGTTTCATCTCCTTACATTAACATTAAAGATTTATACTCATCTACTTGCAAAGCAGCTGGCTCTGTACTTCCCATAGATTCACAGCTAACCATAAGAGGTTGTGTGTGTGTTTTTTTTTAAGGGGAAGGGGAAGCTAGATTAGTCTGACCACTGAACACAAATTTGCAAAATTTCACTTTATATTTCATTTCTGGCTCGGCAAAGCCAAGCATTAAAAGCTGGGCAACTTAATAAACTGAACCAGGTAATATTCCGTAAGGCACCATTCTGTCAGGCACCTTTTGACATATTGTCTGGGATTTTAGTTCATTTAGGATTAGGATTTTATAATGCATTTAGGATTAGAAGTGATTATTTTCAGTGTCTCTGACATTGTTCCCAACCTTTGGAGAAAGATGTCACCTGCTCGTCTTCTTTTATTTACTAATCCTGGTCTGCTCCATCTCAAAAGCTTGGGAACTATCATGGTTCTGCAGTATCCCTTCATATCAGAAGAACATGCAAACGTAAGAAGACCTCAGCTGGAACATGGGGAAGGTCCATCTAGTCCAGCATCCAATTTTCCACTAGGACTAGCTAGATGCCTCCATCAGGGCAATAGTATTCTCCCACTGTTGTTTCCCAGCAACTGGCATTCAATTGCATTCTTTGTTTCAACCTGAAGGGTTGAATATAGTCTTTCATGACCAGTATCTATCAACGGATTCATCCTCAACTTTCACAAATTTCCTTTTGAAGTTATCACCACATCCCTAGCTCCCCTGGACTTTGGTGAGTCTCCAGAGGAAAAGAGCTCCAGCACCGAGGAGCACCTACCAAGAGTGCCTCTTACGGAGAATGTACAGAATGAAAGAGACAGTTTCTTGTCAATCTCAAAAGCGATAGTGGAGCACAAAGGGTTTCATCAAGACTAAATTAGTGCCATGTTCTGTGCTTGCAGTCCTCCATATGGCTTGCAAGCAGACTGAGAGGGAGGGGCAGCATCAGCTGGTGAGCCATCACCCCCATCTCCCAGATCCATCAGGCCAGAAGGTTTGAAACATCCAGTTCAGGGGACTCCTTCCAATTCATCCCTCACTGCCTTCATATCAAAGGTGCCAATGGTTACAGAATGACTCTTTAAGCCCCAGAGAGGGCAAGGCTGATGAGATGTCCAAGCCAGCCAACTTCCATAAGACCTCAGAAGGTTTCCATATGCTGTTGAGGCAACAACTCTTCCAGATAGAATCAAATCACAATGGTAGCTGCTGTGAGCTCTCCAAGGTCCTGATGATAAACTGGCTTTTGCCCTGCCATCCTTTTTCGATTCTGACAGTGCCTACTGGATTTGACTGAAGTGCTAGACTTGCCTTGCTGTCACCATGCTCCTCAAAGGTGCCCTCTGTCCCATCAGACATCACTATACCTCCCCTGAGATCCTAAACTGGATGACTACAGGGCCATTGCTGGTACTTGGCTCCCAATATGTTTCTGAGCACAATTCAAAGTGTGGTGCTGACCTTTAAAGCCCTGAATGCAAATGTCCAAATACACCTGAAGGAGCATCTCCACCCCCAACATTCAGCCCGAACACTGAGGTCCAGCTCCAAGGGCCTTCTGGGAGCAAGAAGTGAAGTTACAGGGTACCAGGCACAGGGTCTTCTTGGTAGTGGCACCTCCCTTGCAGAACACACTCCCATCAGATGTCAAGGAGATAAATAACTATACAACTTTTACAAGACATATGTTTGATGTTTTATTATGTTTTTATATCTGTTGGAAGCCACCCAGAGTGGCTGGGGCAACCCAGTCAGATGGGTTGGGTACAAATAAAACTACTGCTGCTGCTAGAAGTACTTAGGTCCCACTGAAATGAGTGCAAAAAGTGAGTCCCAGTTAACCCAAGTACTATTGACTTCAATGGGCTTTACATGCAATTAAATTAGTCAGCATCCTTCCCAAGAGTCTAGACTTTATAGCTTTATATATCCTCCTCACCGGCACCTCAGATTGAGCCATAAAATCCACAGCAAGCTGATAGAGGCTCCTTTATATAGCAAGAATTTGTGCTGTCTCTTCTCCATCTTGTCAAGGGGGAAATATTCAGCTCTTTATTGTCACCGCATCCACCCAGGCACCTGTGTTTTCTTTTAAAAATCCCAGAATGTCACAAAAGAGGCAGCTATAACAATGAAAGCCATCTTATTTATGGCTCTGACAAAACCAAAGCGGTACCTCTGGGATCCAGCAGTGGAGTGTCAACTTGCAGGGACTTCTAGAAAGCATCTCCAGGGAGTCATTGCTCAAAGCTGCCTTATATAACCGCATTGGTAATGAGCAGGGTGAATGGAGGTAAGCAGCATGTTAATGAGATGCACGGCTAGTAGAAAGTTGAAAGGTGATGCCAACAGTAATGAAGACGGAGGTGTAGTACAAAATGGTCCTGAAGGACTTTGCTGAAGAGCTGCACTTAGAACAGAAGTACAAATTAACATGGAGAGGGAGGAGCAAGAAATAAGCCAAAATGGTACGCATGAAACTATCCTATTTTAGAGGCTTAAGATTCGGGGGGTGGGATTCAGGATGAGTAGGTTCTCTTAACTAGGTGGTTTTCAAACTGTGTTCTTGGAAGCAGTTGTGCTCCTCGAGAGCACAGGATTGTCTCCAACTAAGTTCACCTCAGAATAAACTCATTCAGATTAATAATGTAGGAATGGGTTTAGGCACCAGGAGAGGATATATTGTTTAGTACCATCCTTTGAAGCTTCAAACTTGGAAGCTAAGGCAAGGTTGATTTAACCTTCTAGAAACAACAATCCAGGATGCTATAAGGCTGACTGGATTCTCCCTTGTCTCCCCCTTAAAAATAACAGTCACAAATTGTTTTGTGAAGAAGCAAACGTAGTATTTACTTACCGTACATAATCTAGGTCTTGAAGCAGCATCTAGAGTAGCAAAATGAGGGCAGGTTTATAACTACTATCTAAGTTACAAAAGTACAAATCTAAGTTCAAAATAGGGTCTGAGCTGTTGTGTGGTCAGCTTGGAGGCATGATGAAGAAAGACAGAGGTGCCCAGGCAGGAAGGAAGTATGTCGTGTCACAGCTTCCTACCAAGGCAGATAAAGGAAGTGATCTCACAGAGTTCTCTCTAGCAAATTTTACAGGAAAGCTCTGTGATCCTCAGCCCCTTCATGTGCCTATCTGATAAAACATGAATTGTTGGTTTGACTGCAATAATGCCCCAGTCATGTACAATAACCTCAATGGTCCACTCTGAGTAGGACTAGCATAGGATGCAAGCCATGATCAGGACTGAGAACGCCTGCTATCAGGACTTGGGACACTCTTGCCCCAAAGAAGGAAGCATCTTGGACCAAGCTCTCATTACCCAAGGGCCAGCACCATATCTTCTTGGTCAGTCACAAGCCTGGCAGACTGAACAATATGCTCCAAGGATACTCCACCTATGCTTCGGTACCAACACTGCATGAATACTCTGCCAAGGATCAATCAGTGTCCACTAGGCTAACCTGTAGCCCAGGTATCCCCAAACTTCGGCCCTCCAGATGTTTTGGACTACAATTCCCATCTTCCCCGACCACTGGCCCTGTTAGCTAGGGATCATGGGAGTTGTAAGCCAAAACATCTGGAGGGTCGCAGTTTGGGGATGCCTGCTGTAGCCTGCCAGCCATATCTGTCCCCCACAAGCTTTTTTGTGGCCCTCAGGAATCCCCAAATTTGTATTTTTCTTTTTGTGTGTGTGTGTGTGTGTGCCCCCCTCTCAAGTTGCTATGATTTTATGGGAGAGTTTTCTTAGGCCCCAACCACTGAAACAGAAATGCTTGCCATAGTTCTCATTTAGTTATCTATACACCTATTTAAAAGGCATCACTGTTCCCATGAAGATGAAACGACGTAATTGTTGATATGCAAAAATATGCTCCCACCTCTGTTGGAGGCAATTCACATCCCCCGGTGTTCTATACATCCATCAAAAATGAGAAGCGTTTCTTTTCCCCTTTCATCTTGTTCATTGCAACCTACACATGAAGTCCTTGAGGACAACAGAAACATATGTGATATCATGCAATCTATGCTGTATGACAGCTGATCATTATGCAAGGAACAAGTTTTTACAATGCTTATTAATGAAGTTATTCAACTCTTTCTTAAAGGGGACGGTGGTGCTCAGCAACTAAGCTAGCCTCAACTGCTATTGGTTGAAGCTCTACTGCCATTTGGTTTATTGCAGTTTTATCTTGCCGTTCCTCCGAGGAATTCAGGACAGTGCGAATGGTTCACCTACAATTTTTATCCATAGAACCCTGTAACACACACACACACACACACACACACACAGAGAGAGAGAGAGAGAGAGAGAGAGAGAGAGAGAGAGAGAGAGAGAGAGAGAGAATCCAAGACCACCCATTGCACCATGCTCCCAAGTACTCACATTTTGCACAACTTGAATTTTCACTTGCACAAAGGCAGATTCTCTTGATCAGGCATCCCCAAACTTCGGCCCTCCAGATGTTTTGGACTACAATTCCCATCTTCCCCGACCACTGGTCCTGTTAGCTAGGGATCATGGGAGTTGTAGGCCAAAACATCTGGAAGGCCGCAGTTTGGGGATGCCTGCTCTTGATTGTGAACATCTGTGGAGATTGCCCAAACTGATATTACGCTCTCAGGGTTTTTAAAAGTATATATTTGTGGAACCTATTCCTGTGACAGCTGCAGAAAGAACACATCAGTCTGCATTTTAGTGAATGCGGCGGCTCAAATTGCACAACCAATTCCTTTGCCAGATCTGCTTTTCTCCTGCACCAACTCAAATTGTGCCGCCGATTTCTGCCCCCCTGTTTCCCCCCTTTGAAGTGTATTTACATTTGCTCCCTTTATGGCAGGCGTCAACATTCTTTGTCATCTTCCCTTCCTCTTTGCTATCTTTCAAATCCTTCTGTTGATCTCTTAGTTCTTAAAAAATAAAATGTGGTCATCCAGGTCTCTCTATCCAGTCCTCAGAACTCTCCCCATGCCACACCCTTCATTAGCTCCCCTCACTGGCTGTGCTTTACACCCCAAGTGTTTTGCCTGGCTTGACTGTAATGTTAAGCTCCAAGGATGCCTTTAATATATGTGTGTGTGTGTGTGTGTGTGTGTGTGTGTGTGTGTGTGTGTAGAAGCCAGCCCACCATACAAAGGTAATGTTTACATTCCTTGCTCCGCCCACTTGTGCCTTTGGCCCTGCCCACAACCGGCATGTGGGCCTTACAAGGTAGCCCAGAAGAAAATGCAGCCCAGAGGGGAGATGCCAGAGATTGAATCTGCAGCATTCCCTATGCAAAGCATGTCTTGTCCATCTGAACTATGCTCCGTCTTCCTGAAAAGAGTGGTTAAAATAGATAGCTATCCACCAGGGCATAGATATCTATTTGTATAGTTTATTCGTTGTACTCCTGATGGAATCCCATCTAGTTAGATGTCTGATAAGATTGATGGGAAACTAAGCCCTGTGGAAAACATCGCTTCTGAGTTCCTGGGCATATAATTGAAGCTTACCTGAGACCTTTGATGAGCAATCAGCAGCGTCACCTTTTGAACTGCTCAGGATGACAAGAGATCTAATATTTTCATCTAAACTTTTCTGTCACAAAGTCTCCAGAGCAGCTGATGGATCAATACTAAACAAACTGGGCACTGGGCTCTGACCAAATGTCATTCTCTGTGTGAGCTGTCAATAGGAGAAGAAGAAAAACGTACAATGTATTGAGCAGTTGGCATGTTGTGGTCAAAACCAGGTTGTCCCCAGAACAGTGGATCAGGAACTCCCTCCATCCCTGCTCCCCACTCAGTTCTCATCCGTGAATTCTGCAGCAGCATAGTACAAAATCACACTTAGACCAATGGTTAATGAATTCCACCAGCAGATCGGGATAACAGGCCAGTACCTGAGCTTACAGGATCGGCCCTACCATTGCACAAATGAGGCAACCACCTCAGGAGACAGGTCATACAACTGTAGAGTTGATAGGGATTCAAAGGGTCACCTACTCCAATCTCCTGAAATTCAGGAACCGCAGTTAAATAATTCTTGGCAGATGGCCACCTGAAGGTGGCCCTGGGCCGTAGTTTGCTGACCCCTGCCTTAGAGAAAGTGAAGGTCTTTAGCTCCAGGCATTTAGCCTTGGACTAGATAGAAACCGCCCAGTGCAGCTGGTGTGCTAACTCTAAACAGTATTTAGATGTGGTGGGTAGACTGCTCAAGACATGGACCCAGCACTTTGTGCAATTTCACCCATTCCCCCCCCCCAAATTACACCCATACCCCACACACTGAGCGTTTCCCCCATCTCTCTTCTGACTTCTCTCAACTTTCAACTGAAGAGTCATCTGAGGAACGGGCCCTCAAAATGCCCTCCCAATTTTGCTTCCAGTGAACTTTAAGCAGCAAATCTACTGAACTCCATTTCAGGAGAAGCAGAACAAGTGGGCTGAACTCTTCACTATCTCCCCTCCCTCCCTGATTTGTTTGGCTTTGTTTACTCCTGCAAATGAATGAATCAAGCAATGGGTAGCTGGGAAAGGGAAGAGAGAGGGGGAGACAGAGATTCCCCGGCAAAACTGCAAGCTGCAGACTGATTGACATGGAAATGTCATTCCGACGCTGCCTCCACTCCTCTATTGATCTTCTGATTATTTTCTCATAACTTAAAGGACAGGACTTGTCAAACTGCCAGTGGAGGCTCGCCATTCTTTCCAGGCATGTCGGAAAGCTCTCCAGAAACATGAGGCTGGTTTTGACAGTTATTATTGCCCTGCCTTGCAGACATGACTGATAATGTTGCCCAACACTTACTGCTGCTGGAGCGATAAGGTTGGGTTTCCTTCACAAACACTGCTTTCTTTTAATAAAAAAGAAAACAAGAGAGAGAGAGAGAGAGAGAGAGCGCAAACCTCCAGCAAGACTATTGGTATCGGCAAGAAGAAGAAGAATGAGACTTTAAGGAAGTCTCCATGTGTCTTGATAATTTAAGCAGGGGATGCATGGAAGTGACAGATTATCTCCCAAGCGCCGGCACTGAGTACAGCAAGAGAATGAAAGATTCTTACTCTTTCAGAAGACAAGAAGAAAAGTGGGACGTTTCCTAATGAGCCCAATCCATTCTGCGGTCGGGCACAGCCACCTTATCTAGTGACCAGACACTAAACGAGGAGCATCTTTTATTACCTTGCTCTGACCGATTGCCGAGAGTCGCCAAGTCCATCCACTAGACTAGACTGATTGCTAACCTCACCCCGGTAGTTGCAGATCAAAGTAAATGGGCCTGGGCTGGTGGGCAGCCACGGTCTCTGCAAATCCTTATTTCTGTCTCTGAAGTGAATTTCCTCACATGTCTTCACTTTAATTCTGCCTCCACTGCAGTCTGAAAAGGACTGGGCAACAGAGGGCCAACACAAGGCGGATAGGAGCCCATGTCCCCTACTTCATGTCAATAGCAGCTGCAAGGCTCTGATTGGGTGGATTCAGAGGTGCCAGGTTCCATATGCGTGACATCACTCGCGCCTCCTGACACCACACAAGCTAGTGCTGGCTTCTGCTAGGCTGTGCCAGTCCCAGCAGCATCTTATGGCGTTGTACAGGATTGTGTGACCCCCTCAGCAAATACAGAGGGGGTTGAAGACACCTCATCCCCCTAGAGTTGGTGCACCTGAGTGGACCTCAGGCCCGGAGGTCAAATATGGCCTAAAGGCCTCGCTATCTATCTTTCTGGAATCTCCCCAGACAACGTCCCCTCTGAGGTCACACATCTTCTTCTCAGGCCACACCCCTCAATTGACCCTACTCTCTGCCCTCCTTAAGTGTTTTGCCTGGTTGAAATGTGTCCTTGAACTGTGAAACTGACTCATCCTCCTACAGGACGATAAGAGTTGCTCCTCCTACTTCTGCTTCTAGCTGCATGTGCCTCGGGCTTGTGGTCCTCATGAGGCAAGGCACAGACTTTTGCTGGCGCTGTGGGTTAAACCACTGAGCCTAGAGCTTGCTGATCAGAAGGTCGGCGGTTCGAATCCCTGTGACGGGGTGAGCTCCCGTTGCTTGGTCCCAGCTCCTGCCAACCTAGCAGTTCGAAAGCACGTCAAAATGCAAGTAGATAAATAGGAACTGCTAAAGCGGGAAGGTAAACGGCGTTTCCATGTGCTGCTCTGGTTTGCCAGAAGCGGCTTTGTCATGCTGGCCACATGACCTGGAAGCTATACGCCGGCTCCCTCGGCCAATAATGCGAGATGAGCGCGCAACCCCAGAGTCGGTCACGACTGGACCTAATGGTCAGGGGTCCCTTTACCTTTACCTTTATGCTGTTAACCCAATTAAATTTCCCCTCCCCAAAAATCTATTTGCCCCATGGGCAAAAGCATACATATATTATTCAGTTATCCCATAGATAGATAGATAGATAGATAGATAGATAGATAGATAGATAGATAGATAGACAGATGATAGATAGATACAGATTATGACGCTACAGCTCCCATTATGCCTGTCCATTTGCCATGCTTACTGGGGCTGTTGGGAGTTGTAGTTCAGCAATATCTATTGGGAATTCATCATGCGAAAGGCTAGACTGGATGAATCCTGGGCCAGAATTAAGATTGCCGGAAGAAATATCAACAACCTCAGATATGCAGATGACACAACTTTGATGGCAGAAAGTGAGGAGGAATTAAAGAACCTCTTAATGAGGGTGAAATAGGAGAGCGCAAAATATGGCCTGAAGCTCAACATCAAAAAAACTAAGATCATGGCCACTGGTCCCATCACCTCCTGGCAAATAGAAGGGGAAGAAATGGAGGCAGTGAGAGATTTTACTTTCTTGGGCTCCATGATCACTGCAGATGGTGACAGCAGGTCATGAAATTAAAAGACGCCTGCTTCTTGGGAGAAAAGCAATGACAAACCTAGACAGCATCTTAAAAAGCAGAGACATCACCTTGCCTACAAAGGTCCGTATAGTTAAAGCTATGGTTTTCCCAGTAGTGATGTATGGAAGTGAGAGCTGGACCATAAAGAAGGCTGACCGCTGAAGAATTTATGCTTTTGAATTATGGTGCTGGAGGAGACTCTTGAGAGTCCCATGGACTGCAAGAAGATCAAACCTATGGAAATCAGCCCTGAGTGCTCACTGGAAGGACAGATCGTGAAGCTGGGGCTCCAATACTTTGGCCACCTCATGAGAAGAGATGAATCATTGGAAAAGACCCTGATGTTGGGAAAGATTGAGGGCACAAGGAGAAGGGGACGACAGAGGACGAGATGGTTGGACAGTGTTCTCAAAGCTACTAACATGAGTCTGACCAAACTGCTGGAGGCAGTGGAAGACAGGAGTGCCTGGAGTGCTCTGGTCCTTGGGGTCACGAAGAGTCGGACACGACTAAATGACTAAACAACAACAACAACAACAACAACAACAACAACAACAACAACAACAACAACAACATCTATTGGGGCAAAGACTCCCTAAACTGATGTAAAGAAAAGGGAGGAATTTGAGGAATGGAGTTGCACAGAGACAGGGCAAATCCAATGTATGAAATTTACTGACCATATTTATTCCTTTTTACATTTTGTCATTCTTGTTTGTTGTTTGAACCAAGGGCCCCTCCCATTCCCTTGCATTAATCACACTGTGTCTGTCAACATCTCTTACTCACTTATACTTTAAGAGTTATTGCTAGGTAATAGTCAACATTTTTCCTGTTTCCCAGTTTAAGGGATTGCAGATGGTGGCATTGGAACACCCAGAGCAACAGCCAAAAAGCATCTGCATTTTCGAAAACTGCAAGCAGGAGTTTGGGCAGTCTGTCGGCAAGTTCACGTTGTTCAACAGTCAGTGTTTCTAAATTAAAAATCCCCATCTTTCCACCAGCTGATGATGCCATATGCTGCTGTTCTCTCTCAAGCACCCAACTTTCTTGGTTGCTCGTTTTATTTTTATTTTTCTATGTGTGTGTGGTTAACATTTCATTAGCCTTTTTATTTTTTTATTTTTTGACATTGAGGATTCAAGCCTATACCTTGGGAGTGAAGAATCTCTTGCATCCTACAATTAGCAGGAGAGGTGATATTCATATACTGCCCCTGGGTGCTGCCCAGTTGGCCCTGACCCATGGCACGGTCTTTTCAGTGGTGGCTCCCTATTTGTGAAATGCCCTTCCTGGTGAGGCGATGCTCCCTCATTGTTAACTTTCAGAAGAAACTTTTAAAAACATGCCTGTTTAGCCAGCCCTTTGATGGTTGAAAGAAACTGTTCCTGGCAACATTGAAAGGGTTAGCTGTGAGAGCATGGATAATTTTACATATTTTAGAGGTTTTTAATTGTTCTAAATATTTTTTAATTCATTGTTAATTTTATCACTTCATCATTTCTAGGTTTGCTGTCCTACACACCTTTGGGAGAAAGGGCAGGATATCGATTTAAACAATATCATGTCTAATAGCTACCTCTGCCTCCATGGTTGGAAAACAAAGAAGCCAGCAGGACTGCTTTGTTTTTCCTCTAAACAGGGACCCAGGTGGCTCTGTGGGTTAAACCACTGAACCTAGGGCTTGCTGATCAGAAGGTCAGCGGTTCAAATCCCTGTGGCGGGGTGAGCTCCCGTTGCTCAGTCCCAGCTCCTGCCAACCTAGCAGTTCGAAAGCACGTCAAAGTGCAAGTAGATAAATAGGGACCGCTCTGGCGGGAAGGTAAACAGCATTTCCGTGTTCTGCTCTGATTCGCCAGAAGCGGCATTGTCATGCAGGCCACATGACCTGGAAGCCGTACATCGGCTCCCTCGGCCAATAATGCGAGATGAGCGTGCAACCCCAGAGTCGGTCACGACTGGACCTAATGGTCAGGGGTCCCTTTACCTTTACCTAGGTAATTAGAATAGAACTAGAAACTAGTTTATATAGGATATATTGATTGAAAATGTCTAGCCCATGGGTAGGCAAACTAAGGCCCAGGGGCCAGATCCGGCCCAATCACCTTCTCAATCCGGCCTGCAGACGGTCCAAGAATCAGCATGTTTTTACATGAGTAGAATGTGTGCTTTTATTTAAAAGGCATCTCTGGGTTATTTATGGGGCATAGGAATTCGTTCATTTCCCCGAAAAAAAAATATAGTCTGGCCCCCCACAAGGTCTGAGGGACAGTGGACTGGACCCCTGCTGAAAACTTTGCAGACCCCTGGTCTAGCCAATCAGATTGGTAGTTGGGCTCCTATTGAAGATATTTGGCAAGCCCAAAGGACATTGATGTGGGATTGAGGAGTGACCCTTCTGTGATATTATGGCAGTGGACAAAGCTGTATTGTAACTTTTGAATAAATGTTTTAATAAACATTTGGGGGGGGGGAGAACCAGAAACTTTTCTGTCCAAGTTACGTATTTCCTACAATAAACAACTTTATTAGTTTCTTGTGTGTGTAGCAAGGAAGTCTAGCCAAGACTTTTTGCTCTGCATACGCAAAAGGATTTCAGCAGGTAATTGACCCTGCTATCTGTTTAATCTTAACAGTCATCTTATCTTGCTTGTGGTGCCATTGTTTTTATTTTACCATAAATCCCTCAGAGAACTCAAGTTCTAGAGCAGCATCTAAATATACAGTAAATAAATAAACATCTTGCCCCCGCCCCTAACAGAAGGACTTAATTTCTAGAGCAATTAGTGCCATAAGCTTTCTTTCTTTCTTTCTTTTTTAAAGGGCACTTAAAGAAAACTTGCACAGAGTTCTGTTGAAATCTTCCATCCTTATTTGTACATGTTAATGAACATGTGTTCCCACCACCTCCGCCTAATTGATGGTTTGGAGCAGACATGTGGACTCTTTTTGTTCCCTGCTTGCCTGTGCTATTGTTGTGGAAGTCTTTTAAATTGGTATCCTACCACTTCATTTCCAGTTTCTCCCCTCCCCGCGTTGCAATTTCAGAGTCAGTTAAGTCATCTGATGATGTCTCTTAATTCGCTTAGAAATAACAGGTTTTGTTCAATGAGTGAACTCTGCTGCTAAGAAATTATAGCCCGTCAAAGCAATTGGCCCCATTTTGGGGCGGAGGTGACACATGAACTTTTTAAATTATTATTTTTAAATTATTGTTGTCCTCGCTGGATTCCTTATTTATTTATCTTTCAGATATTGTGCTAAGGAGTTGCTTTTCAACACCAGCTGGAAGCCCAAATTTGCCTGGCTTTGGCTCCAGTTCTGCTAATGGGTAAGCAGTTGAAATCCCCTTTCACTTCAACAGGATTTAAGTCATTTAACTGTGTGCAGGATTGCAGCTTTTGAGAACAGAATTATCCACTGATCTCAGGTCGAGGGTTGTTCCAGTCTGCATTGGTCTGAAGTGATTGTGCTAAATGGAGAATAGTGAGTAAATAGCTACCCTGAGGGTTCATAAAACTTGGGATTTACCTCCCGCTGGAGATGCCCTATGGTTAAAGTGAACTTTAGAGTTGGACCAAGGTTAAAGGGACGCCTGACAATTAAGTCCAGTTGCGAACGACTCTGGGGTTGTGGTGCTCATCTCACTTTACTGGTTGAGGGAGATGGCATTTGTCCGCAGACAGCTTCCGGGTCATGTGGCTAGCATGACTAATCTGCTTCTGGCAAAACCAGAGCAGCGCACAGAAACGCTGTTTACCTTCCCGATGGAGCAGTACCTGTTAGCTAGGGATGATGGGAGTTGTTGTCCCAAACATCTGGAGGGCCAAGTTTGGGGGGGCCTGCTCTAGATGCTTCTGAAATACAAGTCCCATCATTTCTGGCCATAGGCCATGCTAGGTGGGACTAGATGGGAGCTGGAGTCTAACGGCACTTGGAAGAGAGAACAAAGAGTTTGGTAGCCCTTCCTCCAAAGGTGAGGGGATGTGACCTGGCTAAGGCTGGCAGTACAGCTTACTCTGTGATCTTAACCCCTAAATACATTAATTAGAGTTAACCATGTTGGTTGGATGAGGTTGGATGTATTTCACAGAACCTCCTAACAACTCTCAAGAAGAATAAATGGAGGCAGTGAGAGATTTTACTTTCTTGGGCTGCATAATCACTGCAGATGGTGACAGCAGTCACGAAATTAAAAGATGCCCGCTTCTTGGGAGAAAAGCGATGGCAAACCTAGACAGCATCTTAAAAAGCAGAGACATCACCTTGCCGACAAAGGTCCGTATAGTTAAAGCTATGGTTTTCCCAGTAGTGATGTATGGAAGTGAGAGCTGGACCATAAAGCAGGCTGATCGATGAAGAATTGATGCTTTTGAATTATGGTGTTGGAGGAGACTCTTGAGAGTCCCATGGACTGCAAGAAGATCAAACCTATCCATTCTGAAGAAATGAGCCCTGAGTGCTCACTGGAAGGACAGATCGTGAAGCTGAGACTCCAATACTTTGGCCAACTCATGAGAAGAGAAAACTGGAAAAGACCCTGATGTTGCAAAAGATGGAGGGCACAAGGAGATGGGGACGACAGAAGATGAGATGGTTTGACAGTGTTCTCGAAGCTACGAACATGAGTTTGACCAAACTGCGGGAGGCAGTGGAAGACAGGAGTGCCTGGAGTGCTCTGGTCCATGGGGTCACGAAGAGTCAGGCACGACTAAATGACTAAACAACAACAAAGCAGCTCTCAGCATCCTTAACAAACTACAGTTCCCAGAATTCTCTGGGTGAAGCCATGACTTTTTAAAGTGGTATTGACTTTGTAAAGTGGTATTGTATTTCTTTAATACAATACACGACTAAATGACTAAACAACAACAACAACATTTCTTTAAATGTATGGTGTGGATGTGGACCTGACAGTAGTCTCATTACAGTTGTGTGGCACCTCCAGGTGACAGCTGTGTGTGTGTGTGTGTGTGTGTGTGTGTGTTGCTCCAGACTCTTCTCACCTGCCCCATTTGTCTCCATGTTTCAGCTTCATGAGGAAGATGGAGCACTTTTTGCAACTCAAGATATCCACAAGTCCTGTCATGACAAGGCAAGCACACACACACATCCACAACAAACCAAAATGGCTTGCTTACATATCTATATATGCCCCTTTCCCTAGCTGTCTTTTCCAGGCCTCTGAGAGCCCCGTAACCATGGCAACGTAACTACAAGCTGCTCAATTTTAGCCCATTTTGGTACATTGTTTATTTTTCCCCAGAGTATGAAGAGCAAATGGGACTCAGACGCTCCGTGTTTTGTCTTGTTAAGCAAAGTTTGAATAATCTATACAACAATTTTTTCCTCTCTTCCGTTCATCTAGTACTCCCTTCCTCCTCCCCCTGCTCCCCACCCACTCCAGCACCGAGAGGTGATCACATTTTTTCTTCGAACAGATAAGGGTTGTCCTTATATTAATAGTAATGTATTCAAATGAAGCCACATCCTTAAAACATCTGGACTGAAACAAGCAAGCAACTAGATGCTCTCACCATTAAGAAATGCATCAATTTAAATCGGAAACTTGAGAATCTAAGAACGGCCTGCTGGATCAGAGCAAAGGCCCATCTTTTGGTGTAGGAGAGCTGAAAGGAATGCCCATGTATTTCATATCTGACAACCAATGTGTCAGATATTTCCAATTGACAACCAATGTGTCAATTTTCATGGCCTTCAAGCGGCTATGGTGGCTCATGTAACCAGAGGGAAGGTATTTAGCATTCACTCTGGAAGTGTAAACTCTATTCCAAGCACGTCCAACTTCCAAGAGACTGCGATCTACTCACACTATATATATAAAAAATGGCAGCGATCTACACATTATTGGATTGACCAGAGTTGTTGAGTCCCCGCCCCCCCCCCCCGACCAGGATCAGCCATGGACACCCCGTGATCAACTAGTAGATCGCGATCAACCTGTTGGACATGCCTGCTCTATTAAGACCAAACTAAGCCTCCTAGAGCAAAATATACACCAGGAGGCTTAGTTAACATGACTAAATACATTGCTTCTGGGAGATGAGCCACCATAGCCGCTAGAGGGCTGTGAAAAATTTTAGCTGTCAAAGAAATAAACAACTATCTGACGTTTAGAAGACATCTGAAGGCAACCCTGTTTAGGGAAGTTTTTAATGTTTGATGTTTTATCGTGTTTTTAATGTTCTGTTGGGAGCCGCCCAGAGTGGCTAGGGAAAGCCAGCCAGATGGGTGGGGTATAAAATTATTATTATTATTATTATTATTATTATTATTATTATTATTATTATTATTATTATTACCACATACTCATCAAGTGGTTTTGCCTAGCTGGAACGTGTCCCCTAAACTCTGATCATTTCTGATGTTTGCCTGGATATGTGTGTGTAGAAGCTAGCCTAAAGGTAATGGGACCCCTGACCATTATGTCCAGTCACGGACGACTCTGGGTTGCGGCGCTCATCTCGCTTTACTGGCCGAGGAAGCCAGCATACAGCTTCCAGGTCATGTGGCAGCATGACAAAGCCGCTTCTGGTGAACCAGAGCAGCGCACGGAAACGCCGTTTACCTTCCCGCCGGAGCTGTACCTATTTATCTACTTGCACTTTGACGTGCTTTCGAACTGCTAGGTTGGCAGGAAGAAGCTATCCTACTCTACCACAAATAAAAATTTACAGTCGCTACTCCACCTGCTTTTGTCTCTAGCCCTGCCTACTATGTGCAGGAGCCCCCCCCCCCGAAAGTTGTCCAGAATGGAATTCAGCCCTTGGTTTTCCTGTGTCTGCCGTACCTCGACTTGTGTTCATTAGAGAGCTAAAATATATTTTCTTACTCCCCTTCCCTCTCCCTCCACCCCTCTCTCTTATTGGCATACTCAAGCTGGGGTTTTTTTGGTCTCGCTCATCATGACGCTATCTTTCTTTGTTCAGCGCCTTGAAATGTATTCTCTCAGATGTCAGAATTCAATCAAAAGCGGTTTGAAGTATAAGGTAGTTGAAGGGGGGGGGGAGAACAAATGAAAATGGCATTCAGGCTAATTTAAATAATAATCAGCTACTTAATGTGAATGATAATGAAAATGCTATTTGGCTTCTGATTTAATTCTTAATTTTTTTTTGAATACATATTACCCTTTTAATTGTCTTGCTAGGGAGGAATACATTGTATTAAGAGGTTTTCTTTCTTTCTTTCTTTCTTTCTTTTTGGTGACGGTTTTTCGCGCCCACATCTTGCCAGCGAGCGAGCGAGATCATGGAATAAACCATTGCCGTTTGCCTTCCAGTTTTATTCTAATCTTAATTGGTTTAATACCGCTAGCTTTTCTGCTTTACTGAAGGAAACACTAGAATCTTGTAAGGCATGCATTCCCCTTTCCCCAATTTCATCTCTTGAAGCTGTAATAAAAGAACTTTCCCAGTTTCTCTATAATCGGCTTCATGTCAATTTCCCTCCGGTTCCTCGCCTCATTTTAATTTGATTTTTTAAACAAATGTATTTTGAGGCTTGTCGTTCGCAGCCACCCTTCCTTTAACCCCCAGTTTGACTCTACCTCCCTTTCTTGTTTGTCAATAATACGAAATGCATGAGCAAGGGATAAGGAAAAAATAAATCTGCCTTTTCTTCTTCTTCTTCTTCTTCTTTTCAGAAGGGCTACGTTTTGTAGGATTTCAGCTGATGCCACATTAAGCCTTCTGCCACTCTGATGTCCCTCCCCAAAAGGACAACTGCTTACGAAGAGACAGTGTGGTGCAGTGGTTAGAGTGTTGCACTAAGACGTGGGAGACCAGGGTTCAAATCCCCACTCAGCCGTGAAACTCACTGGGTGACCTCAGGCCAGTCGCACACTCTCAGACTATCCTCACAAGGTTGTTGCAATGATGAAATAGGGAGCCAGACACTTTGGGTCCCTTGATAGAAAGATGGGATACAAATGAAATAAATGAATAAATTCTATACCATCCAGTCCTTTGAGGTTAATATGGGTATGTCCCTTGCCAGAATCCAACATATGCACATCTGGTTGTTGTTTTTAAAATAGTTTTTATTAAGTTTTACAGTTTTATAATCATCACAGTGACATTATCTCAAAGAAAAAAAGAAATATAGTTCCCCAACTCTCCCACCCCCCACAACTTCCCTCAACTTCCTCCTCTGGTTGGTGGCACAATAACTTCTCCTGCTTGTTTTAATACCTTAATATTGCATTCTTTAAGTTGAATATTTAACATTCTTATCATTTTTGTTATTTCCAATGATTACATCTTTCTCTCTGTTTTTGTTTTGTTAATTGTAAGTGTTTACCCAAACCCTGCTAGTGAGTCCACTTCTTTACAATGTTTCTGTAAAGACAACATAAATGGTTCCCAATCTTTTTTAAAGTCTCTATTGTCTTTATCTCTTAATTTTCCGGTTAGTTTCGCCATTTCAGCATACTCCATCAGTTTTTTTTCTTGCCACACATCTGTGTGTTTTGCTTTTGTTTTTGACAAAGCTCAAGAGAGTTTTATTTCCACCAAGCATCTAAAATGGGGCTGAACAAATTGGGTAGCTTGTTTTGTGAGCAGTGACAAAAATAAAAATCCCGATTCTGGGCAGTTTGGCGGAAAGAGCTTGAGAATGTTCACTGTTCAAAATTGCAAGCCTGTGTACAGTTCAGGCAGCGCTACATCACAAAGGGGCTACTGAAGAGGGAGGGTAACACATATTGCAATCATTGCCCTCACTCTGAACAGACTTCCTTTACTCTCAGTGACATCATCACACATCGCTGAAACTGATCAGCTCTATGGCACTGTGGCCTCATCCTGCTCACCTGCGCTGTATATTTCAAGCAGCATCATGCTACTTTAAGTAGTCACAGCTTCCCTAAAGATTCATGGGAGTTCTAATTTGTTAAGGGTGCTGAGATATTCCTATTCCCCGCACAGAGTGACAATTCCAGGAGTGGTTTCACAGTCAGCCTTTCTCCCTAGGGAACTCCAGGAATTGTAGCTCCATGAGGAGAATAGGCGTCTTCTAACATCTCTCAGTATCCTTAACAAACTACAGTTCCCAGGATTCTTTGGGGGAATCCTTAGTCTCCTAGCCACCATGCAACTCCCTCTCCCAATCACTCCTAAATCACAATGACGCTAATCTCACAGCCAATTCCCAGAGACACAATTCCTAGAATTCCCTGGAAGAAGAGGGATTATTAAACCATTCTGAGCACTGTCACTGTAAGGGAAATAGAGGTCTCCTACAGTTCCCAGCATCCTTAACAAACTGCAGCTCCCAGAATTCTCTGGGGGAAACCATGACTGTTCAAGTAGCATCATAGAGCTTTAAATGTATGGTAGAATCATAGAATCATAGAGTTGGAAGAGACCACAAGGGCCATCCAGTCCAACCCCCTGCCAAGCAGGAAACACCATCAAAGCATTCTTGACATATGCCTGTCAAGCCTCTGCTTAAAGACCTCCAAAGAAGGAGACTCCACCACACTCCTTGGTAGCAAATTCCACTGCCGAACAGCTCTTACTGTCAGGAAGTTCTTCCTAATGTTTCGGTGGAATCTTCTTTCTTGTAGTTTGAATCCATTGCTCCGTGTCCGCTTCTCTGGAGCAGCAGAAAACAACCTTTCACCCTCCTCTATACGACATCCTTTTATATATTTGAACATGGCTATCATATCCCCCCTTAACCTTCTCTTCTCCAGGCTAAACATACCCAGCTCCCTAAGTCGTTCCTCATAAGGCATTGTTTCCAGGCCTTTGACCATGGTGTACATGTGTCCATGGTATTTGAAAGCAACACCATCTCTTCCTGGCTATCATCTCTTCAGAGAGAAGAAGAGGCCTCTATCCTAAAGGTGTAGAGAAGAAAAACTCTGTAACCAAAAATATAAGAGGAAGGGACTGTTTCAGCATCCCTTCCACCTCTTATTTCACTCACCAGATGCTTGTGGGTGAACACTGATATAATTTTAATTCTCTGCTTATTTTTTGCTGTGTTTTCTCACTACATATTTGTAATGTAGCTAATTCTTCCTGCAGCGGTTCTCCAGAAATGAGAGATCATGTTGTCTGGAGTTCTAAAATAATGAGGAGAAATTTGGATCCTGAGAACTGCAGAATGCTCACATTCATATCTGATTTGACCCACCTTTCCTCCTGGGGCAACACACATCCTTTTCAGATTACGTCTGCCCAATGCCATATAAACTGTTGCTCCCTCCTGCGACATTAAACACATGTGTAGCTGAACAGAGCAATCGAATTTGGGCAAAGGGGAAACATCTGTCACCCGTGGAAAGGCAGATAACTCACTCCCAGCCAAATCAAAGGCAGGCTTTATTTAATAAAAGCAGAAGCAATCGCTCCAGTGTCCTAACATGGTAGCCACCCAAAGAGTGATAGTCCACCAGCGAGTAAAAGCAAGTGGACTCCAGTTTCTTTCTGAAGCCAAGCATCAATTATGCTGCGAGGGAGTTAAGGGTGTTGCAGAGAGTGATTTGGCTCAAGCACTACACAGCATTGCACTGTGGCTCTGAGAAATGTATTTTCTATTCCAGACAGCTCCATTTAGCGCTATTTAATAGCACAGATGGGACGCGGGTGGCGCTGTGGTCTAAACCACGGAGCCTAGGGCTTGCCAATCAGAAGGTTGGCGGTTCAAATCCCCACGATGGGGTGAGCTCCCTTTGTTTGGTCCCTGCTCCTGCCAACCTAGCAGTTCGAAAGCACGTCAAAGTGCAAGTAGATAAATAGGTACCACTCTGGCGGGAAGGTAAACGGCATTTCCGTGCGCTGCTCTGGTTCACCAGAGGCGGCTTAGTCATGATGGCCACATGACCCGGAAGCTGTCCACGGACAAACGCCGGTTCGCTAAGCCCATAGAGCTAGATGAGTGTGAAACCCCAGAGTCGTTTGCGATTGGACCTAATGGTCAGGGGTGCCTTTACCTTTACCTTTAATATCACAGATAAATGACCCAGTTTAGCAGTTAAGGGCAAAACTCAGTTTGACGCTTTAGTACCTCATCTACTATTGCTACCTCTCTCTTTTTTCCTATCTCTCATCATGGGGCATGAGAAGAAGAAGATGTTTTTCCTTGCAGGAAGATGAGACTTAGAAAGGTTGCATCTGTTTTAAATGGAATATATGAGTTCCAAATATTTTAGAGCTGAATGATCATAGAATCATAGAATCCTAGAGTTGGAAGAGACCACAAGGGCCATCCAGTCCAACCCCCTGCCAAGCAGGAAACACCATCAAAGCATTCTTGACATATGGCTGTCAAGCCTCCGCTTAAAGACCTCCAAAGAAGGAGACTCCACCACACTCCTTGGCAGCAAATTCCACTGCCGAACAGCTCTTACTGTCAGGAAGTTCTTCCTAATGTTTAGGTGGAATCTTCTTTCTTGTAGCTTGAATCCATTGCTCCGTGTCCGCTTCTCTGGAGCTTCAGGATCCGCTTCTTGTGTCCGCATCTCTGGTATTCCACTCTGACTAGAGCAGCCATGTGTCCTACTTAACAGGGAACATTCCTCTCTTTAAAGGAGTCCAGTTTACAAAGAGTTGTCTAGTACAAGTCTGTTTTAAAAAGAAAGAACCATCAGAGGGGAGACTAGGGTTCATGAAGTAGCCCATCAACAGTTAACACCCAGACAGCAGATAAAGCAAACATACAGGTCACCTGAACAAAAGCTTTGCTGTCATGGTAAAAAGAATTGCCTTTCTATTTGAATTACCATAATTATTTCTAAATGTACATCTATACATATGGAATCTTATTAAGCAATCCCTCTTAGCTGAGTAAGATTGTCTTCCATGGATGTGGTCTTAACGGTGTGTCCATAAGTGACTGTGGAGGCTAATTCTGGATCCATACAACTTTCCTCAATGGGGACATAGGTTTCCAGGTAGGAGCTGATCATGGTGAGGATTTGCCAAATATGCCTTCCTCTTAGTTTGTTTCTCCCTTTCGTCCTGAGTTTGTGCTTCTTCAAAGTCCATGACACCTTTGTTGTATAGTGGTTAAGAGTGGTAGTCTCCTAATCTGGGGGACCGGGTTCGAGTCTCCGCTCCTCCGCATGCAGCTGCTAGTCACACCTTGGGCTAGTCACACCTCTCTGAAGTCTCTCAGCCCCACTCACCTCACAGAGTGTTTGTTGTGGAGGAGGAAGGGAAAGGAGAATGTTAGCTGCTTTGAGACTCCTTCGGGTAGTGAGAAAGTGGGATATCAAATCCAAACTCTTCTTCTTCTTCTTTGGTAGAAGCTATTCTTGGAGCCTGTTGTCTTTGTCCATGGAGTTTTCTTGGCAGGGATACTGGAGTGGCTTGCCAGTTCCTTCTCCAGGTGCAAGAATACACAGAGGAATTATACCAGAAAGACATGGAGGTTTCGTACACCCCAGGTAGTGTGGTTGCTGACCTTGAGCCAGACATCTTGGAGAGTGAAGTCAAATGGGCCTTAGAAAGCACTGCTAATAACAAGGCCAGTGGAAGTGATGATATTCCAGCTGAACTATTTAAAATTTTAAAAGATGATGCTGTTAAGGTGCTACACCCAATATGCCAGCAAGTTTGGAAAACTCAGCAATGGCCAGAGGATTGGAGAAGATCAGTCTACATCCCAATTCCAAAGAAGGGCAGTGCCAAAGAATGCTCCAACTACCGCACAATTGCGCTCATTTCACACGCTAGCAAGGTTATGCTTAAAATTCTACAAGGCAGGCTTAGGCAGTATGTGGACCGAGAACTCCCAGAAGTGCAAGCTGGATTTCGAAAGGGCAGAGGAACCAGAGACCAAATAGCAAACATGCCCTGGATTATGGAGAAAGCTAGAGAGTTCCAGAAAAACGTCTACTTCTGCTTCATTGACTATGCAAAAGCCTTTGACTGTGTCGACCACAGCAAACTATGGCAAGTTCTTAAAGAAATGGGAGTGCCTGATCACCTCATCTGTCTCCTGAGAAATCTCTATGTGGGACAAGAAGCTACAGTTAGAACTGGATATGGAACAACTGAGTGGTTCAAAATTGGGAAAGGAGTACAACAAGGTTGTATATTGTCTCCCTGCTTATTTAACTTACATGCAGAATTCATCATGCGAAAGGCTGGACTAGATGAATCCCAAGCCGGAATTAAGATTGCCGGAAGAAATATCAACAACCTCAGATATGCAGATGACACAACCTTGATGGCAGAAAGCGAGGAGGAATTAAAGAACCTTTTAATGAGGGTGAAAGAGGAGAGCGCAAATTATGGTCTGAAGCTCAACATCAAAAAAACCAAGATCATGGCCACTGGTCCCATCACCTCCTGGCAAATAGAAGGGGAAGAAATGGAGGCAGTGAGAGATTTTACTTTCTTGGGCTCCTTGATCACTGCAGATGGTGACAGCAGTCATGAAATTAAAAGACGCCTGCTTCTTGGGAGAAAAGCAAGGACAAACCTAGACAGCATCTTAAAAAGCAGAGACATCACCTTGCCGACAAAGGTCCATATAGTTAAAGCTATGGTTTTCCCAGTAGTTATGTATGGAAGTGAGAGCTGGACCATAAAGAAGGCTGATCGCCGAAGAATTGATGCTTTTGAATTATGGTGCTGGAGGAGACTCTTGAGAGTCCCATGGACTGCAAGAAGATCAAACCTATCCATTCTGAAGGAAATCAGCCCTGAGTGCTCCCTGGAAGGACAGATCGTGAAGCTGAGGCTCCAATACTTTGGCCACCTCATGAGAAGAGAAGAATCCTTGGAAAAGACCCTGATGTTGGGAAAGATTGAGGGCACTAGGAGAAGGGGACGACAGAGGACAAGATGGTTGGACAGTGTTCTCGAAGCTACGAACATGAGTTTGCCCAAACTGCGGGAGGCGGTGCAAGACAGGAGTGCCTGGCGTGCTCTGGTCCATGGGGTCACGAAGAGTCGGACACGACTAAACGACTAAACGACTAAACAACAACAAGTGTTCTGGTTTTCAAACGTTTTTCAGAAGCCGAACGAACATCCAATGCGGTTGTCGGCTATTGTTTCCGGGGCACCTGCACTAATCAGAAGCTGAGCCTTGGTTTTTGAACATTTTGGAAGTCAAATGGACTTTCAGAATGGGTTAAGTTTGGCATTTTTGTTTTTGCTATTTATTTTGTGGTTTTGTTTTTGAGGCTTTTTCGGTTAATTTGCTTTTGTGACTGGAACCCAGTTCAGCTACTGATTGATTGATTGATTGTGTGACCGCGGAAATGGATGAAAGCCCCCCATCCAAACAATGGCTATCATCAGTGCAGGTAAGGAAATAATAATAATTTCAATTTTTATCATCTACAATACTGTCTTATTTACTGTATTTTATAGTACAGAACATTGATCATTGCTTTCATTTTATGGATCAATGGTCTCATTAGAAAGTAAAATTCATATTGGCTTGGGAAAGGATGTTCATAGCTTTCAAGAACATCCTTTCCCAAGCCAACGCCCTACAGATGTTGCTGTACTACAACTCCCATAATCATCTCTCACCATTGGCCATGTTGGCTGTGACTGACAGAAGTTAGCATCAAAGAACATCTGCAGGGAACACTGTTTTAGCATCTTCCAAGTCCTTGAGGGAACCTTTGTAGCAGGGAACAAAATATGCCTGCTGCTTCTGAAAGTGACTGGCCTGACTCCCAGAAACAGAGATTGTGCACTGGATTTTAGGAGGGGGGTGAAATATGACTCTTTGCATACGCAAAAGGTAAAGGTAACAGACCCCTGGATGGTTAAGTCCAGTCAAAGGCGACTATGGGGTTGTGGCTCTCATCTTGCTTTCAGGCTGAGGGAGCCGGTGTTTGTCCACAGACAACTTTCTGGATCATGTGGCCAGCATGACTAAACCATTTCTGGCACAACTCGAGACCATGACGGAAGCCAGAGTGCACGGAAATGCTGTTTACCTTCCCACCGCAGTGGTACCTATTGATTGATTGATTGAATTCATATACTGTCCTGTACCCAAAGGTCTCAGGGCGGTTCACAGTAGAATATTTATCTACTTGCACTGGTGTGCTATCAAACTGCTAGGTTGGCAGGAGCTGGGACAGAGCAATAGGAGCTCACCCCGTCATGGGGATTCGAACCGCCGACCTTCTAATCGGCAAGCCCAAGATGCTCAGTGGTTTAGACCACAGTGCCACCCGCGTCCCTACTCTTTGCATAGATCCATGCCCTGGTTGCTTCAACATATCCAAGTATTCCCTCCATACATCCCAGCCACCAATGAACATTTCAACAGCATTAAAGGCTCCCACTTTTCTTTTCTTTTACTGGGTTATATAAAAGCCACATACTAATAAAACCCCAGCCTCTCTTCCTACACCTTCTTCTGGTTAATATATATACAGTATAATTCAGAACAAGAATAGGAATGAGAGATAGTGCACAACCAAGTATGGAGATAATCTTCCCTGCACTATTAATTACTGGATATACCTTCTGCTATCATCTCTCTTGTTAGTCTTCTTTTCAAGTTAAATAATCAATCATAGCGCATTTAATCTCACCTTGATGGAAGCCACCTCATGCCGGCAATCATTTTTTAGTGCCCTTCACAGGACCTTTTCTATTCCTGATGCTTGCATTTCTGAAGATGAAGTGATCAAATCTGAATGTAGCATTCAAGGTGGGTGAATAAAATTGATTGTGATAATGAGCTGGTATTTTCTACCCAGATCTTACTTCACCCTAACATCATTATGGCTTTCTAAATACATATAACCATAATTGCTCGACAACATCACATAGATATCACAAACATCTTCTGGGTGAGGCGTGGGCAGCTAAGCCCCAGGGATCACATCTCACTAACATGGAGAGATTGCTCTGCGATAGCAAACGAGACACCCATTACTTGTCAAGTAGAGTGGAGGCATTTTGTTCTCCTCAGCAATGATAAAGCTTTGCTTGCTGAAAGTTGCACTGTTGGGATGAGCTCCTGTGAACACGAGGATCGAGAACACATGAAGAGCTCTGCCGAATCAGGTCATCTGTTCCAGCCCTCTGCTCTCACGGTGGTCAACCAGATGTCTATGGGTATGTCAAAGGTGCAGGAGTGGTCTCCCCACCTGTGATTTTGAGCAACCAGCATTCAGAGGCATGCTGTTTCTGACAGTGGAGGTAGAACGCAGCCATTGTGGCTAGTAGCTACAGATAAACTTGTCCTCCATGAATTTGTCTAATACCCTTTTAAAGCCATCCAAGCTGGTGGCCATCACTACATTCTGGAGGAGTGAATCCCATAGATTAACTATAAAATCAAGGCCCAGGTAGAAACAAACTGGGGTTGGCTACTTGGCCATCACTTTCACATCCTTCTTACAAGCTTCCAGAGGCATTTGGCTCGATTGATCTGATCCAGCTGAATGATGGGCTGGATGTCCCCTGTTTTCAGGTGTTCCATTAGAAGAAGAAGAAGAAGAAGAAGAAGAAGAAGAAGAAGAAGAAGAAGAAGAAGAAGAAGAAGAAGAAGAAGAAGAAGAAGAAGAAGAAGAAGAGTAGTAGTTTGGATTTGATATCCCTCTTTATTACTACCCGAAGGAGTCTCAAAGTGGCTAACATTCTCCTTTCCCTTCCTCCCCCACAACAAACACTCTGTGAGGTGAGTGGGGCTGAGAGACTTCAGAGAAGTGTGACTAGCCCAAGGTCACCCAGCAGCTGCATGTGAAGGAGCAGAGAAGCGAATCCGGTTCCCCAGATTACGAGTCTACCGCTCTTAACCACTACACCACACTGGCTACAAAGGAAGGAGACTGGTTGTTTGCTTGTGCCACTTTTCTCTTAGCAATTTGGACATTCCACCAACAATGGAGAGTCCACAAGCTGCAGCTGCACATTGGCTAAAATTATTATAATTTAAGTGGATGCCCATGGAAGCTCCTTATGCTTTCAATTCAGACCTTATTCGATGTATAGATTCAACCGCAAAGCCCTCTTTCCTGTTTTATCCATGCGAATTAAGAACCGTTTCATTTGCAACATCTTCTATGTGTGGCCCAAAGCCAAGAAGCCTCCAACTAGTCTTCCTTTGGAAGGATGGTGGCCAACACACCCGCTCTTCCCTTTCAGTAGCAGGACTCTTCAGTCCAAATTCCACCAAGCTGATTCCCATTCATACACTGATTGCTGCAAATGCTGCCGTCAATCCATTCTCTTGAAATTCATTCACATTCAGGGTAACGGGGAATAGATGGGAAGAATCAATCCAAGGGGCAGCAACACTGTAATGAGAAGATGTTAGAAAGCAGGAACAGGGAAACTGACGGCCACAAGCTTATCTGTGTGTCATGAACTGGTTGGAAGCAAAGCAATGGTAGAAGCAACCAGCTGGAGAACCCTCAAAGGGAGAAGGCTCAGAGCCCGGAGACTGGTGGTGGGATGATGCTGAGTTGTCAGAGGGAGAAGAGGGAGAAGACTGGAAAGCAGGGCCGCCTCTAGGTAGAGTCCCGGTGGCGCGGGGTGCCAGGGCACTGGGCCAGTAGGTGGGGCACTACGCGACGAAGCCGTACGGAAGCCATGCTGCGCCCTGTGAGGGCGGGGGTGCTGGAGCGATCTCTGCCCCTCAGCACCAGGGCGCCCAACCTGCTCGAGACTGCCCTGCTGGAAAGAGAAGGTTTTGGAAGCTAAAGAGGCAACAGGACTTAGTGAGCTGGGAGAGTATGTGGCAGAGAGAAGTCCAGAATCAGAGACAGAAGCTGAAGCAGGAGAGGAGGGAGGGCAGGAGGCAGAGATTGGTCAGGCTTGTGAAGAGTCACGGGTGTCTCCCCCTCCTGCTGTGACAAGATCCCCTCTCCCTTGTTCTCCCAGCAGCAGTAGAGGCATGAAGGGGGAAGAGCAAACTCAGGTATGAAGGCAGTGTCTCTGGTTGCTTGGAAAACACCCTGGAGCAGAGGAGACTTAACCATCTGTGGAGAGGCAAGGCCCTTTAGTCTTGACAACTGCTTCATGAGGGCAAGACCTGAGTTGCTGTGCACATTAGGCCTCACACTGCTGTGCAGATCGATTTTTTTTCTAACAAAGCATTACCTCCAATGTGTTTGGTGTGATTACTGCTGGCTCGCTCCTGTCACTGGGCAAACGTCCAGGGGGCACATGCCAGTGACGGGCAAGGCCAGAAGCAAAACTGGGTGGAGTATTGATCTTTGTGCAGTTGGCTAGTCTACACATACACACAAACCCTACTCTGCCCTTCATCCATCGAAACCAGGAGGCATTATGAGAGCTTAAGGACAAGTTCCCACCAGGAAAAAAACAGGGAGGGTTTAGGGGTGTGTGGCTTGGGGAGAGGGGTGTGGTCGGGAAGGGGATGTGGGCAGGATAACCCTCTCTCACTGTTGATTCCTAGCAACTAATATTCAGAGGCATGCTTCCTTTGTTACTAACACATCACGACTTGTAGCCATTGGTATTCTCCATACATTTGCCCAATCTCCTTTTAAGGCTGGTGACCATCACCATATCTTGTGGCGGTGAGTTCCACAGATTAACAATACACCATGTGACATAGGGCTTCCATCTGCCTGCCCAAAATATTCCAACATTTGGTTTTTGCGCTCCCTGTGAATTCTCCCTTCTAAGTTACACAAAAGCAGCAGTTTGCAAATGTACCTCCCAAGTTTTCATCAGCTGAGGATCTCTCTATATTGTTTTCCTTAAAAAAGGAAAGAAACACATCGAACTGATTAAAAATAAATAGGTTGGCCAACAGCTTTGTGAGCCTCTTATTGGCACTTGGTGGGCCTTTGTGGGAAATTGGATGCCAAACTAGACAAGTGTTTGGCCTGAGCTAGTAGGACTTTTCTTGTGTTCATACCTCAAGCCCTGACATTTTAATGCAGGAATAGAATTACCCACGTGTAATTAATATTGGTACATCATTAATATTCAAGGAAGGTGCCTCGATGCTTTTACAGGTCTGGAATATTAAGGATTCCACATGAATTTCTGTTGGTTATTACTCTAGAGCCTCTGAGGACCTTCAGGGGGATAACTTATTCTGCTTTATGTATACATAAATGTCCTTTAGGGCTCTTTTTTATTTCTTTTTGAAGCCATATATAAAATAATGAGGTCCCCAAAGAAAGTTGTGAGGGCCTCCTAAATAACCAGGGAGGACCACCACGCACTGCCTTATGAGCCCTTGTGAAAATAGCAATTTGTTCATTAATCATGGAAGTAAAGCTTCATCATTAGTTAATTCAGCCAGCCTCAGTCCGTAGACAACAGAAATACCTTCGGCATTAAAAAGCAACAATGGCAGGGGGTGGAGGGGGGAGAATCCACAAGCCTAATTCTCATGCTCCCCCCCTTGCTTTTAAACCTTGATGTGCTCATTACAGATGATTTGCATACTGCACTGAAAGCAGAGTACCCTGTCAAATTAAGGACATGAATAACCGCTCCCCACATCAAATGGGGGGGGGGCTTTTGCATGGTTGTGCGCAGCCCCCCGGATCTCAATGCGACTCCTGGTTGTTTGGGCTGGCCTCATCCTCCCCAGGCTGGATACCTGGAGGTCTCCGCCTACCTCAACCAATCGCCCAATCCCGCCTGGGGAAGTGTTGCCAGGGGATTGGCCAGGTAAGGGGAGGGACCATCCTGCCCACACAACAGAAGGTGAATCTTACCTGCGAAGCGGCAGTCAGCTCCAGAGGTTCTCCTACCCTGCCCTCCCTCAGTTAAGTCTTCTTTTGCAGGTTAACCTCTTCTCCACAGGTACGCAGGAGCTGCTACGTCAGGGTCGCTGTTGAAGGGCCGGAAAGGAATTTTCCTGCATTGGCAGGTTTTGCCTTTCCCGTAGCAAAATGTCACAACTTTGGTGGTTTCAGGCCTTGGGCGGAATCCTTTAGTCTATCTTCCTGGGGGGGGGCGTGAAGCGGTGACCCACACCCTCCTTGTGGCGGTGATACCAGGGTTCCCCATTAAAGGGGTCTTGAGGGGAGGCATTGGCCATACGCTGAGAGGTTGTCATTTTTCTTCCCTCCAGCGGCGGCGAAACGGGGGGTGGGCTCTCTGCTTGAACATACAGTGGAACCTCGGTTTACGAACACCTCGGTTTATGAATTTTCGGTTTACCAAGATGGCAGCCGGACATGCGTAGAAGCGACTTCTGGTGCGGCTCTGCTCTATTTCCAGTGCCCACACATGGGCAGAGCAGCACCCAAAATGGAGGCTCCCTGGCAGGTAGGAAATCCAGGGGATTTCCGAGATTTTTCTCCATTTGGGAGAACAGCGCGAAACGGATTAAAATCCGGGGGTTTCCCGTGAAAAATGTGATACTTGGCCGCTAAGAATTGGCTATTGTGGCTGGTGGAAGTTGGAGTGCAACAACATCTGGAGGTAGCTTTGCCAGGTCAGGAGCATCCCAGACCCTGAGATTTCAGGTCCCAAACCTGAGACCAAGGGACGGCTCCTGGTGATGTCATTAAAGCTGGCACACTGACCACAGTTGCTGAGTGCATGCCATTCAAATAAAAAAAACAAAAAACAATAATACCTGTATTAAAGGAACAAAAGCATCACCCTACCTCAGACAGTCTTGAAGTCTGCTTGACTTTACAGAGATGGTATAGCTTTCCATGCAGAGCATTACGATACCACTTTAACGGTCATGGCTTCCCCTCAAGGAATCCTGGGAACTATAGTTTGTTAAGGATGCTGAGAGTTGTTTGGAAACCCCTGTTCCCTTACAGACTACAATTCCTGGGAGTGATTGTTAGCCCATTCTGGAAATTGTGATAGAATTTAGGCTGTACCACTTTAGACTCCAGGTGTGGGTACCATTTGAGATCTCTGATCCCCAACATAAAATATCAAGGGCAGTTGGGGATGCAGTAGAGGCTGTGTGGCCCTCCCTTGTCTTTCACTGCTTTCAACCATCTGAGCCCCCAGGGGTTGGCCTCTGTGAGAGCAGGATGATGAACTAGGTGGGTCTTTGACCTGACCCAACAGGACTCATGTTAAGCTCTTGTGAGGACTTTGAAGGTTATTTTTTAGAGTCAAAAGGAAAGCTTGAGGGACTCGATTCATTTTCTGAGCGAGCAAAAAATAATGACAAAGTTGCTTGCTTCTTTCTACTCTTAAACGTATCCCTCTGTTCATCTGCGAAATGCTGGAACGGATGGTGTATATAGCTTCCAGCAGCCTCGAGCCTTTTGTCTTCAGAAAGTAACCTTTGTGCCTACAGTACTTTTATGAATGAATCCCAAGGATCTGATTGCTCTTTTGATAACATTTCAAAGTTCTAGTTTAAGCCTACATGTAAGCATCAATATTATGGAACTTTTCTAACATTGTATTGTGTGTGAAATGCTGCATGTGTGCCTTGTGTCTTTCTGTGTGCCTGTGTATGAGAGAGAGAGAGAGCAATTGATTTCCCCCCTCCTTTGTGTTGCGATAGCTGCCAATCCAGAAATAGTTTTCTCTTTGATCATGCAAAGTGTACTTTGGAAAATAGATTTTTTAAGGTATCGATCTCTTTCCTTCTTTTTCAACAGGCTGGATTGTTTTTAATAAGATATGTTTGCCATGAGAGGGCCTGTCAGTCCCCATGGGGAAAAGAGCATAAATCAAAATCAATACCAAAAATACGTGTGTATTTGTATATGTGCATGTACATGTATGTGTGTGTGTTGCGCACAACGCTATTGCATATATACCAATATACAGTATGAGTGTGTCTGTTAATCAGCACTAAAGTGGCTTAGTCTTTAAGCTGATACAGTCATACCTCGGGTTACAGCCGCTTCAGGTTGCGTCTTTTTGGGTTTCGCTCTGCGCCAAACCTGGAAGTACCAGAACGGGTTACTTCTGGGTTTCAGCACACGCGCATGCGCAGAAGCGCTAAATCGTGCTTTGCGCATGTGTGGAAGTGCCGAATTGTGACTTGCGCAACCCGAGCGTCCACTGTAGTGCTATCCACTTAAAGCATGAACAGCTTTTCTTGGTGGTGCAAAGGTTATTCATGACAGGGTGTGCTTTGCAATCCCTGTCATGCCGATAAAACCCACAGCAATTAAGGATGGGCTAAGTATTTGATGCCAGTCTGGCTGGCTCTATGAGCATCCCTGAATGAATTACAGTGGTTCCCCAGGTTAAGTACTTAATTGGTTCTGGAAGTCCGTACTTAACCTGAAGCGCACTTAACCGGAAGCGAACTTTTCCATTGAAAGTAATGGAAAGTGGATTAATCCATTCCAGACAGGTCCGCAGAGTACTTAAATTGAAAGTACTCAACCTGAAGCGTACTTAGCCCGAGGTATGACTGTATTATTAGATGAAGCAAAACTGAGGAGGGCACAATTATTTATTTATTTATTTATTTATTTATTTATTTATTTATTTATACCCCCACCACTCTGGGCGGCTTCCAACAAATACCAAAAATACATTAAAATATCACAGATTAAAAACTTCCCTAAACAGGGCTGCCTTTAGGTGTTTTCTAACCCATTTTGTGCAAGACCCCACCTCCAATTTGCTTGCATCCTATTTTTCCTAAGCCCTCTGTCCACTATCTTCTACTACTTTTTTCTTTCTTTTTTCTTTAATGCTTTTTATTGAATTTTACATTTTTATATTCATCACAATAACAGCATCTCAAATATAAAACACAAAACCAAATAACTCCCTCCCCCCTATGACTTCCCTCAACTTCCTCCTCTGGTTTTTGCATATTAACTTCTCCTGTTTTTTTTTTTAAAATTATACTTGAATATTGTATTCTCTAAATTAAATCCTTTCTACATTCTGTTTGTTAATTGTAACTGTTTAGTAAAATCCTGCTAGTGAGTTCATTTCTTTACAATATTTCTGTAAATACATCATAAATGGTTCCCATTCTTTTTTAAAGTCTCTATTGTCTGTCTCTTAGTCTAGCCATTTCGGCATAGTCCATCAGTTTATCTTGCTATTCTTCTTTAGTTGGTATCTCGTCACTTTTCCACTTTTGGGCTAGCAGTATCCTAGTCACTGTTGTAGCATACATGAAGAGCTTCTTTTTCTCTTCTTTTTAATTGATTTTTGATACAGGTTTTTCTTTTTAAACACACACTCATACATACAAAGACAAACAAATTGAAAACACCATCAGTTAACAAAGACATTACAGAAGAAAACAAATTAGGAATATTTAGAAAACCATAACAATATTGTTGTAAGCCAAAAATGGCTTATCTTCTGAGTTTACGCCAATAAAACTCAGAGACCAGAGGAGTTAGGAGTCCATTGTTGTTTAATGCTAGGCAATAGGTGACAGTCAAATTGTTTCGCAAAACTGCAACCCCACCCAAGGATTTGGGCGGTGGTATTTATAACATTTCAAACAAAGGATTTCAATTTTCACCAATCATGGACATCATTACCTCATTTTATGTTTAATAACCACCGCAATATCACTATACTACAATTAACAAAAGACTTTACATATTTCTTTGACTTCTGACTCACCTCCCTGTGTATCTTGCACATCATTTACCATTTCACACTTTCTACTATATCCATTCCTAACTATGTTTTTCAACATTTACTCAGTTTCTCTTCGCCCGCCCGCCCTGCAAAATTCAGTCAAATCCTGTCGAAAGGTTCAAGTTTACACATTCCTCTTTTTATATATTCTTTAAATACTATCCATTCTTTATTTACTCTTTGATTTGAATTTCCTCTTATTCTTCCCATCATTTAAGCTAATCCTAAAAACTCTATCATCTTTACCTGCCAATCCAGTTTTGTAGGAATTAATTCACCCATCCAATTTTTTTGCTATAAGGATTCTAGCCGCTGCGTGTCCCGTTCCACCAGAAGCGGTTTAGTCATGCTGGCCTCATGACCTGGAAATCTGTCTGTGGACAAATGCTGGCTCCCTTGGTCTGAAAGTGAGATGAGTGCCACAACCCCATAGTCGCCTTTGACCGGACTAAACCATCCAGGGGTCCTTTACCTTTACCTTTTTTACATCTCCATGTAGGATAAGGGGAACCTATGGACTGAAACCATAGAATGTCACTGCCATTGTACTAGTTACAGGTAGGTAGCCGTGTTGGTCTGACGCAGTCAAAACAAAATTTAAAAAATTCTTCCAGTAGCACCTTAGAGATCAACTATGTTTGTCATAGATATGAGCTTTTGTGTGCATGCACACTTCTTCAGATACACTGAAACAGAAGTCACCAGACCCTTATGTATAGTCAGAGGGTGGGGAGGCGTACTACTCAGAAGGGTGGTGGGAATGGGTGATTGGCTGATAGGAGTGGTAAACCTGCTGATGACTGTTAACGACTATTAACGACTGCAATTGGTCTTGCAGGAAAAAAGCAAGGGCTGAGGTGCTAAAGAAAGCTTGATCATGTATAATGAGATAAGCATCCAGTGTCCTTATTCAGACCAGGTCTCTCCATGGTTTTAAGCTTGGTAAGGAGTTGCAATTCAGCAACTTCTCTTTCCAGTCTGTTTCTGAAAATTTTCTGTAATAAAACAGCTACCTTGAGATCTTGTATAGAATGTCCTGGGAGATTGAATGTTCTCCTACAGGTTTTTCTGCCTTGTGATTCCTGATATCAGATTTATGTCCATTTATCCTTTATGGGGACCCAGGTGGCGCTGTGGGTTAAACCACTGATCCTAGGGCTTGCTGATCAGAAGGTCGGCGGTTCGAGTCCCTGTGACAGGGTGAGCTCCCGCTGCTCGGTCCCAGCTCCTGCCAACCTAGCAGTTTGAAAGCACGTCAAAATGCAAGTAGATAAATAGGTACCGCTACAGCGGGAAGGTAAACAGCGTTTCCATGTGCTGCTCTGGTTCTCTAGAAGCGGCTTTGTCATGCTGGCCACATGACCTGGAAGCTGTACGCCGGCTCCCTCGGCGCACAACCCCAGAGTCGGTCACGACTGGACCTAATGGTCAGGGGTCCCTTTACCTTTACCTTTTATCCTTTGGCGTAGGGTTTGGCCTGTTTGCCCAATATAGAGAGCTGAAGGGCACCATTGGCATTTGATGGCATACACAATAGAAGATGAGCAATTGAATAGTCCTGAGATGGTATGTTTGATGGTGTTGGGGCTAGTGATGGTGTTGTCCGGGTGTATGTGGCAGCAAAGTTGGCATCTGTGTTTATTGCAGGCTCTGGTACCAGTGTCCATGTTAAATCTGTTGGTGGTATTATTGTGGGTGAGGAGTTGTTTAAGTTGCCAGTGTAGACAGTACTGTTATAGCCTGACATCCTATGCCCCTAGTCTGTTTCCTCTGCTAAGGACTTCCTGCTTCATTATTTGGCAACAGATTTTCCAAGTATCTCAGAACTAACGATACAGAACTCATTGGAACCGCTCTCACCAGATAGAGGTTTTGTCTTCTTTTTTCCTCTTCTAAAGCCTGCTTCCTAGCAAGAGGCCAAAAGATGGGTTAGGTAGTTGTGAGCCAACTTCTTTCATAGCGGGCCTTTCCCCACCATTACTTGGAAACCGTTAAAATATTGAAATGTCTATAAAAGCAATAAAATGATCACAGAGGTATGTGGTGATATTTAATTTTCCCACAAGTTAAATATCACAGATAATTAACTGTTAGAAGTTTATTTTGAAATGACATTTCACTGGAATATCAGACCTTTACAACATAATTAAAAGGTTTTTCATTGTAATGGTGTACAATTCCTGGTACTGAAGCATTTTTATTTCCTTTCTTCTTATTATTATTTTTTAAAAAAGCATACTTAAACAGTGGTGGGTTTTTTGAGGGGGGAGTTTCCCCATCATTTCATCTTGTCAATTCCCTGCTTTCACTTCCCTTGGTTTTGAACTATAACAAACACAATTTGGTACCCTGGCACTAAACCGACTTTAATAGGCGGAAACGTTTAAGAGATGCGTCGGCAAAATTAATAGTGCTGAAAACTTTGCTTGCTTTAATTTGGTATATTAATCAGATGAGCTGATTCGTCAGTGAGGGCAAGATTTAATTGGAGGGATGGGGAGCCGAATGTATTCATTTAGTTTCCGGGGCTATTTGGGTTCTGTACTCTTATACGTTTCTGGGAAATGGAAAGCACAAACTAATGTAGAGCTAGGGTATTTGGAAAGGAATGTTGCTTTCTTTTAATTATCAGCTCCAGGCAGTGGATCAAGTGACATGCTGTGAGGTGCAGGGTCAGAGATCTTGGGAATAAAATGCCCAAGGCTGTAGGGCATCTTTTGGTTCTCATGCTTACTGGCCACTAGAGGGGGACAGAAAACTACTATTTTGAGTCCAGGAAGCATATTATTTCAGGGGCGTTGTGGAACACACACACACATACACACACATATCGGAAAGCATAAAAGTACAGGAGAAAAACAAATCTTGAAACTGCTGCATTAAAAGCCACACAAAATTCCTCATCTGTTTTATTAGAGTCTGTTTGTGTGGCTGCGGTGTGCGTTGCCTAGGCAACTGCTTACAGGTCAGCCCTTGATTGGCTGTGTTGTCAGTTTGATTGCAGTGCTTCACGCGCTGCGTCTGCAGAGTTGAGCGCCAAAGAGAGTCGTCGTGAGCTGGGCTGAAAGCTTTTTAATTTATCAAATAAAAAAGGACGACCTTGATGCCAGGTTTGGAGAGGAGCATCAAGACGGATAAGGGGGTGGAGTGCGGGAGGGGGGCTGAAACTGAGTGGAAGGAGGAAGGCACTGAGGGAAGCTGTTCAGGCCGTGCTAAAGAACTTGGAGTCGCCACCTTGCCCTGCAGAAACCCAAGTGTTGCTTGCAGCTTGAATGACGCAAAGAGATAATCTCCATAAATGTATGCTTTCGTCTATTTCATTTCATAGGGGAATTATATGAAACTAGTGGGGAATTATATGTGACTAGTGGGGTGCCACAGGGTTCTGTCTTGGGCCCAGTCTTATTCAACGTCTTTATCAATGACTTGGATGGTGGGCTTGAGGGCATCCTGAGCAAGTTTGCAGGTGACACCAAATTGGGAGGGGTGGCTAATACCCCAGAGGACAGGATCACACTTCAGAATGACCTTAACAGATTAGACAACTGGGCCAAAGCAAACAAGATGGATTTTAACAAGGAGAAATGTAAAGTACTGTACTACACTTGGGCAAAAAAAAATTAAAGGCACAATTACAGGATGGGAGACACCTGGCTTGAGAGCAGTGCATGTGAAAAGGATCTAGGAGTCCTGGTAGACCACAAACTTGACATGAGTCAACAGTGTGATGCAGCAGCTAAAAAAGCCAATGCAATTCTGGGCTGCATGAATAGGAAGTAATAGTACCATTGTATTCTGCTCTGGTCAGACCTCACCTGGAGTACTGTGTCCAGTTCTGGGCACCACAGTTCAAGAAGGATACTGACAAGCTGGAACGTGTCCAGAGGAGGGCAACCAAAATGGTCAAAGGCCTGGAAACAATGCCTTATGAGGAACGGCTTAGGGAGCTGGGTATGTTTAGCCTGGAGAAGAGAAGGTTAAGGGTTGATATGATAGCCATGTTCAAATATATAAAAGGATGTCATATAGACTGGAGGGAGAAAGGTTGTTTTCTGCTGCTCCAGAGAAGCGGACACGGAGCAATGGATTCAAACTACAAGAAAGAAGATTCCACCGAAACATTAGGAAGAACTTCCTGACAGTTAAGAGCTGTTCGGCAGTGGAATTTGCTGCCAAGGAGTGTGGTGGAGTCTCCTTCTTTGGAGGTCTTTAAGCAGAGGCTTGACAGCCATATGTCAAGAATGCTTTGATGGTGTTTCCTGCTTGGCAAGGGGTTGGACTGGATGGCCCTTGTGGTCTCTTCCAACTCTATGATTCTATGATTGCGTCCTACGAAACCTCCGGAAGCGAACATGGACAGAAATATATATATATACACATTTCCAAACCCAGAGTAGATATAGAAGTCTTGTTTTGAAAAAGGAAGGGACAGCAAATTGATAACAGGGAGACCATGCTCTCAACAATGTCTCATGGGACTTCCAAAGACCTACACTAATGACCCAATTTCAGTATTGTTCAGAACATACCTCCAGATGAAATGGTACCTGCATCTTGTCTATACAGGGCTTTATTCCAAACCAGGCCTGTAACTCATCACATCAAAACAGTGTGATGCAGCAACAATAAAAAAGCTCATTCTATTCTAGGTTGCATCAAAAGAGGTGTAGTGTTCAGATCAAGGGAAGTATTTATTATTACAGTCATACCTTGGTTTAAGTACGCCTCGATTTGAGTACTTTCAGTTTAAGTACACCGCGAACCCGTTTGGAATGGATTAATCCATGTTCCATTACTTTCAATGGGAAAGTTCGCTTCAGGTTAAGTACGCTTCAGGTTAAGTACAGACTTTCGGAACCAATTGTGTACTTAAACCGAGGTACCACTGTATTATTATTGAATTTATATACTGTCCTATACCCGAAGGTCTCAGGGCAGTTCACAAAAGTAATAGTCCCGCTCTATTCTGCCTTGGTCAGACCACACCTGGAATACTGTGTCCAGTTGTTCTGGGTGCCACTATTTAAGAAGGATATTGACAAGTCGAACATGTGCAGAGGAGGGTGACCAAAATAATCAAGAGTCTGGAAACCAAGCCTTATGAGGAACGGTTGAAGGAGCTGGGTAAGTTTAGCCTGGAAAAGAGGAGAGTGAGAGGAGATAGGATAGCCATCTTCAGATATCTCAAGATTCTTTTCTCCAACTCTGGAGGGTAGGACTCAAACCAATGGCTTCAAGTTACAAGAAAGAAGATTCCGCCTAAACATCTGGAAGAACTTTCTGACAGTTAGAGCTGTTGAACAGTGGAATGGTCTCCCTTGGGAGCCTGTGGACTTTCCTTCTTTAGAGAGGTTGGGTGGCCATCTGTCATGGATGCTTTAGCTGAGATTCCTGCATTGCAGGGGGTTGGACTAGATGACCCTTGAGGTCCCTTCCAACTCTACAATTCTATTATTTCTATCTCCTTTCTTTAAATGTGTTGCTGCAGGAGTGTCATAACCCATGTGATTTATTTAGAAAAGTGGAAGCAGCAGTAACCAAGGGAAATTGGATTTTCGAAAGGATCCTAATGATACAATTGAAACTTTTTTGGTGTGTGTGTGTGGAATTCTATGCTGCGGAATTTGCCACTTTGGGCTCACAATCAGAAAATGGTGAATACTTGGTATCACCTTAATTTAGTTTTTGTTGATTTCCTCTTCCACCAACAATATATTTTTTGTGTTTCAGGGATAAGTATTAAGAATCCATTGCATGGTACATGGTACATAGAGGGAGCTGTTACAAAAGGTTTAAGGAAGCCATGTGCAATGATATAGCACACACACACCCCTTGGTGTCACAGAGCACTTCAGAAGATTCAGTTATTACTTTAAATAGGAAGAATCATATCCTCCTCGATGTATTGGGCAGGCCCCATATGAAAATTTGATGAACTTGAAAAACTGTAATCCTGCAGGAGATGATATTGTTTGCAATATGAAGTCCTCGTCTGAATACCATCTCTTGACATTAATATACAGTAAGAAGTCCAAAGAAAAACATTCTTTGGTTATCATCAACAAACTTGACATTATAAAGCTAAGACTCCCATAGTTTGGTCTCCATGAGAAACTATGCCTGCACACTTACTTAAGAGTAAACATTGTTGAACTGAACAAACTACACTTAACAAACTACGGGTCCCAAGATTCTTCGAGGTTTAAAGTTGTATGATACTGCTTTAAAATTTGTAGTGCAGATGGAGTCTAAGTCAAAACTGCAGGATAAACCAGGAATCAGGAAAAGGTGGAGGTCAGGACCAATGGAAAAGGCAGGAGCATGGAGAATGAAGCGGGTGGATCAGGACTAAAACATAACCAAGAAGAAGGAAAATGCCAGCTCCCTGGGATATTGTGTTTCTTGAATAAGTTTCAGCTGGAACAGGAAGCTCTGTTAGGTTCCTTCCTGGATCCAATGGCCATTATGGATTGATGGAGTCAGCCTAGGGTTTAAGAACTTGCAGTTCAGAGGTACACTCCACAGGAAGCTGCACAGAGATCCAGCAATGCCTGGCCCCAAGCTAGAAAGGCTCCCATCTCCAGGGGGGCAGGACTATATCTGATGTGCTTAAGTTACAGGATAGTAGATTTGGGCCAAACATTAGGAGAATCGCATTGACTGAAAAAGGGAGCAGTAGACTATTCCCTCCATGGAAGTCTTCAAGTGGGGGATCAATAGCCATTTGTTAGGGAGGCTGTAGCTCTGGGTCTCTGGAATGGAGTTAGATAGCCTACAAGACCTCCCTCCAATTACAGTGGACTCTCGGGTTGCGAATGTGATCCGTGCAGGAGGTACGTTTGCAACACGCAGCGTTTGCAACCAGCAGCGCCGCATCTGCGCAAGTGCGGGTCACGATTTAGTGCTTCTGCGCATGTACAAGCATCAAAACCTGGAAGTAACCCTTTCTGGGTACTTCCAGGTTTGGCACGGTTCACAACCTGAAAAGTCACAACCTGAAGCATCTGTAACTCGAGGTATGACTGTATATGCTTTATTATTCCGAGCACAATTCAAACTGTTGGTGCTGACCTTTAAAGCCCTAAACGGCCTCGGTCCAGTATACCTGAAGGAGTGTCTCCACCCCCATCGTTCTGCTCGGACACTGAGGTCCAGCGCCGAGGGCCTTCTGGCGGTTCCCTCACTATGAGAAGCCAAGTTACAGGGAACCAGGCAGAGGGCCTTCTCGGTAGTGGCACCCACCCTGTGGAATGCCCTTACACCAGAGGTCAAAGAGAACAACAATTACCAGACCTTTAGAAGGCATCTCAAGGCAGCCTTGTTTAGGGAGGCTTTTAATGTTGGATGGATTTCTGTATTTTAATATTTTGTTGGAAGCCACCCAGAGTGGCTGGGGGAACCCGGGCAGATGGGCGGGGAATAAATAATAATATATTATTATTATTATTATTATTATTATTATTATTATTATTATTATTATTATTCAGTGCAATGGAATTGCCATCTCTTGTTAACCTCAGGGCTGTCAGCCATGACAGAGAAATAGAAGAGATGGAGAGGAAATTTATATGGTCCATTTGGACCTGATCCTGCACTCCTGAACTTGCTTGTGGAATGGAACCCAACACCTAAACAAATTCTGGACTACTCCAATTGTTGCATTGTGTTTTCAAGGCACACCAAATGTGCATTTTACTGGTGAATGTATGCAAAAGAACCTGAGAGCATAAGAAGAGTCCAGCTGGATCAGGCCAAAGGCCCATCTAGTCCAGCATTCTGTTTTCACAGGGGCCAACTGGATGCCAGTGGGAAGCCCGGAAGCAGGACCTGGGTGCAACAGTGTCATCTCGATTTGCAGTTCCCAACAAGTGGTATTCAGAGGTTTGCAGCCTTCAACAGTAGAAGTAGAATATAGCCATCATGGGCAGTAGACATTGAAATCATCAATGAAAAAGCACACAAAATGATTACAATGGGACGGAAAGGGGCTTAGTGGCAGAATGGGGCAGAAGCTAGGACTGATTGCCCATGAGACTGAAGGGGAACAGGATTAGTTGCTCAGCCCATGCCTACCAAACGAAACCTGCATGTTTGGGGAAAGTTCATCTCTAAATAACCGATGCTGAGAACAAATAAATGGAGGGGGTCTGTAGCCTATGAGGTTCTAGGTGTATCTGTTGGAATCAGACTTGTGGACTAGATGCCTCCTTCGGACCCCAAATCATGCAAGGGAATTCTTTTCATGTATTTGTTAGAACAAGGTTTATTCTATAAATTTCCTTGGAGACCCCCCCCCCAAAAAAAAATGTGCAAAGAAAATTGTACAGCACAACTTATAACAGCATGCATCTATAAAACCGATGGACCACAAATTAACTGATTCCCAAGTTATTGGGTCTGATATTTGGCTTTCTGGAGAATTTGTGAATGGAATAAAACTCTACCACTCTCCAGCAAAAGTGTCTTTGTGCTTTGTTCCTCTCAGCAGTCTTAATTTGTGGGTCGATTTGCAAAGGTTTCAAATTAGATGGGGGAGTGTGTGTTGAGATTCCTGCATTCAATTCTTCTACAATGATCCTGATATCACACATTCAAGTTCATACAATACAAACTGCCACTAAGAGAAACCCAATTAATGGTTTGTCCATCAGGTGATGATTCCCATGTAAAAATAGAGATTCAGCGATGCTGTGATATGCTACATTTCATTAAACCAGTGGTTTCCAAAAAATTCAGGCATCTCCACCACAGGTGCCTATAGCTGCCTCTGTCCTTACACACTTGCCAGCACATAGGTGGAGTATATTTATGCACCTTTGAAAGCTGAACTGGGGTTAAGTACCATTTCTGCATTATCTTCGATGTTGTTTCCTTGATGCTGGCTGAGATGGTCACAGAAGAAAACTTGCCGCAGAGTTTACTCCAAGATTCATCTTCTATTTCTATTTCCACTTGTGGACTAGACGGTTCCTTTGGACCAAAATACCCAGGAGGAAATTCTTAATGCCTTATATTCTCCATGTTTTTGCATGCGCTGCATTTTAAGCAGACTGAGCAGAAATCAATTCCTAGGTATTGAAGGAACGCTTTGTGTTGGACTCCTGAATGGGAAATGTTTCTTTGCTTCATGTTTTGAGAGAAAACTAAAAACCTCATCTCAGTACTTTCTGCTCAGTTCACGACACTAATAGCGGCGGTAATTGTGATGTTGAGGGGAACGGAGCTTTCTATTGTCAAAAATATGGGCCAAATTGTTCCTAAGTAGCTGCAAAGATCTTATTGTTCGATGATTATTTCCCCCCTCTTCCTCTGCCACACTTACGCCGCAGAACTTGTGTACTCGCGGTGTATTTACTTCTTACTGAACAATCCTCGCCATGGCAACACACTCCACAATTTCATAAACATTCTGCAGTCTGAAGAATGTGGTGCATGAGGAGCACAATCAGAAGTACAAAGGTCCCTAAATAGCCAAGGATGGCTCCCTAAACCCCCTCCGCATAGAGAGAGCCGTTTTATGAAAACCTCTGTTCAAGGAGAGAGGGTTTACAAAACAATCGAAAACAATGGAGGAAGCCAAGTGTTATGGGATGGAATAAATCGATTTGTTAAACCATTGAGATAAATATTAATGAGGCAGTGGAATTTTCAAGGAATGGTAGTTTGAGCTGTGTTATATATACATAGGCCTAAATCCAATATAGAATTAAGCTTGCTTAAGCCCTACGGCTTAAGGAAAGGATGACTTACGTTGTGTTGAGTTCCTATCATCTATCTGTATCTATCTATCTATCTATCTATCTATCTATCTATCTATCTATCTATCATCTCTCTATCTAGACCCTCCAAGTATCCCTATTTTCCAGGGGCAGTCCTGGATTTACAGAAGCCATCCCAGATTCTGAATTGATCCCGGAATGTCCCGTGACTCCTTCCGACGTCCCTATTTTCATCTGAGAAATGTATGGAGTTATGCATCCCCGAGCGAAGACGATAAGTAACTTTACACAGTTTGGAAGACATCTAAAAGCTGCCCTGTATAATGAAGTTTTTTTAATGTTTAATGTTTAATTATGTTTTTACATATGTTGGAAGTCGCCCAGAGTAGCTGGGACAACCTAGTCAGACGGATAGGGTGTTGTTGTTGTTGTTGTTGTTGTTGTTGTTGTTGTTGTTGATGCTCCTATTTTCATTGGAGAAATGTTGGAGGGTATGTTATCTCTCTCACACACAAATATACGTATTGTGAGGAGGCAGATGTGTGCTAACAGGGTTGGACAGATTTGTGGGACTTACTTAGCATTTATTAGAACACCAAGATTTACTAAATGGAGTGGGGTGCAGAAGAAACACAGAAAAAGAGTCCTGTTGAAACAGGCTTGCAGGATCAGGCCAATGGCCCATCTAACATAGCATGGTGATCTCAGAGTGAACAACAAAATGTCTATGGAAAGCCTGCAAATGCTCCCTAACTTTGTTTCCTCTTCATTTCAACTGTAGCAATTGGGGGGGGGAGTCTGAGATCCTCGTTGATCTACTGGAAATGAAGCCCAGATCTACTGCTTGATCCTGATCTACCTTACTGCGCACCCCTGATATAATCCATATATACATCAAGGCCCACAAAAATGGTATGTTGATTTGCTACAGTCAAACCTCGGTTTCCAAACGGCTCCATTTTCGAACGTTTTGGCTCCCGAATGCCGAAAACCCAGAAGTAAATGCTCCAGTTTTTGAATGTTTTTCGGAACCTGAACATCTGACACAGCTTCAGCTTGAGTGCGAGAAGCTCTTGCAACCAATCGGAAGCCGTGCATCAGTTGTCGAACATTGCGGAAGCCGAACGGGCTTATGGAACAGATTACGTTCGACAACCGAGGTTTGACATTACATTTATATATCACTCTTTTGCCAAAGCAGGCTTGGCAGGTGGGTTTTGTAGAACAATGACTTACACTATGATTGATGGAACATAATCAGAAACATAGAAGGGACAATCAGTTCCGGGTAGGCTAGTAAATGTGGCCCCTGTCTGACTCATCTCTCTTTCTCACACTGCCCACATGGGAGAATAACTCTACTTACAGAAATGAGAAACTGCCTTGTACCGAGTCAGACCATCAGTCCTGTTAGCTCAGGATCGTCCACACTGACCGGCAACAACTCTCCCAAGAGCAAACGTCGGTAGAGCAGCAAATGTTACTTTATCTTTTATTTATTTAATGCATTTATATCCTGCCTTTAGCCCAAGCTGAGACTCAAGGCAACCTGCAAGTTTTTTTTTTAAAAAAAATCATTATAAAATGCAAGTGAATGAAAGGGAATTAGTTAAAAGCAACCGTTAAAATAGGGACCCAGGTGGCACTGTGGGCTAAACCACTGAGCCTAGGGCTTGCTGATCAGAAGGTCGGCGGTTCGAATCCCTGTGACGGGGTGAGCTCCTGTTGCTTGGTCCCAGCTCCTGCCAACCTAGCAGTTCGAAAGCACATCAAAATGCAAGTAGATAAATAGGAACCGCTATAGCGGGAAGGTAAATGGCGTTTCCATGCGCTGCTCTGGTTTGCCAGAAGCGGCTTTGTCATGTTGACCATATGACCTGGAAGCTATACACCGGCTCCCTCGGCCAATAATGCGAGATGAGCGCGCAACCCCAGAGTTGGTCACGACTGGACCTAATGGTCAGGGGTCCCTTTATCTTTATCTTTAACCGTTAAAATACAGATTGCCCTGAATTTTACCTTTGTACAGTAGGCAAATTTCTACCTGCCCTTCTCTGTATCCTTGGACAAGGAAGCAAGATACATTATCAGGGTTCAATGATGTATTTCAGCCTGGCAAAAACAGCTGGGGTCCAAAACTGACCCAGCAGAATGTGTGGCCTTCAGAGAGTTCCCAGGGCTGAGGTTTCCCACCCGATAGCCACCTATAATTCACATCTTTCGGAAGACTCAGTGTATTGATTCGTCTTATTCACTCCTTACAGTTTTAGCTGTACACCGAACAAAAATCCAAGCTATGTTTGGAATGTTCCCATCAATCCAAAAATCCCACCTGAACGTTTTGTCATTTAAAATGTCAGTGCCAACCCTAGGATAAATTGTTCTTTCTCTTAGAGTTTTACATCTCGGTTTTTCAAGGCATTCTGAACCAGACCAACTGGTTCAGTTTGGATTGTGTGTGTCCCCCCCCCCACACACACAGGGAGAGGGGGGGTGGGAGAGAGAGAAAGCTTTCAATTAAAGTCCATTTCATGCATTTTTCTTCATGAGCTCTTTTCCTGAACTAAGAAAGTTCACCACCGACGCTTCCCAGAAACAGGAAGCTAATGATTTTCTTCAGAGTATAATATGTGGATAATTAAGTTAATGTTTTTTTCTTTTTTAAAGCAATTGGAGTGTTTTAACTGGCCTCAGACAATATATATATCTCCCCCCTCGTTCAATTCATGTAGTTAATTCAACCGTGCGTCTTCGCAACGGCAAAAAAGAAAGAAATACACTGGCTGGCATAATTGCAGCGCCATGTTCATCATTAGATTTCAGAAACCATTCCTCTAAATCTTCAGCTTGGTAATTTCCTTCATAGCTTGGCAATTTAGGCACTTTTCTCGAGCTCCCCATGGTATTAAATGTCTGGTTTAAGTATGAAGGATTTGCTGTTGCCTTCTCCTGCTTGTTAAAATCTAAGTTGCACTGTGTAAACCTCTGCGTGAAAGCAGTGACATTTAGGGAGGGCAGGAAAGGGGCTTGACTCCCTGCTCCAAATTGCAAATGATGTTATTCCATATATATATATGACTCATAGAGTTGGATGGGCCTCCCAAGGATCATCTAGTCCAACCCCCTGCAATGCAGAAACCTTAGCTAAAGCATCCAATGCAGGTGGCCACCCAACCTCAGCTTAAAAACAGGCATCCCCAAACTGCGGCCCTCCAGATGTTTTGGCCTACAACTCCCATGATCCCTAGCTAACAGGACCAGTGGTCGGGGAAGATGGGAATTGTAGTCCAAAACATCTGGAGGGCCGAAGTTTGGGGATGCCTGGCTTTAAAACCTTCAAGGAAGTCCACAACCTCCCGAGGGAGACCATTCCACTGTTGAACAGCTCTTACAGCCAGAAGCTCTTCCTGATGTTTAGTCGGAAATGTCCTTGAAGCCACCGATTCATGTCCTACCTTCCAGAGCAGGAGAAAACAAGCTTGCTCCATCTTCCATGTGACAGCCCTTCGGCTATTTAAAGATGGCTATCATATCTCCTCTCAGTCTCCTCTTTTCCAGGGTAAACATACCCAGCTACTTCAACCATTCCTCATAAGACTTGCTTTCCACACCCTTTGATCGTCTTAGTTGCCTAGCTCCTTCAAGATCTGCAGAACCACCCTCTAGAGCAACATTCCTGAACCTCGTGCCCTCAGGTGTTGTTGGACTCCAACTCCCATAATTCCTAGCCAGCATGGCTAGTGGTCCAGGATGATGGGAGTTGTAGTTCAAAGAATGTCGGGGGACCCAAGGTTGAGAAAGGCTGCTCTAAAGGGTGGCATCACTGCTGCTGAACTTGATGGACTAGTTACAGGTAGGTAGCCGAGTTGGTCTGCCGTATCTGAAGAATTGTGCATGCACACGAAAGCTCATACCAATGACAAACTTAGTTGGTCTCTAAAGTGCTACTGGAATGTTTTTTTTATGGACTAGGACTAGTATCATGGCAGGTTTGAGGCCACATGGGCACAAGAGCTAGGCTGTCTTCACTAATCCAACTTCTCTTGCATCTCTGTAGCTCTAACTTTGCTGCTATTTTGTCCCCTGCACAGGTAAACGAGAGCAGCTCTGTCCCACGGATAGGGGTGGAAGAGAAATTTGAAATTGTTTGCCTCTAAAGGCAAACCCTCCTAATTCACACTTTTTGAAACAATGCGCCAACCAAAAGACAGTAGCCTTTCAGAATCTGTCCATCTCTGAATTCTGCAGTGTAATTTCCTAGTCAAGTAATGTACTCAAAGAATTGGACACGCTGTGGTCAAGTGTTCTAAAAAATGTGCATCTTAGTGAAGTTAGTATACAAATATTTGCTCTACATGGGGAAATTACCTGTATTTTTTTTTTAAAAAAAATGTGCCTGTTAAGTCAAAACTGCTCTGAAATATATGGCTATTTGGAGAATTCCCACCCAAAAAAGCTGATGAATTTTCAAGGATTTTGTTTAAAGAATTTGCACCTTGCTGGAGAGGTGTGAGGAACTGAAATTAAGATCAGAAAAATGAGAAACTGAGAGAAACAGTATGGGTAGCTCAGTGGCTGGACATCTGCTTTGCATGCAGAAGGTCCCCGGTTCAATTCTTTGCAATTTCAGGTAGGGCTGGAATAGACCCACGTCTGAAACTCTGCATAACTGCTGCCAGCCAGTGTAGACAATTCTGAGCTAGATGGACCATCAGCTTGGCCCGGTGTAAGAGATCTTCTGATGTTCCTACGTTCTGAACCAAAAATGGTCCAATTCACATTTTCCAATGCACCACACACGCAGCAAGACTGATCAGAAGTCCCTGAATTCAGAAACCAGAGTATTAGGGGGTAGACATTTTAGATAGCTGCACATCTCCGGCTTGTCTCGGTTCTAAACTAACAATCCCCATCAGGACTCTTTATGGCACTTTAAACAGGGCCTGGTGCCTCTCTGGCATCGATACTGTTTTGCGAATGCTCGGTTCCATTTGTTGCTTTATGGGATAATGCCGCTAGTTTGACATCCCCCGTGCTTGTGGGACTTGAGAACTGACAGGAAATAAAACACTCGGTTGTCTTTTGGTCTAGGATGGAATTTTCCCCTTTGGTGAATAAAACATTTTTATCGTTTTTATCTATTTATTTTGGTTTTACTCTTCCGGCGCCATCTCAAAGGCAGGTGAGGAGGAGCGCTGGGGACTGTGCTAGCTTAAAAATGTATCCCCTCGGTGCACAAGGAAGCGCTCTGACTTTCTGTTATGCGCATCTGAGATGCAGGGTGCCTGCACGCCAGACATCCTCCGAAAGACGTGGAGCATTTTCGCGTCAGGAAAAAGGGCTCCAGCGAATCTAATGTAACATAATATTTTGCCTCAGATATTTTTGTTTTGTTTTGAGCCGCATCCCTAAGAGGAAATGGACGAGAAGCCATACGGCTGCTTGTTATCAGACTGTGTTGGCGCCACAGGAGATGGGTGCCGGGGAGAGTTAGGACCTTGGCTCAAATTCTGACCATGAGGTGGGGCAGACAGTGGCGGTTGTAGAGTCTACTATATAATTTGGAAAGAGTCTACTATTTATACCTCTTGAGTCATCATTGCCAAACTTGACATGAGTCTAGGGGCCATGCTCTTTGTTGAGGTTTGGGTGCCGGCGGCCATTTTCAATCAAGATGGAGAACCGGAAAAGTGACTTTGGCATGACTTTGGCCATTTTACGAATAGGGTTAGGCACATCTTGAGATATTTTCCACCAAACTTGGAGCCCGGGTTCCTGAGGTGGGGGTGTTGTGCCTGCTTTGATGTTTGGGTGCCAGGGGCCATTTTGAATCAAGATGGCAGACTGAGTGAAGAGAGACTTTGGAATGACTGCATGCATTTTTGACATATATTTGGCCGCCTCTCAAGATATAGTCACCAATCTTGGCCCAAGGGTCACCAAGGTGGGGGCAGTGGACATCGTCCCCTTTTGGATGCCAGACACCACTTTGAATCAAGATGGTGGAGAAAACAAAATCCCTTCGGGGTGACTTCACCTGTTTTTATGGCATAGATTCGGTCTCCTCTTGAGATTTCATCACCTGACATATTTTCATACACTTTATCTCAGGACAGTGGTGCCTTGACTTACGAATTTAATCCGTTCCGAAGGCACCTCCGTAGGTCAAAAAATTCATAGGTTGAAAAGTGCAATTGGAAACGCGATTTCCCATAGGAATGCATTGGAAACGGAAAAATTTGTAAGTCGAAGCAACCCCATCTAAAAATTCGTAAGTCGAAAAAACCCGCCGTGGTTTCTGTTCAGATGTTGAGAAATTCGTAAGCGTGCCGCCATTTGCCCCATTCGTAAGTTGAAAAATTCGGTTGTCAAGTCGTTCGTAAGTCAAGGTACCACTGTATGTGCATTTCTGTACACATTGCAAACTTTGGGGAAGAGAGGATTTTGAAGTATGACAGCATTTGAGTTCACATATTATTTCATGAAAGGCAAATAAAAATGAAATGAATTGAAATTCTCTCTTATCCTCACCTATGATCACACCAAGATTATGGCTGCATACAATCACACCAATATTGTGGCAATATGTTTTGTTTTTGCTGTTTGTTGCGTGAACTTGAGAAGAACTGAAGGAACTTGGAATTGCAGCAAGTGATGTATATTTTCCAATTCTTGAATTTATGCTTGAAAACCTGGATTCAAGATGAGTGGAGTTACCCAGGGGAACAAAAGGAAAGAAAAGGGACAAAACGAATACGCTTTCTTCTTTCGTAAGGGGGCAAATGGACATTTCACACAAAAAGCAGTTCCTCATTTCAGCAGATAGAACAAAAGGAAACCAAAAACAAAAAACAAAAAACACACCAGCTGTAGATCAGGCCACACACACACCAGATGCAGCAAGGATTTATTATGCCAACACATTTGGAGAACTCAATCTCTTTATCAAGGGAGTTCCTTCAGTGTTTTGTTTTTTCGTTTTTGGAAGACTTTGGACATCTTCACTCACTGGCCACCTGGTAGACTCATGTCAGCAGCAATCCATCTTAATTTTAGCTGAGGTGCCTTGGATTCATTAACTGGCTAGCAAGACTGATCTCTATGTCCTCATATGGTCCACGTTGCTCCAATGCTGGACACAGCAGTCTAGAGGAGCATTTTGAAGTGCAGGAGCACCTCACGAATGCCTCTATTAAGACGTTTTCTGCACTGGCCCAGTAAAACGCTTCAGCTGCGCTGTACAGACCAGGAACAGTTCTCTTTGCAGAGCATTAAGCACAGTGGCTGGATTCTTGTTGTGGTAAAATCCTTGTAGCTTTGCGGCAGAAACGACCCATGGAAGCCCAACTTTCGAAGACAGCTTTATTGCAGAAAACTAACAGAAACACCTCCAGAGCTTTCAGACATGACTGCTCCACAGTCACAGGCAAACAAAACAAACACTCTATATATACTGAGCATCTTAACAACTTAACGACTTAACAACTTAAATCACATGACCTTGCTAATTTGCCAGCGTCTTAGGTTTAAAGTCCTAACATCTATATGGGACCGCCTCTCCCGGTATGCTCCGCAGAGGACATTAAGGTCCACAAATAATAACATACTGGAGATCCCGAGTCACAAGGTGTTTAGACTGGCCTCGACCAGGACCAGGGCCTTCTCAGTACTGGCCCCGACCTGGTGGAATGCTCTCTCTCAGGAGACTAGGGCCCAGCGGAAGTTGTCATCTTTTCTTAGGGCCTGCAAGACGGAGCTGTTCCGCTTGGCCTTTGGACTGACTCAGTCTGACCCGGTGTTACCCTCCCCTAAGGCTTTATCCTACAGATATTTAAAAGAGGTTGCACTTGTAGTTTCCTAATTTTAAAATTGAATTTTAACATTGTATTTAATCTGCATTTTAATTGAATTATTTGTTTTCTGCTTGCTTTGATATTCTTGTTGTTAGCTGCCCTGAGTCCGGTCTTGACTGGGAAGGGTGGGGTATAAATAAAATTATTATTATTATTATTATTATTATTATTATTATTATTATTATTATTATTCCCACACTTCCAATGAATGTCCAAAACTGCAAGCAGCTGTTGGGCCCGCTTTGCCCCCCACAAGTGTTTTTGTCAGTCTCAAATATGTCATTAAAGCCAGATTGTTGACGATCCAGACATACAGTGGTACCTCTACTTACGAATTTAATGCGTTCCGAATGCACATTTGCAAGTTGGAAATATTTGTAAGTCAAATCCCATAGGAATGCATTGGGAGAAAAAATTCGTAAGTTGAAGCAACCCTATCTAAAAATTCGTAAGAAGAAAAAATCCTATCTAAACCACATCCAAGATGGCGGACGGAGCTCCATTCGTAAGTAGAAACATTCGTAAGTAGAGTTATTCGTAAGTAGAGGTACCACTGTATAACACCAATTCTGGCATGCACTGGCTAACAATTAGTTTCTGGGCTCAGTTCAAAATTATTTAAATTTACCAATACAGGGCAGTCTCTGTAAGAAAAACACTCTGGGGAGATGGCGTACTCCCCAAGACTCTGGAGCGTCTTTCTTGGGGCCCTCTCTGGCTGGCATGTCCCTTCAGTCCAGAGCGCCAGTAATATGCGACCCTTTCCTCATGAAAAAAGCACGCAGGTCTTCCACCATGATGCAGCAAGAAGAACGACTCGTCTGTAGTTCTAAACTACTTTATTTACAGCCTATATACAGAGACTCCATAATCACGTCTGTGTTCTCCAAACAAGAGTTCAGAACTGCGACACAACAGAAGTGAAACTAACACATACAATAACAACACTTAGGCGGAAGAGATAAGATAGACTTCCATTCTCACACTCTCAGACACTCATGTGATTTACACGAAACCTAATAGTCTTTGCTGTAGCAGCTGAGTCTCTAGGTAACTGGAAACACATCTACATATCACAATTGGTTAGAGCGTGGTGATGATAAATGCCAAGGTTGCAGGTTCGATCAAGCGGCATATTCCTGCATTGCAGGGATGATTCCTATGAAGTCAGAGTCCTGCAAAGAAAGTGTTGTGATTCAAACTGCCAGCCTGAAACAGGAACCCCAGAAAAGAAAGGGAGAGAAGTATCTAGCCTCTGCTTGAGTATTTCTCCCTCATTCGACTTCCTCTGTGCTCAGCCATGAAACAAACTTAAGGGACTCATCATCACCTCATTCACTTGCCAGAGCAAGGTGAATTCATAAGTTAACCAGCATTCTGGCAGATGATGTCACTGTTCCAGCTTGGGGTGGGGAGGTCCTGAAACTGTACTCACTCATGTTCCTGCTCCACTCTGACATGGGCTTGATGTACTCACTAGTACCCATACAGGTGAAACTCAGAAAATTAGAATATCGTCGAAAAGTGCATTTATTTCAGTAATGCAACTTATTATTATTTATTTTTCTTTTATTTTTTGCAAATGCTTTCTTTTGGAAATTCAACAGTAATAAAACCAATACGTAGTTACAATAATGCAAAAATAAACATCGCTATAACATTTCATTAATTAAATTCCATTTATATTTGACCCGCCTAATGGGGCAAATAATTACAATTACAACAAATAAAGGCTTGACATATCTTGCTTTGCATGTCATGCATCGATTTCATATATTGGTTTCACCTTTTAAATTGCGTTACTTAAATAAATGCACTTTTCGACGATATTCTAATTTTCCGAGTTTCACCTGTAGTGTCGTCGTCCCCCCGTCCCCCCCACTGTCAGCAGACAGGGATCTAGAGTCTCAAATTTTGTGCAAAAAGACTCTTTCTCTGCCTCTCCCCCAAATCTCAAACAAACCTGTTGTGTTACCTCGTTACTTTCCTTGCGGGCACTCCAACCTCCTGGTCTGCAGCTCTCCTTTCTCTCATGGGGAGTTTAGATTAGAAATCCCCCCATTTAGTCCCGCCGCCTCTCAACTCAGTTGTGCCGTTTCATCTGTGGGATCAATCTGCTTTTCTGTTGCGCCCGCTTCTCTCTCCCTGACCCTGTGACCTTTGAGCAAATGAATCTATTTTTTGCTTCTGAAGATCGGATGGCAGATAACACAGTTATTAAGGATTGCTTTCTCTTGCTCTAATAATGACAATCCAGCCTTCGATATATTGTCCAGGGGCCCCCGAGTTATTCTCTGCACTACGAATTCTAATATGATGATGCAGGGTGGGGAGGCTCAGAAATATCAGGAGGAGGTTGGGACGACTCCAAAGTATTGCAAGTGCATCTCCGTAAGAAAATAAGAACTCCGCTGACAAGCTCCAGAGTGAGAGTCTTTTGCTCTGGTGCAAGGTGCCATGCCAGACCCCAAAATGGGGTACTGCAGGATCCAAACAGAAGCCGGGTTTAGCTTCTGTGAGTCCAGGATGTCCCGCTGAAAACAAAGCAATTGAGGGGTATCCCTAAATCGTGGATCCTAAAAAGAATCCTGGGAGCTGGAGTTTGTCAAGGGTGCTGAAAGTTGTTAGGACACACCCACCCCACAGAGCTCCAATTCCTTTCCCCCCCAAATTCCTGGAGTGATTTCACAATCAATCTGTCTTCACAGGGAATTCTGGGAGGGGAAGAGGGATCTTCTAATAGCTCCTAACTACAGAGCCGGTGGCCCAATCTGGCAAGGCTTATTTTATCTCCTTCCTTCCTTCCTTCCTTCCTTCCTTCCTTCCTTCCTTCCTTCCTTCCTTCCTTCCTTCCTTTTACTTTCTACAAGTAAGCAGAACAACAACAGCGTGGAAACAGTAAGCACACAGGAAAAGGCAAATACAGTGGAATTCCTCCAATAATGCACAGAAATGGGGAGGAAATTAATATCAATGGAATAGCCACACACTTAAAACTACAAAAATTCCCATCTATTTGCTAGTATTTTTCTGCACAGCTAATTTGGTTTCCTGTCTGCTGCTTAGTTTACTTGCTGTCAAAACGTCTCTGGTTTTGTTTTGTTTTTTTGGTTTTTGTGGTTGTTGTTTTAATAAAAAAGAATATGTGCCCCCCCCCAAAAAAGGTGAACAAACTTTGAGACTGCTTCAGGAACCCCAAATCCTCAGAAATGGCACCTCATTACATGGAAGCCCAGAGGCAGCCTTTATAGCCCAAAGAAGACTGGTGGGTTTCCCGCTGGCAGATGCCATTTAACAAGCAATCTGCTAGGTTGGAGCTTGCCTTCTGCTTTTAAGTGGGCCCCAGATAAGATCTGAAGCCCCTTGCAATACATAGCCGGAGCTCAGATTGACACAAGGTTATAGCACAAACTAATGTAGAGGTGGAGAGAGAAAGACTCTGTTTTGGCATCTCCCCCGAATTAATGAAGGTTGCTAGTAATGCGATGTGCTGAGTCACGTGGAGAATTCAAAGAGAACTGCTCGATATTTGGTCAGAACATCAGGCCGCCACCTCCTCCTCCTCCTCCTCCTGCTTCTGCTTCTTCCTCTCCTCCTCCTCCTCCTCCTCGGCGATCACTTGTAGCCAAGTAAGGTTGTCTTCCATAAATACGGTCTTAACAGTGACTGTCGAGGGCAATTCTGGATCCACACATCCTTCCACAGTGGGGACAGTGGTTTCCGGGCGGGAGTTGATCACGGTGAGGGTTTGCCAAGGGTACATTCCTCTTAGCACGTTTCTCCCTTTCATCCTGAGTTTGAGTGTCTTCAAAGCCCATGACAACTATGGTAAAGGCTGTTCTCCAATTGGAGCGCTCACAGGCAAGTGTTTCCCAATTGTTGGTGTTTATACTACATTTTTAAAGATTTGCCGCGAGAGAGTCTTTGAACCTCTTTTGTTGACCACCAGCTTTACGCTTTCCATTTTTAAGTTTGGAATAGAGCAGTTGCTTTGGAAGACGATCATCAGGCATCCGCACAACATGACCAGTCCAACGAAGTTGATGTTGAAGAATCATTGCTTCAACACTTATTTCACCTACAGAAGCTGACCAGATTAACAGTCAAATTTTATTTCAGCATTAGTGATGGGATGGTGGCTGTCATAGCTGCTCAGTGGTGGCTGTCATAGCTGAGATGTTCCAGCCCATGGCCTGGGGCACCCCTTAAGCTCAGCACCCTGTGCAGCAGAACCGGTGACACTGCCGTTGAGAGTGGGCACTGGCACAATTGCTGGGAAACACAATCAAGAGAGTGCTGTGCTCGTATCCTGCCAGAGACGGTCCCCTCATTATGCCCAATAGTAGGGCAGGTCCCTGCTGCCTGCAGCTCTCCAGGGTCCCAGAAAGGTGTCATTTTGAACTAGAATGTTTTGCATCTCAAGGACATACTCTACCACTGAGCTATGAGCCTTCTGGAGAGTAAGTACCTAGTTCAAATAGGGGTGTTCAAACATAGCATCCAATAGGTGTACAATCTTGTGTACCTATACAAATAGTAGAGCTGGACACTCCTGCAGTTATTCAAATATAACAACAATAATTTATTACTCGTAATCCATCTGACTCTGGGCGGCTTCCAACACAATATAAAGGAACACAATGAAAGATTACACATTAAAAGCTTCCCGGTACAGGGCTGCCTTCAGATGTCTGTGGAGAGTTGTATAGATTTGCTATAAAATAGGAATGTTCAAACACTACACATCTGGTAATTGAACAGTCTAATGTCCCATTAAAAAAAAAAAAGCTGAGCTGTACACAGTTATTCATGTGTTTGATGAGTGTACATCTGGGTACAGCAATAGTTAAGGATAGACCTGGATAGCTCAGCTGGATAGAGTGGGGTGCTGATAATGCCAAGGTTTCGGGTTTGATCCCCATAGTGGACAGCTCCATATTCCTGCATTGCATGGGGTTGGACTAAATCAGGCATCCCCAAATTGCGGCCCTCCAGATGTTTTGGCCTACAACTCCCATGATCCCTAGCTAACAGGACCAGTGGTTGGGGAAGATGGGAATTGTAGTCCAAAACATCTGGAGGGCCGAAGTTTGGGAATGCCTGGACTAAATGATCCTCAGGGTCCCTTCCAACTCTACAATTCTATGATTCTATGTACAAATCGACAAGTGTAGTCTTTCACAAGCACACATACATGGATAGAGAGAGCTTCTTCCTGTCTTCAGCATGAGATGTAGACAAGCCAATGTAAATAAACGACTGTGGCTCCTTGTGTTGCATATCATTTGGACCCTGGGTAATTTCCCTGCTTCTTTTCCAAGACATGCTAAAGCAGGCATCCTCACACTTCGGCCCTCCAGATGTTTTGGACTATAATTCCCATCTTCCCTGACCACTGGTTCTGTTAGCTAGGGATCATGGGAGTTGTAGGCCAAAACATCTGGAGGGCCGCAGTTTGAGGATGCCTGTGCTAAAGGAACTGCTCTCCTCTTTCACTTTGCTTTCATTTAGGGAGGCTTTTAATGTTTAATTATTTTATTTCATTTTTCTGTTGTAAGCCGCCCAGAGTGGCTGGGGAAACCCAACCAGATGGGTGGGGTATGAATAATATATTATTATTATTATTATTATTATTATTATTATTATTATTATTATTATTCCTGGGGCTGGAGATTGGTGCCAAAAACAGGATCTGGGGCTGAGAGTCTTATCACAAATGAAACCCTTTTTCAGTTTATCAAAAGAACAGTAGGCGAGACATTAGCACAGTGAATAAATAAATATTCACACTTCACTGCTTCTCTGGGATTGCTCCCTGTTAAGCAGATTTCAATCTTGTAGAATGCAGGAGAAGAGACTGTTGGTATTCTTTAAACATATATTGGGACATCCCTCTTTCCTTGTAAAGTATCCCATGCGTGCGTTTATAGCAGTGCAGTAATTAAGACAGAAATCGCTTCAGGATGTTTGATGTTTAAAGCTGTAAATTATACTTCTCCCAAATAAAAGAAGGAAGAGCGTGCCTTACGCTAGCCAAGATTCCTGTTATTTTTGATCACGTAGAAGACATTTACATTAGCGATGGTGGATCAGAATACCAAGTTTTCCAGTATGCAATATTCAGCTGTGTTGCGATTTGTATCATTTCCCTGATAAGGTTTTACCTGGTTTCAGGACCGGCCAGTCCATGAGGTAAACTGAGGCAGATGCCTCAGGTGACAGAATCCAAGGGGAACCTCTACTGGTGCTCTCCCTGCCTCCACTACAGGGCCGTCTTAAGGTCATCGGGCGCCCTGGTGCAGGGATCCCTCACGCCCCCCCACTCTTAAAAAAAGAGGAAAACTCTTACCTGGCGTGCCGGGCGGCGGGAGCCACGCTGGGTTCCTCCCCACCAACAGGGCTCTGCATTTCATTGGTAGAGGTGCTGCCATGTGGCGTCACCTCTACCAATGAAATGCAGCTCCGGGGTGAGGGATGACCCTGGCGCTGCAGAGCGGAACAGGGTCCTAGTGCCCCTGTTCCGCTCGCTTCCCTCCCTGCTCTCGCGGTGCAGCTGGTGGAGGGAAAAGGGAGGCCGCCGCGAAGCTCCCCCACTTGCTGGGGCACCCCTCAGCGCCCCTCAGCGCCCCCTGGTCGCCCAGGCACCGTGGTGCATTGCGCCACTAGAGTCAATGGGCGAGCCGGGCCAGCTCCACTACCAGAGAAGCTTTGTGGCAGATTCTCGGTTCGAGCAAAATCTTGCGATGGCCCCACAGAGTTAAATCACACGGAGGCATCGTGTGACCTTCCCAAGGCCCTGGTAAGTGAGGCAGAGCTTTCAGACCTCGCAGCGTTGCCGGGTCTCACGATGTGCATCGCAAGACATGACAGTCAGCTGACTATCAGGCCTTGCAGAGCCCTTTGCATGGCGCTTTGAATGGGGCTTTACAAATGCCACCGAGTGGGTGATTCCCTGCAAAATCAGACAATTGCCCACAAGCGGCCTTTCAGCTGTGTTGTTGTTAAGACTTGTATACTGCCCTATGTCCATAGATCACAGGGTGGTTGACAACAATATAATTTACCTGCTCCACACCTGACACCATACATAGCAATAGTTGTACAGTGGTACCTCGGGTTACAGATGCTTTAGGTTACAGAATCCGCTAACCCAGAAATAGTACCTCGGGCCAAGAACTTTGCTTCAGGATGAGAACAGAAATCGTGCGGTGGTGGCGTGAGACCCCATTAGCTAAAGTGGTATCTCAGGTTAAGAACCGTTTCAGGTTAAGAACAGACCTCCAGAACGAATTAAATTCTTAACCTGAGGTACCACTGTAGGCCAATTGCGAGGTGGAATTAGACCCATGTGTTGGAGGTTCGCCTTCCTTGCTTGATAAAAAGGTCCCCCAGTTTCTGTTCCTACCACACTCGTCAGGTGGGATGAAGGGAATAGAAAGTGAGGCAAGGCTCAAGGGCTTGTGACTGTCACAGCCTACATTTCTTCTTGTTGTGCGGATGCCTAAATATCATCTTCCAAAGCAACTCCTCTATTCTGAACATAAAAATGGAAAGCGTAATGCTGGTGGGGAACCAAACAGGTTTAAAGACTCTCTCAAGGTAAATCTTAAAAAATGTAGTATAAACACCAAAGATCATGGCCACTGGTCCCATCACCTCCTGGCAAATAGAAGGGGAAGAAATGCAGGCAGTGAGAGATTTTACTTTCTTGGGCTCCATAATCACTACAGATGGTGACAGCAGTCACGAAATTAAAAGACGCCTGCTTCTGGGGAGAAAAGCAATGGCAAACCTAGACAGCATCTTAAAAAGCAGAGACATCACCTTGCCTACAAAGGTCCGTATAGTTAAAGCTATGGTTTTCCCAGTAGTGCTGTATGGAAGTGAGAGCTGGACCATAAAGAAGGTTGATCGCCGATGAATTGATGCTTTTGAATTATGGTGCTGGAGGAGACTCTTGAGAGTCCCATGGACTGCAAGAAGATCAAACCTATCCATTCTGAAGGAAATCAGCCCCGAGTGCTCACTGGAAGGACAGATCGTGAAGCTGAGGCTCCAATACTTTGGCCACCTCATGAGAAGAGAAGACTCCCTGGAAAAGACCCAGATGTTGGGAAAGATTGAGGGCACTAGGAGAAGGGGACGACAGAGGATGAGGTGGTTGGACAGTGTTCTCAAAGCTACGAACATGAGTTTGACCAAACTGTGGGAGGCAGTGGAAGACAGGAGTGCCTGGCATGCTCTGGTCCATGGGGTCAAGAAGAGTCGGACACGACTAAACAAATAAACAAATAAACACCAAACAGTTGGGAAACACTTGCCTGCAAGTGATCCAGTTGGAGAACAGTTTTTACCAAAGGTGTCATGGGCTTTGAAGATGCTCAAACTCAGGATGAAAGGAAGAAATGTGCTAAGAGGAAGGCACCCTTGGCAAACCCTCACCATGATCAACTCCTGCCCGAAAACCTATGTCGCCACTGTGGAAGGACATGTGGATCCAGAATTGGCCTCCACAGTCACTTACAGACTCACTGTTGAGACCGTGTTTATGGAAGACTATCTTACTCAGCTACGAGGGATCGCCAAAGAAAGAGAATACATTTTAGATGAGCTGTTGCAGATGAGCTGTAGGTAGTGGCCTAGCATGGGGGACTACAGAGGTGGTTGACCCAGGTGCAAAATTGTTAGGGGCACAGCATTTCAACACCTTGTGCTTCCTCAAGACAGCCATGTACAGTGGTACCTTGGGTTAAGAACTTAATCCATTCTGGAGGTCCGTTCTTAACCTGAAACTGTTCTTAACCTGAGGTACCACTTTAGCTAATGGGGCCTCCCACTGCCACCGTGCCACCGCCGCGCGATTTCTGTTCTCATCCTGAAGCAAAGTTCTTAAACCGAGGTAATATTTCTGGGTTAGCGGAGTCTGTAACCTGAAGCGTCTGTAACCCGAGGTACCACTGTACTTCCGTCACTGGGCTCCATTGAAAACGGCTTCCCCGTGCAAACCAAGAAGCGACCTCTCCAGATAACGGAACAACTCTTCTTTTCTTATCTTTGCTGTTATGATCTCTTGGATGACGCAGACGCCGTTAGGCAGTTGAATGCGCGTGCATACTCTGTCTGTTTCCCAACCAGCGACCCACCCCCTATGCGCAGCCCTGGGTGCTCACAACCCATGCTGTACACCACTGGCTGTAAGGTTCTCCTTTTGGTAGCAGCTGTAGGACTCTTGGAACATCTAGCTCAGGCATCCCCAAACTGCGGCCCTCCAGATGTTTTGGCCTACAATTCCCATGATCCCTAGCTAACAGGACCAGTGGTCAGGGATGATGGGAATTGTAGTCCAAAACATCTGGAGGGCCGAAGTTTGGGGGTGCCTGAGCTAGCTTCAGCCTAGGAATCAAATGCAGACTAGAAACTGTATTCTCATTATGCCCAAGACCCTCTACCATTTACTTAATGCTTTCAGTATAATGATTCTCTGTTGTTATCAGGAAGAATACTAACGTATCCTACATGTGTGTGGAGAAGGCTAGAACATGTTATACTCTTCCAATGCAGAAAACACTTTAAAACTGAAGACAGAAACCACTCTTGGGTACCCTCTGCGGGAGGCCCCAGCAATTATTCCAAACCGCAGTCTTATCATGGTCTTTCTCTCTCCTCTCCTTCCCATCCCAAGGCAAACTCTCCTTCCCATCCCAAGGCCCTCCCTTTGCAGATCTCTCTGCTTTCAAAGGCAGAAAACATTTTCCATAGCTGCCAAGTTATCCCTTATTTTAAGGGATTTTCCCTTATGCTGAATAGGCTTCCTCGCGAGAAAAGGGAAAACTTGGCAGCTGTGCATTTTCTCCCTCCCTCCCCCCCCCTTCAACTTTTTCTCTCATTTGATTGTCACTTGGCTGAAATATAAAGAGCATTGCAGCTTGTGGGAATACCAATTACAGCTAATTATAACCTGACTGATCTGCCTTAGCATGAGAATGCCTCATCGAATGATTCTCTCTCTCTCTCTCTCTCTCTCTCTCTCTCTCTCTCTCTCTCTCTCTCTCTCTCTCTCTCTCTCTCTCTCTCTCTCTCTCTCTCTCTCTCTCTCTCTCTCTCTCTCTCTCTCTCCAGCACACATGTACATTTACAGACTAGCTTCATTTTCTGCTTTACGGACTCAACCACAGTCACTGCTACTGTCTGAAGCAGGTGCACATTTGGGAATAGTCACATAAAAACTGCCTCCAGCAAAATTTGAAGGTGGCAGTTGGATAAGGACTAGGGGAGGTCCAAACTCTAAACAGGCCACACATCCCCTTCTGAGCCAAACAAGCCACACTTACCCACAGCATCTTAGAATCATAAGATTTTAGAGTTGGACGGGACCATGAGGGTCATCTAGGCCAATCGCCTGTAATGCAGGAATCCTTTGCCCAATGTGGGACTCAGACCCATGACTCTGAGATTAAGAGTGTCTCTGCCTAGCTGCATTTGAACATCAGGTTGTTTGTTGGGCTTCATCCAGGGCATCAACTCCTTCCTGCCCCCAGCCACAGAAAAAACAATTAGGGGTTCCTCCCCCCCCCAAAAAAAGATTATCCACAACACCATTTTATAAAAAATGGTGGCCTTCACTTCCACAGTGCCCAAGGGTGATATTTGGACTGGAGAATGCTTGTGTGTATTGCTGGAAGGGTTTAACTGAAATATTCCACTGAAGCTAAGGGAGTGTTTAACTTTAGATCACATGGGAGGTTATTGAATTGCAAATCATCATCTTGGGGAGCTGGTCTTTGGTCTTTTGTTCCCAGTCAGAGTAGGAGGAAGCTGCATGGCCTTAGGCAGGATAAAGAATATTGCAGGCTAGAATGGGAGATAGGCACAATTTTGAAATCAGTCCTGTTTAAGGTTATTTTTAAGATGCTGAGCCAGTGCCGGACATGCACAATATATTGTACAACTGTTTGGGTGCATCATTTATTGTTTTTTTGTTCTGTTTTGAAGAAAGTTCTGCAAGTACAGCTTTGAATCAAATACTTATGGGTCTGGACCATAGCTGCCAAGTCTCCCGTATTCCCCGGGTAACCCCTGTTTTTCCAGCTGTCCCCAGCCGAAAAAATGTATTTTTTTTGCTTTTCCCCAGTTTATTCTGGTGCGGCGGCCATTTTGCAATTGGGCGGAGCATGCTCAGAAGCGACTATCTGATGTTGCTCTGCCCAGTTCCAAAATGGCGGCAGTGCGACTTCTGGTGTGGCAGCCATTTTGGAACTGGGCAAAGCAGCATCAAAAGTCACTTCTGAGCATGCTCCGCCCAGTTCCAAAATGGCGACATCGCTACTTCCGGTCTGCTACTTCCGGTCTGATCCCTTATTTTTCAAGAAGGAACTTGGCAGGTATGGTCTGGACAATGTTTTATTCCAAAAGGAGTCAGCTTTTAAGTATCCAGTTGCTTCATGCTGCACAATATTAATATCTGCAATAAGAGAGGCAGGGCAGAGGCTGCTGAGACTTGGCTGAGCCACACCCACTGGCAACCTGAGCTCAGGTAAATCCTTTCATGCACACAGGTGCGAGTCGGTAACTGTTTATTACAACAATTATTACCATCAATTTATTAATCACCTTCTAAACCACCATCTCAAGGTAATTTACACACAATTAAAAACACACATAAAAATATATTTAAAACAAGACTAAAACCCCAACAAGCTTAGGACTCTTGTGGTAAAGATCCACTTATTCAGCTGGGAAAGGCTGCCGAAACAAAAATCCCTCCAGCTGTTTCTGGATGGTGGTCACCTGTGGCATCTCAACAGGAATGCTGTTCCACAGAACAGCGCCAGCCACACTAAAAGCCCTGCTGCGAGTTACTGCCAAGGGTCTTCTGAGATCTTTGGAACTTGCAGGAGAGACTCTCCCACACACCACAGTGATCTTCAGGGGGCGGCGGGGGAGGATAGATGCTCTGTGCTTCTTCTATCTAAACCAAATCTCCATTTCCCAATTGTGTGCATATGTTCTACAGATCATAAACATGCTTGCATTGCCTCTTCGGCTATTATCACCAAACTTATACCTGCTGTTTGCATGCATGACTGAGCCTCAAGACTTCAAAAAAGAAAATGTGACAATCTCCATTAATAGCTCTGATAATGGGATTCTAGGCAGAGCAGTCTAGGGTGGTAAATGCCGGCATCTCGCAGTTCATGGCAGTGCAAATGTATTTCATTATTCCCCAACTCCTTTCTTCCTTCTCCCTCCTCTGAAGTATTCCATGCTGCGGGACCTGCCCCAACTTGTCTACTGAGACTGGATTCTCCTGTTTTCACTTTCCATCAATTTAATGCTTGTCATCAGGACTTAGAAAGGATGTAGACAAACAGGAGGGATGAAGCAGACAAAGGGTCTTCTCTGTCTATTTCAGCTGACACTATTTCAATTGCAATTAGGCAGAATGTGGATAAGGGCAGTCATATACAGTGGAACCTCGGTTTATGAACACCTCGGTTTACGAATTTTCGGTTTACGAACACCACGGACCGATCTGGAACGGATTAATTCACTTTCCATTACTTTCAATGGGAAAGTTCACTTCAGTTTATGAATGCTTCAGTTTATGAAGAGACTTCCGGAACCAATTACACACATGCTTCGGGTTAAGTACGTTTCAGGTTGAGGACTCCGCGGACCCGTCTGGAACGGATTAATCCACTTTCCATTACTTTCAATGGGGAAGTTTGCTTCAGTTTATGAACGCTTCAGTTTAAGTGCTCCATGGACCATCTGGAACAGATTAATCCACTTTCCATTTCTTTCAATGGGAAAGTTCGCTTCAGTTTATGAACAGACTTCCGGAACCAATAGTGTTCTTAAACCGAGGTACCACTGTACAGCAGTACCTTGGTTGTCAAACTTAATCCGTTCCGGAAGTCCATTCCAAAACGAAAGCGTTCCAAAACCACGGTGCGCTTTCCCATAGAAAGTAATGCAAAATGGATTAATTCTTTCCAGACTTTTAAAAACAGCAATTTAACATGAATTTTACTATCTAACGAGACCATTGATCCATAAAAATGAAAGCAATAAATAATATACTGCTGTCACACAATCAATCAATCAATCAGTAGCTGAACTGGGTTCCACACAGTCACAAAAACAAAACAAAAAAGCTGCAAAAACAAAAAATGCAAAATAAATGTATTGTAAAATCCAACCTGTGAAGATCATGGGACCAGGCATACAGTTCCCAGGATCTCCAGAAGATGACAGTTCATCCCCTTATGACAGCGTTCTTCTTTTCCCATTTGATGCAAGTGTCTTTCTTGGTGTGGTTGCACACCACATTGTTTTGGTCCTGCATGCTTCAGCCACAGTCACACTGCCTCATGGAACCTCGCAGAGGAATTCAGCCTCAAAGACTATCAACCCCATGAGGCAGCGTGACTGCGAGAAAAATCAGCTGGCATGAGAACTACAAAGGCTGCATATACTGGAACCGTTTGCACACTTGCCCCACCGCAGCTCATCTCAAATGCCTGTGGGACAGATTCTCCCAACCATTTGAAAGCACTATTTCCACCTTAGAGAAACCTCAAACTTTTGCCCTGGAGGTAATTCAGTGGCAACACTTATTTAGGCACCGTTGCAAAATCTACGTTTTGCAATAAAGCGGTTCAAGCGAATCCATACCATGTGTGATGGGAACTGCTCCAGTCTTATTGCCCTTTTTTAATACGAGCTATTGCACTGTTTTATCATATTGAAGAGAATAATGATTTTTAAAAAACACCTTGAAATGAGGTCTCCGCTCGAGGCTCTAAATTGCCCTTTGCAAAGGGTGGGTGGGTAGGTTTCTACATTTTTTAATTTTCTTTTACCATGGATGAGTTTGTGTTAGGTGATTGCATGAATGGGACTGATTTGGGGGAGGTTGCAAACAAACAGGATAATTTAATACAAGTACATAATGCACGCTGAGGGTGATTGGGGTTCCCCCCACTGTTCCATCCATCAAAGGGAGGTGTTCCAGAACCCTTCATCCCCAGCCTGTTACTTTTCTCTAACTGCCTGCCACATACCTGTTGTATTGCACAGGGGGGGGGTGCGTTGCAGCAGGGGGCAGAAAGGGCAACCGAGTGCAGATTGCTGCTTTTATGTTAAAGCGCATGTTCTCGCAAAGGAGCTAAATGCTATGGAACATAGGAAGTGTGGGAGAATGTGGTGTTCTGTAATTTACTCCCCAGTAGGTTACGTTTCCTTACAGCTTTGAGATCCAGTTCACACTGTTATTAAATAAAATTTTATAAAGTGTTTGGGGGGGGGAAGAGAAGAGAAGGGGGGAGTTGCCATGACAACTGCCAGACCACAGGATGGTAGGTTGCTGTGGTTGTGGTTGTTTGTTTGAGATATTAGCAAAGCTCACCTTTGAAATAATAAAGCGACGGTGGGGGGGGGGAAATAACTCGTGCGAAGCAGAGCAATTTTATCAATTTCTCTGGACGTTGCTGTGTAATAATGTAAAAGAACGCAACATGGTTCTTTCTGTTTATTTATTTATTACAATTATAACCACCTTTTCTTCCGAGGAGCTCAAGGTGGGATACTTGGTTCTCCTCCCTCCCATTTCATCCTTCACAACAACCCTGTGAGGTAGGTTAGGCTGAGACGCAGTGACTGGCCCAAGGTCACCTAGTGGGCTTGATGGCCAAGTGGGGATTCTATGGGTTAATTCTATGGGTTAAAGACATACAAGTCTTTAAAACTTCTTCCTACCTTGACTTGTTAATAATTGAATCAGAAGTAATCGGAAAGTGAGGACGGTATATTATTATTATTATTATTATTATTATTATTATTATTATTATTATTCCCACCCTCCCTTCCAAAGAGGCCCAAATGATAAAAGACTGGGAACATCTAATAGAATTTCAGTACAGATGCAGCCCTGGGAAAGATCTCTAGTCAAAAGGCTACCCACAGAGCAACAGAGATAGTGCCTGTCCAATATTTAATGGGAGGGAATTCTAAAGGGTAGGTGCCACCACTCTAAAGGCCCTGATTCCTATAAGGAGCAGACCGTTGGGGTGTGTGTGTTTATCTTCTTCGCCTATAACTATTGCTCTCTGTGTGCACACCACTTCTGTAAAGTGGTTAGACTCACCAACACAAAACAGTTTTTGTTTCAGGCAGAGTTGTTTTATTGGGCACACCAAAAACACACCATCTATATATTTACACACAATTTACAGGTTACACAAAGCCTTTTCTCCCTCTGGACCCAGAAGGGTGTCTGTACTTCAAAGTCCTTCCTGGACAAAGTCCACACACAAGTTCTAAGTCAACTTGCACAGAGTCCTCTAACAGCTTAGAGTTCTCGGAGTCCTAAGGTCCTGACAGTTCTTCAACTCTTCTTCTCGCACAAGCTCTTCTCAAAGTATTCAGGTAACTCCACAGTCTTGCAGTGATACACTCTTTTTCTCATAAAGACCCATGGCCCACTTCCAAAGACCCAAACGCTGTAACCTGAGTCCTTTTATACATACCTAATATGCCCTGTAACACTGATAAAGAAGTCACCAGATTCTTTCTTATATATAAACTTTTTTTATTCAGTTTCACACTACACATTTAAATTCAAGCAGTAGACATAATCATCAACATTTGGGATTCCCTGAATCATTAGACTTCCCTCCACCCTTCCATGGTTTCCATTTTCAGTCTTTTTCAACTGCATCATATATTTTCTTTATTTTTCTTAAAATAAGCCATTTTTACCTTAGTTTTTAGTACAAGCATTACTCAAATCCTGCCAAAGCTTTTAGTTGTTTACAGTGTTTTCTTAGGTGATTTGCATTTTTTTCCCATTCCTTTTTAAAGTTCCTCTCTTCCTGGTTTCTGATTTTTCCCAGTCATTTTTTGCCATTTCGGCATAGTCCATCATCTTCATCAGTCATTTGTCTTTGGTTGGGACTTTATCTTTTTTCCATCTCTGGGCCAGTAGTATCCGCACTGCTACCAGATTCATAGAATCATAGAGTTGGAAGAGACCACAAGGGCCATCCAGTCCAACCCCCTGCCGAGCAGGAAACACCATCAAAGCATTCTTGACATATGCCTGTCAAGCCTCTGCTTAAAGACCTCCAAAGAAGGAGACTCCACCACACTCCTTGGTAGCAAATTCCACTGCCGAACAGCTCTTACTGTCAGGAAGTTCTTCCTAATGTTTAGGTGGAATCTTCTTTCTTGTAGTTTGAATCCATTGCTCCGTGTCCGCTTCTCTGGAGCAGCAGAAAACAACCTTTCTCCCTCCTCTATATGACATCCTTTTATATATTTGAACATACGAGAAGGCCTCGTCTCCAGCCCCCCGTTCACTGGTTTCTTACAACAGACAGGCCTAGCTTCAGAGCAGGTGGCTCCTGTCCTGATGGATAATGGTTTACAGATCTGGTTGGCAAACACTCTTGTGAAATAGATAAGCCATTTCCTTGTGCAACTGTTTAGTTTTAGGATTCTAGCAGGTGGATAAGTGGATCTAAAGTTAATAACCAGCCGCTTCAGAAAGGACCCAGTGGGCAACCATAGAATGTCCACAATCTCTGATGGACGTAGGACGTGCCCCAGCAGTTGAGACAGAGAGTTGGCAACTGAGTGTTTATCCACCCAGTTGTTGGAATTCAAGGGGTGATGTCCCACTAGCACAGCCAGTTTATGAGGCTGGAGTTGTAGATTCAAGTTGTGTGCTTGTTCGTCCGGGTACTTTGCTTGTTGTACAGAGTCGACCTGCAGACTTGGGTGGGGGGGAGCCGGACTGGAAATGTAGTCAAACTGGGGAGGAGGGGGTGGGCATTTGACCAGGCTGAGCACATCCTCGAGCTTCTTTTCAATGCCATCCAGCCGTTTATACAGGTTGCTGACTGTATGTGATATCAGTTCGGACTGGCAGGTTAGCAATTCCAACATCTCACGATCCGCAAAAAGTTGGGTGGTTGATTGTGGTATTTCAGGTAGAGAAGTTTGAATTTGCTCAGAGGAAGGAGCCTCCTCTTGTAATCTCGGGGCTGGCTGCATCTCGCCCACCGTACAGCCAGTCTCTTTATGGGTAATACTAGAGGCAAGAACGGCGAAACTGTTTTCAGTAGGGAAACTATTGCAAATCTCTGTCAGGCCATTATTGGGCAAGAAGTCACTAATTTTCATCTGTTTCTTGGCTGCGTCCTTGGTCTCATTGGAATGTTGCCTGGAGCGCTTTTCCCCTCTCATACCAGCACATACAGAGAGGGGGAGAAACCCCCCTCAGATCACACCGTCAAAGCAGAGTGAACTGTGCTGATTAGTGAGCGTTCTCTTTAACAACTCACTCCCTTTCAGTCTTTATCTACAACGCTGACTTGCAGGTTTGTGGGAGTGGTAAAAGCATAAAAGTGTAAAAGCATAAAAACAAACTTAAAATAAACTTAAAACGCCATTAGCACCCTCAGGGAAAAAAAAAAAGCTTGTGAGGCTTTTGAGGCTTTTGAGGCTAAATACAGGAGAATAAGGGAGAATCTTTACCAGGCACACTCCGAGGCTACCTTCACGACGCCATCTTCACGACCTTCACGACTTCCCTAAGCCGTTCCTCATAAGGCATCATTTCCAGGCCTTTGACCATTTTGGTTGCCCTCTTCTGGACACGTTCCAGCTTGTCAGTATCCTTCTTGAACTGTGGTGCCCAGAACTGGACACAGTACTCCAGGTGAGGTCTGACCAGAGCAGAATACAGTGGTACTATTACTTCCCTTGATCTAGATGCTATACTCCTATTGATGCAGCCCAGAATTGCATTGGCTTTTTAGCTGCTGCATCACACTGCTGACTCATGTCAAGACTCCTAGATTCTTTTCACATGTACTGCTCTCAAGCCAGGTGTCTCCCATCCTGTATTTGTGCCTTTCATTTTTTTTTTGCCCAAGTGTAGTACTTTACATTTCTCCTTGTTAAAATTCATCTTGTTTGCTTAGGCCCAGTTGTCTAATCTGTTAAGGTCATTTTGAAGTGTGATCCTGTCCTCTGGGGTATTAGCCACCCCTCCCAATTTGGTGTCATCTGCAAACTTGCTCAGGATGCCCTCAAGCCCATCATCCAAGTCATTGATAAAGATGTTGAATAAGACTGGGCCCAAGACAGAACCCTGTGGCACCCCACTAGTCACTACTCTCCAGGATGAGAAGGAGTCATTGATGAGCACCCAGGTGCTCATCTCAGGAATCAGTTAGTTAAACCAGGTACATCTCAGGAATCAGTTAGTTAAAGGAATTAACCCATTAACTTTATTCCTTAACATGGACATCCAGATAAGATGGTATCTACAGGAGGTCCTCACCTGCAGAGCAGTGATTGATTGGGTATAAAAGGGGTGAGACCATATTTTCAGGTATCATGTTGGGCATTTGTATGTATATGTGGGGGTTCAGTATAACTTCAAAGCTAAGAATGCTTGAAGCATTCAGTTCTTTGCAGCTTCCACTGACTTTTGCAATACCTTATGGAGCAACTTATGGAACTCAGTCATCTACCAGCATTCACACTTCCAAAATGTTCTGATGCAGAACTCAGCTCAAAGCAACACATCACAATGGATTAATCTGAAAGACAATCTGTTTAGAAATGCATATTTAAATACTTAAGCAGATTATCCAGCAGTTTCTTCACAGAATCGCAGAATTGTAGAGCTGGGAAGGGCCACAGGGGTCATCTAGACCAACCCTCTGTGATGCAAGAATCTTTTTGCCCAACGTGGGATTCAAACCCACAACCCTGAGATTAAGTGTCTCCTGCTCCACCAATTGAGCTAACCCTGGCAAGCTTCCTCATATACTCCTCTCTGTCCTTCATCTGCACAAGTAAGACACAGTAGCCGAGTCTAAGGACATATTCCAGCCAGGCACGCTCAAGAAAGGTGTGAATCAGTGCCAGGAAGGTACATGCTCTGGGGAGAGTGGGTGTTATGGGAAAATTCCTAACGGCCAAATCAGGGATGGGAAACCTTCAGTCCCAGACACCTTTCAAATCTGGCCTGCGAGGCTGAACCTGACAAGGATCTGACCTGTTGTACCAAAAGATCTCCTCAACTCATGGTCAGGCAGAGAATCCTGAAGGACCACAATGGACCCAAAGGTCTGAGGCGCCGCACTCCAATACAGCAAAAAAAAGTTGCAGTGATCTCTGTTGTGTTTGTGAGGAACCAGAGATCATCTCATTCGCTACACAACACATAAGTTAATGGAAAGTATTCACTGGTGACAGAACAATTTAGACAGCTTCAAAAAGAGGGCTAGGTAAATTCATGGAGGATAAAGACTATTGTTGACCATTATTCTTGATGGTCTACAAGAAACTCGCATTTTCGGTGGCAGCCTGTCACTCTACCAGTTGCTGGGGAGCAAGAGCAGGCTTCATGCCCTGCTTCTCGGACTTTGAGAGGCATCTGGTTGGCCACCCTGGTTGGCATCTGGTTGGCAGGGGGCAGAGTTAAACTATGGAATACACTACCAGGAAGCTCCAGCTAGTGCTTGGCTGTGATGGTTGGATGCAGGTGGCGCTGTGGTCTAAACCACTGAGCCTCTTGGGCTTGCCAATCAGAAGGTTGGCAGTTCAAATCCACACAATGGAGTGAGCTCCCATTGCTCTTTCCCAGCTCCTGCCAACCTAGCAGTTCAAAAGCATGCCAGTGCAAGTAGATAAATAGCTACCGCTCTGGCGGGAAGGTAAACTGCATTTCCCTGTGCTCTGGCTTCCATCATGGTGTTCCGTTGCGCCAGAAGCGGTTTAGTCATGCTGGCCACAAGACCTGGAAAGCCGTCTGTGGACAAATGCCAGCTCCCTTGGCCTGAAAGCAAGATGAGCGCCGCAACCCCATAGTTGCCTTTGACTGGACTTAACCGTCCAGGCGTCCTTTACATTTTACCTAGGCTGTGATGGTGCTGGGGATATCATGATCAAAAACATCATCATCAAACAACTGTATATAGCACCCTTCATCTGAAGACCACAGGGAGGTTCACAACACAAAAATACAAAACAAGAACACATAATACGTAATATAAGACGTACCCAGCCCCCTCCCACAAACACATTTTTTAAAAGCCACTGATTTCATTAGGCAAAGGCTTCATTAGGCAAAGGCCTGGGAAAATAGGGATGTTTTCACCTGGCACCTAAGCACATGTAACAAAGGCACCAGGTGAGCCTCCTTGGGGAGAGAACCCCACAGACGAGGAGCCACCACAGAAAAGGCCTGTTCTCATGTTGCCCTCTGGACCTCTCAAAAAGTAGGCACACAAAGAAGGGCCTCGGATGGTGATTGCAGGGTCTGCATTGGTTCATAGAAACTGTAGATGGAAGGGACCCCTAGGGTCATCTGCTTCGACTCCCAGGTAGGCCTGCCAAAAGAGAGCATTGCAAAGTTGTGACAGAGAGGGGAGACAACTCAAAAGGACCTGTCTTGGAATGCTCCCCAATTCTTTTCTTTCTAAAAAAGAATTGTTATACAATACAGTCTCCGCAGAGAAAGAAACCTATATGGACTACCAATGTTTTAAGACCATGTCAAATGATGACATAAACTGAATGCTATGTTCTCTCGCCTGGTTTGCCATTGTGAGAACAGGTTGGTTGCTGGGCTAGATGGTTTTTCTGCCTAGATCCCAAAGGGTTTGTCCTATGCTCTTGCATCTTTCCGATGTTCTTAGTAGCTTGCAAAAAGTGGAGCCAAAGTCCTGGAAATGGCTGCGAGCTCTTCAAGCGGACATTCCAATATGCGCTGCTCTTTCTCTGTGCAATTTTGTCTTCGCGTCAACAGAATTTTCGTTTGAGAAACTTGACAGTGTGAGCTGGCACATTTGTTGAAAAGGTACGGCGTGCTTTAATCAAGCCGGAAATGTCGGCCGATACATCCCCGTGTGCAATCAGGTTTTGTGAAGTCCTAATGAAAATGTGAGCTGCCTTTCTTTTTCCCTTTAATATTAATAACTGCCCTGCATGGGAAAGGTGTTAATTGGGAATGGCGGTTCTGAAACCGCCACCGAGTCAGGCAGAGTTGTTGACAATGAGTATTCATTTCTCGTAACGTGCAAATGTCAAAAGAATAATTTGCCGAGAATATTAGGAAGGGTAAATGAGTTTCAGGGCGGTGCAATGTGAAAATAAGATCAGGGCGCACTCATCCAAAAATTACATCTGAAGCTTTGGGAGGGTGGGATGGAAGGGGATGTAAATAAGAAAGGCAATTTTGTATTCCTGTCCAAGATTTTATGTAGGAAGGCAGGGTGGGTGAGGAAGCAGCATGTAATTTAATTGTTAATACAGATGCACTCACTTGGCATGAAATATTATTGGAAAAGAAGATGGGCTTCAGAAGAACACACTTGGCAGATGACCACTGCAAATCTTGGGTAACCTCTAATGTAGCAGTTTGGAGCCTCAGATCCTGAGCCTCAGTTGTGGCCCTTGGGGTCTCTCTAGCTCAGAGGTTGGTAATCTAAGGCCCATGGGCCGGAAGCGGCCCATGAGGGTTGCTTAACTGGCCTATGAGCCACCCCCGAACCGAGCCGCCCGCTCGGCAAGTCCCTGCACGCTGTGCTAAACTGACACAGCATGGTGCAGGGACTGTCTTCCACGGCTCTGGAAATCACTTCTCCGCATGCCCAGATGCTGGAAATCGCTTCTGCGCGTGTTCGCGGCACTGGAAATCGTTTTTGCACATACCCGGATGCTGAAAATCGCTTTTGCGCAGGCACGATTTCCAGTGTCTGGGCGTGCACAGACTCGTTTTTTGGCGTCGCATTGCATCAGTCCGGCCCACAGAGGATCTCTGTGGGAGTGATCCTGCCCATGGCTGGTAAGCCTTGCCAACCCCTGGTCTAGCTGGTCCCCAGAACTTTGCCTAGGCTGCACTTGACACTGACCTTGTTTTGTATCCTGTGTGTTTTTGCCTGGCTGGAATGTGTCCTCCAAATCTTGCAGGTTTGGCCCATCTAATCCAGCACCGACTCCTTCCTCCTCCTGTTCTGGTCTTCCCTCTTCCCTATCTGATTCTTCCTCTTCTGAGGAGTGCCACCACCAGTCTTCTCCAGGTATGAATTCCCCCATTTCCCCAGACTCTTCCATGGTTGCCGCTTCGCCTAGGGGGGCTTGCCACCACTCCTGTTCGTCCGACGCAACCCTGACAGACCCCAGCTGCACTCTGCATTTAAAGTGGTATCATACCACTTCCAACAGTCATGGCTTCCCACAAAGAATCCTGGGAACGTTAGTTAAGGATGCTGAGAATTTTGAGGATACCTCTGCTCCCCTCCCAGAGCTACATTTCTAGAGTGGTCCAACAAGCAACCCCTTTTCTAAGGTAACATAAATGTTTAGTCGTGATGGTGTGACTATCTTTTCATTGGCGACATATGGAAAGGTTTAAAGTTAGAGATGGAGGAACCTGACAACTTTTGCTTCCTACATTTCTCTTTTTCCCCAGTCATAAATTCACATTTCCATCGTAATCTGTGATGTAGTTATTTTTAAGCCTCATGAAAATTTCTCAACACGTTTGTGTGAATTTCTCCCAATATACACATTTTTTTTTTCTATTCAGTTTCCACAAATATAAACATTTTTAGTTACAGGTAGGTAGCCATGTTGGTCTGATGTAGTCGAAACAAAGTTTAAAAATTCCTTCCAGTAGCACCTTAGAAACCAATGAAGTTTGTTCTCCAGCCTTTTGTTCTTCAGATACCTGAAGAAGTGTGCATGCACACGAAAGTTCATACCAATGACAAATTTAGTTGGTCTCTAAGGTGCTACTGGAAGGAATTTTTTTTAATAAACATTTTTGCAAGTGATTTCCCCATATATAATGCAGTTTTTTGTGTTAATTTCACAAAGGTAAGCATGAATGTGCACACTTTATCCTAGTGAATGCATTTTGCACACATTACTTGGCTGGAGAACTGCATTGCAAAATTCGGAGAAATGCACATTTCAAAGGGTGTCTGTGCTTCAGTTTGTGCACTGCTTCAGAAAGTGGGAAAAGGGATAACTTTGCCTTTAAATGTGAATTGAATATTCCCCCATCCTTAGCTGAAAACTCTCTCTCTCTCTCTCTCTCTCTCTCTCTCTCTCTCTCTCTCTCTCTCTCTCTCTCTCGGCTGAATTGTATTACTCACCGAGCAATAATTATGTGACCAGCAAGCATATGGGGGTTGGTTGTAGGCTAATCTCTGTAATTCTTGTACTGCAAGCTTATATGCTTGGAAACGTTGCCAGGAGGGGTTGTTTTAAAGCTGTTACAAAAGACAGTGCCGTGTTAAACCTGAAGCTCTTAATGCAAGCTTCAATGATCACACTCATTCATTTTCTGCCAGTGCAAAAATCCCTGGTATGGTATGAGACAGGGTAGGGACAAGGAAATAAGTACATTACTATGTAGGTCAACTATTAATTGGTTTCAACGGGCTTTATTCCAACGGGGTGAGGTGGGGGAGGGGAAAGAAATCATCCTTTTCAGTTTTTGTTTTAAAAAGACATTTATGGTATAAATTGGGGCATCTACGATTTGTTTTGATGCTCAGCAAGCTGGGAGGAGTGAGCAAGCCCATTAACACCAAAGGAATTCAGCTCTGCCCTGGACTGCTTTTGCTCTTGGAAAGAGAATTTGATTCATTTATTTAATGTAATGTTCTATCTACTGCCCTTTGCCCAAGCCGTGCCTGCATTTAAACTTCTGTGTCTTCTCCGCATGGTCCGTGTGTTTTATCACTGTGGTGTTTTAAAGTTTCATTTGTTGACACTGGTTCTATTTTATCATGTACAGTCGTACCTCGGAAGTCGAACGGAATCCGTACCGGAAGTCTGTTCGACTTCCAAAGCGCAGCTTCCGATTGGCTGCAGGAAGCTCCTGCAGCCAATCGGAAGCCGCGGAAGCCCCGTTGGACGTTCGGCTTCCAAAAGAACATTCGAAAACCGGAACACTCACTTCCAGTTTTCAATCGTTCGGGAGCCTGGACATTCGAGAAGTAGGCTGTTCAACTTCCAACGTACGTCTGTATTTATGTTTACTGCTACTTGCGCGACTTGCCAACCCCCCACCTGCCAACCCCCATTCCTTCTTTTACAACTCACCCCAACCTGCCCCCCAGCTCCATCAAGACCCCCCTCCATATCTTCACAGTGGCTCTGTGTCTCTCAATCCCTGCTTTACTCAAACCTCTACTGTTGTTGAAAAATGCAGTGTTGGAAACTGCCTTTTTGTATGCTCCTCTTCCCTCTTCCACCTTCATGTAAATCCAGAAACAATTTCTAGATGGTGGATTCTGCCCCCCGTCTAAACTAGCCACCGTGGCCTTCCTAATGCCCTGTCCACTCAAGACATTCAATGCAATTCGAGCATGACTGACAAATCACTCCTGGCATTACATGGCACAAGGGGACAAATCATTTTACCGAAGTAGGCTACAAGGTAATTATAATTTCCAGGAACCCTATTTATGCTAATATCTACCCCCCTTTATTTCCCCAACCTGCAGAAAACAGTCTGAAGCCATAAAGTTTGGAGACATATATATCACCAGTTAACTTCATTGCAGTCGGCAGCTCATAGCCCATTTGCTTTGCAACGACCGACCATTATCCGATCCCCGGTGCTATTTTTCAAGCGGGTAATGTACAAATGCATTTTCCTTCATGATTTGCCGAGGCTTTGATTTGTTAGGCAGATAATTAATTATTGCTTCCTAAACTGGCTTTAATCGGGGTCATTAAGCATTGCCCGAAGCGTTTAAAATAGTCAGATATGATGCCTGCATGTAGAGTGGAAACAGGGAAGATGGAACACTTGGAAACAACAGTTGGTTTCATGTTTTCTGGATTCTGGTGATTTTTTTAAAAAATCAGATCTTAGATGCATGATCTTAGAATGTGGGTTGCATAGCTGCCAAGTTTTCCCTTTTCTCGCGAGGAAGCCTATTCAGCATAAGGGGAAATCCCTTAAAAAAAGGGATAACTTGGCAGCTATGGGGTTGTGCAAGGGATTGGGGGCAAGGGGGGACGGTGATAGAAAGTTAAAGGTGAACCTACCAAATTTGCAGTTTCCAAAACAATATGTGACCCAAAATACAACCATCATTAGAAATCTGCATGTCTCCAATTTTTGCAATGCCACCTTGACCCGTTTGGAAGGAAGGATGAGATACGTATTTAAGAAATAAATACAGTGGTGCCTCGCAAGACGAAATTAATTCATTCCGTGAGTCGCTTCGTATTGCGAAAATGTCATCTTGTGAAGTGCAATGGAAACCAAGGAAACTGAAACAAAAAAATAAATAAATGAAAAAAGGTCGTCTTGTGAAGCACGGCCATAGAAAAATTCGTCTTGCGAGGCACCCAAAAAATCGCAAACCCCTTTCGTCTTGCGAGTTTATTTGTCTTGCGAGGTACCACTGTACGTAAAAATAAAATGCAGTTCTCCAACCAACTCATGTGTACAAACACACATATACCAGCTGAAACCATTCTTTTCCTGAGGCACGCTTTTGCTAATGGCGCCTCCCGCTGTGCACGCACCTCTCGCATCCTGGGGCAAAGTTTGCAACCATGAGAAACTACCTCCGGGTTAGCGGAGCTCGTAACCCGAAGCGTGCGTAACCCGAAGTGTTCGTAACCAGAGGTACCACTGTACTATTACTACTATTCATAAAATTTGCAAACCACCCTTCATCCAAAGATCCCAGGGTGGTTCACAACAGAAAAATACAAAATGAGAATACAAAATACATAATAAAAGAAAAAGAAAAACAGACCAATAACCCCCCCCCTCCCACAAGTGCTCCTGCCAAGTGAAGTGAAGTCAGTGGCTTTATTTTCAGATGGAAATCACCAGAAATCAGTTCCGACACCTCTCAAGTGGGCGCCTTTGCCATTGTAAGAGAAGAAGGGAGGCATTCACAGTGAGTTCCAGCACCTCTTTTTCTAGACAAAATAGCACTGTGCAAGTGCATAAGAACAGATGAAGAGTCTGCTAGATCAGGCCAATGGCCCTTCTAGTCCAGTATCCTGTTCTCACAGTGGCCAACCAGATGCTTGTGGGAAGCCCACAAACAGTACCGGAACACAACAGCACTTTCTCCACTTGTGATCTCCAGCAACTGGGATTCAGAAGCATCACTGCCTCCGACTGTGGGGACAAAGCATAGTCAACATGGCTAGGAGCAGTGCTTTTTTCTGGGGGGAGGTGCACAGGGATACACATACCCCTAAACATTTTGTGAATCTAAGTTAGGCCTCATTGAGGAGCAGTATTTCAACGCAGGTAGGAAAATGAGAGTACCCCTAAACATTTTCTTTTTTAGAAAAAAAAAGCACTGGCTAGAAGCCTTTGAGAGCTCTCCTGGACCAAGTGGCGTAGCAAGGTCAGGTGGTACCCGGCGCGGATTTTTTTTTGTCACCCCCTCACATTGAAATTCCCCCTTCCTCCTTCCAACCCCCCCCCCATCAAAGAAAGTCACGCCCTGCCCTCCTCCAGCAGTCTGGGAGTGCGGGGGCAATGGCGCACCGCCTGGCCGCGACTCCCAAGCCTCCCCCGAGCTGTCAAAACAAAGGGGGAAGGGGGAGAAGGTCGTCTGCACAGCTCCCCGCCTCGGGGTAGGCTTGGGTGGGCGGCGTGCCAAATATCACCCCCTCAGTGTGTGTGTGTGTGTGTGTGTGTGCAGCCGTGCTCGAAGCTGTGCTGCTGCTCATGAGGCAAGGCAGGATCCCCCCCCCACGGGTGGGACATGGACGGGACGGGCAGGGAGAGCCTGGCCAATCGCTGGGAAGGGATGCAACTCAACCCTGCTCAGTTCCACAGGCAGCGTCGAGTTGCATTTTGTCACCCTCCTCATTGATGGCACCTGGGACGGTCCGCCCCCACCGCACCCCCTTCCTCCGCCAGTGACTGCACCAATCATTCTGTACCAAGGACCACCAGCCTGCACAATGAAGGCGCTGGCACAGACACCAATGTAACAGCAGAGACATTTATTTTCACTACATTCTATATTGTATTTCAGTGAGCTGTTCTGTATTGCTTTCTCAGGTTATTTCTTCCTTAATGTGGGCCTAGTCGCTGAAGGCATTTTTCAAATGTGTCCTAAATATGTCCATCATCTCTCCCCCCCCCCTTTCAGCTTTTGGGTTTTATTGACTTTATGCAGAATCTAATAACATGGCAAGGAGCCCTGGCAGACACTGAGATTTTTTCTCAGCCGCATCATGTTTTGGAATGAGTCGATGTGATCCTTTACCTTGGGTGGAGTAAAGACAGAAAGACTTGAGGCTACTTTTGCAATTCAGGTTTTGTGCCAGTTAAGATTTCTGAAGGCTCTTTGCTGGCAGATCACACTGCAGAACACGAAGCACTGCAACAAGCTGTGTTGTCATATGTAAAGGGCAGGGAGGTTGTGAAGATTGAGGTTACTCAACTTCCATTGCTGTGGTTTTATAATTTTACCATTGTGGCTAGGTCAGGGGGTGGGGAATCTGTACCCTGCAGATGCTGCTGGACTCCAACTTCTACCACCCCTGGCTATTGGCTATGCCCCCTAGTATCTCATCCAGGGTGATTACCTCACTCTGACTAATGATAGGGCTGGCCCTATGTCTAGGACCCAACAACTGTCTGCCTTGCCTTGCCTGCTGTGCATGTAGGAGTTCAGCTGAGAGCTAATGTATAGGGAGATAATGTGTGTATATGTGAGAGAATCAAGGTTGAAATTGAAGAGGCCTAGGACTCAGCCACATTAGTAAAGAAACAGCGATTCGAATGTGCTATCAACATGCAACACCAGATGGCGCCAGAGGGCAGGGAATTTTAAAACACAATTTTCCATAGAGATTTTTTTTCTTTTGTTATAACGATCCAATTTCTGATTTATTTATAGTGTTCCCCCCTGTGTCTAAGATCCACCCCCTAGTTCATTTGCCATTCTATTTTATTCTGATCTGTGTTTTTTCAGTATAGCTGGAATCTTTTCATGAATAAATTTAACACTGGGCTTAAATTTACTATTGCCTATCAACATTTCCAGGATCCCAGCTTCAAATCAGCCTCAAATTCACTTCCTGTTCATTGGCCAACTACTGTCCTCTCAGCTTTAGTTCCCCCATTTGCTATTTGAGGATAATGAGATTGGCCTACCCTACATGCTTGTTGTTAAAATTAGTGAGATAAGGCATGTGAAATGCAATATGCTCATGAAATGTGCTGCATAAATATGACTATTAGTGCTGTTATGAATGCTTTTCCATTTCACAGATATGTTGGACTTTTCGCAAAGCTTCACTTTGCATCGCTCACTCTTAAGACTATATTTTATTCTGCTGTCGCAAATGTAATTTTATTTTTGCATGTAATTTTAATTCCCTCCCCTGCTCCCCCAAACATCCATCTTTACAGCTTTGCCTTTTTCTATACAACATTTACCTCCATTGGCTGCATTCTCTAAACAGTATATATTCATCGGAGTTAATAAATCACCATTCATTTCCTACTGATATTTTCCAGAACAGAGTTATTACTCAATCTATCTCTACCGACAGCTGTTCCAGACTTACCACGAAATTTCTGTGTATTCATAACACTATTTATCACCGTACCTGTCTTAAATATTAGTGCAATAGCACAAGCTTTCACTAAAAGCTTAAAGTTTAATCTGTCAGTAAAGTATGTAGAATCCTACTTCTGTTATAAGAAGGTATTATAGGAGTTTTGCCACTTATTGGTTGCATGACATTCTCCCTCCCTTCAGCAAATTCAAGGTTAACATGCTGATCAGAAAAAGGAAGCTTTTTACAGTGAGGAACCATATTCTTCTGTTTCAGTCTAATGCAAATATGAAATGAATTTTAACCCCAAAGACCCATATTACTAGCAAACTTCACATTTTGCAAACATAGACACATGTTTCTTGTGTGAAGATCTTGCCCAAAATATGTTTATTTTGGTCTCTCTCAATTTCTCAAATATTATGCTCAGTTCTCCACATTTCCACACCAGTTTGCATTTAAATAGAAATAAAAATGTCTTCATGAAAACTTCACCAGCATTGTAGAGTCACTGTGTCCAGATAGATACATGTTTGTATGCAATTTTGTCCAATGTACACATATTTGCAAATCAATTTTTCCTACTGCAATATACCTTTGCCTATTATTTTCACCAATATACACATTGATATTTTTCCAGTGCATCAATACCAGTCTTTTTGCCGTAGTAAGGGCACAGAAAGTCCATTCATATTGTCCCTTTGTGAGGTTCCATGAATTGGATATATAGTTCAAAAGAATATAAAGGTAAAGGGACCCCTGACCATTAGGTCCTATCGTGCCCGACTCTGGGGTTGCGGCGTTCATCTCGCGTTATTGGCCGAGGGAGCCGGCGTGCAGCTTCCAGGTCATGTGGCCAGCACGACAAAGCCACTTCTGGCGAACCAGAGCAGCACACGGAAACACCATTTACCTTCCCGCTATAGCGGTACCTATTTATCTACTTGCGCTTTGACATGCTTTTGAACTGCTAGGTTGGCAGGAGCTGGGACCAAGCAACGGGAGCTCACCCCATCACAGGGATTCGAACCACCGACCTTCTGATTGGCAAGCCCTAGGCTCTGTGGTTTAACCCGCAGCACCACCTGCGCTTTTTGAATATATTCAAAAGAATATATTCCTCAGCAAATTTAAGATTTTTCTCCGAACAATCGTGTTGATCGTTTCTATGAACCTCTGCCCAAAATTTACCCATATAGGACATTGTAGGAACATAGGTTTTAAGGAAGTGTTGTCCCTATTATATCTCCAGCAGCTAGATGTCTTGAATGGCATGTAGCCCAGTATTGTTGATGCTGTTTGGCTACTGCTGACCAGGGCTGGGACTGAACCTGGGACCTTCTGAATGCAAAGCAGATGCTCTACTACTGAGTTTGTTTAAGGGGTTACCTGTCTAATTTCCAGGGATTGAACTTTGAACCTTCTGCATGGAAAGACACTGAGCCATAATCCTCTCCCAGATCCTCCTTCAATACAGGCCACAGAACCTTCATGGTGCCCACTTCTTCCCATGTGTGACTTTGCTTCCTATGGACAAGGAGTTGTCAGAACAGGTAGCAATTGCCTTAGATTGGGCTGCACTGTTGCTTCATCTAGCCCAGTATTATTCTTTCTGATCAGCATGGTTTTAGGTGCACCAGGCTCTAGAAAGAACCAACCTGGACATACAATCCAACATTACTAAGAGATGTCTCAAAACAGGAAACCAGCAGATCTCTACAAGGAAGGAACAGCACTCCACAATTTTGACAATGTCATCTCTTTGAGCTCATGTGATGGTGGGGCAGAGGTTAGGGCCTTCGGTAAGTCAATGATTTCATTGCTCAAATCATTCCTTCTACAGCAAGAAAACTCTGGATTTCATTTTTAAAGGTATTTGGGGGGATAATGACAGACAACTGCTTATTAAGACCCAAAGGGTCTATGGGTTTTCTCTCCAGCTCCTTGTCAATAACAGAACTAAGGAAGAAGGTTTGTCCTCTTAGCATTCAGTTCATCTGACGTGTCTCATCCAAAAATGAGAATATGAAATACATATGAGAAAAAGGCTGTCACTTGTTAAGTTTGAAAGCCATCTGTAAAATAGAATCCCTCTACACTGAAGAAAACGGGGATATTTGTTTCTGCTTTGCTGTGTGATCCACCGGCCTATCTATATTCAACAGCAAGCTTTTTTATTTTTAAGCAAAGAACTCAAACTTATCATAAGGTTAATGAACCACAACACTTGTCCAATCAAACCCATTTGTCATTGAATGAAATCACTCATCTGACTCCCCTCCAGAAACTGCAGGTATAAAACCGTCAAGACATAGACCTTATTTATGGTTCTCCAAGGCAGTAATTGCTTTTGAATATTTACAGGGGCAGCCTTTGGAATCACAGAAATGGGGAAGTGGAGGAAAGGAAACTTTTTAGAAGGCAAAGTGGGATGATGGAGACCTAGGACCCAGTTCCTAGCACAGTGAGTTCGGGAGAGGAAGGAACAGTCCACCATGCAGGGATGTCCGGCTATGGGCCTTCTTCATTCATTCATTCATTCATTCATGTCAACAATGATCTCTTCATTGATTAAGAACATAAGTACCGGTAGATCCCAATTGGATCAGGCCAATGTGGAAACATGGAGAACTGATCTCAAGATTGGAAAAAAAATGAGAAACTGAGAAAAAATGGAAACTTACCAATTCACCCTTCCCTAAGGGCACAATAGTCAAAGGAAATACAATCAACTTTACAACACTCTACTCATGAGAAAGAAATGCTCGTGGATGAAACTTCTGCCTCCCCTCCCCCTCCCCGCCTCACCTTGGTGGGGATTGGTCTGTTGACAAGGGGTAGTCAAAGTACAATGTCACCCGTGTCAAGACGGGGTCATTTATCATGTCGGTCATTATGACTTTTGAATACACTAGCCCTCATGGATGGCTGTGTTTGAGACTAATGAGCAATTTGTTCTCCATTGCAAAATGGTTTAGAAATGTTCATCTCATCTCTAATGAGTTGTGGAGATGAATAAGGGGTTGACCTTTTGTTTTTGTTTTGCTCTTTGCTTGTTTTCCTCTCTTTCGCAAAGTGTAGGATGGCTTTGGCAACGAGGGCTGGGGGAGCTTGTAACATCATCTTGTAGGCATTGTACAGAAGTGTGTTCTTTCAACCATGTCTTAAATAACTTTGAGTTTTTTAAAAAGTGCCAAATCTAGTGACCTCTCGTTTGACTGATTCTTCAATCCTATAAATGACCTCTTGTTTTCTTTCTTTATAAAAATGCAGATTATTTTCCTTAAGGCTGCACAAAAAATTTCCTGCTGGCATGAAGCCATAGATGCAGTTTCCGAGAAACTTATTTTTTTTAAGGCATGTTAAAAGCAAAGGCAACTGTGTTGGTTTTTAAAAGGGTGTAAAGGGATCCAAAACCAACACTTTTGGATAGCACAGAATAGCACAAAAAAGCGAGCAAACTCTTGAATCTCCCACAGCTCTTCACCAAGGTATATGTTCCACAAAGCAGAAAGGGATAGAGTGGGAGAGAGGGGAGAGAGACAAGGAGACAAAGTGGTGTGGGTATTGTAGCCACAAGGTTTGCATTCAGACCAGTGAGATTACCTAGAGGGGTGTGGGTAGCAGGGGGCCCTGCAGATGTTAATGAGACTATCAGACTTTGGGTCAAGTTCATCAGTTTTGTTGAATTCATCAAACTGCTTAATTTTAATTGCACGTTGATAATTAATTGTTACTGTTTTGAACTGTATTGTGTTATCATCTTCCTCAGTGGGTTGTGCCAAATGTTATTCTGAATAGTGGTTTGTTTGTTTTTTGTTGTTACAGTCATATCTTGGAAGTCAAACAGAATCCTTTCCGGAAGTCCATCCGACTTCCAAAATGTTTGAAAACCAAAATGTGGCTTCTGATTGGCTGCAGGAAGCTCCTAGAGCCAATCAGAAGCCGTGGAAGCCCCATCAGACGTTTGGCTTCCAAAAGTAGTTCACAAACTACTTTTTTGTCATGGTTTTGCGACGTTTGGGAGCCAAAATGTTTGAGAACTAAGCTGTTCGATTTCCAAGGCATGACTATATTAGGATAGGAGTCACTGGGGATGAGGATGAATTTATGGAAACTGGGCAGGAGGTAATTTAGGCTCAGTTCTCATCTTTGCTATACATTCATATTCACCACAAAGAATCATGGGAACTGCAGTTTATTAAGGGTGATAAGAGTTGCTGGAAGACCACCCTGCCCTTCCCCTCACAGTGGTATGATGCTTCGTTTCCTGGGAAGAAGGTTTGTTACACCATCCTGGGAACTGGCCCTTTACTCCTGCCTGCCCTGGTTTTCCCTGGGACAATTGTCCTCCTCTCCTCAACACTGCTCAGCAGCTCTCCTCATTCTGCATGAGGGATAAGAGAGGCACCATGGATCGCAATGGTGAACTGCTCATGAATGTGCCCCTCTCTATGCACCAAGGTGGGAGAGGAGAAAGAAAGCGAGCTTTCTTGATGGCAAGCCGAGGGAACATTTTTTAGGGACCACATGCACTTCTGAGCAATGTTCTGGGGGCCACAAAGAAGCAGTGGGCTGTGTATTGAATCTGGGGCCATCTCTACCACTAAGCTGTGGTCCTTCCACCCCACAACAGGAAGAGTTATTTCATTCTGGGCTGCTGCCAAACAACCATGTGCCCAAGATACTATCAAATAAAGGGTAAAGGTAAAGGACGACTATGGGGTTGTGGCGCTCATCTGGCTTTCAGGCCTATGGAGCCACCGCTTGTCCACAGACAGCTTTCCAGGTCATGGGGCCAGCATGACTAAATCGCTTCTGGTGCAACGGAACACTGTGACGGAAACCAGAGCGCACGGAAACACTGTTTACCTTCCCACCATAGCAGTACCTATTTTTCTACTTGCACTGGTGTGCTTTCGGACTGTTAGGTTGGCAGGAGCTGGGACAGAGCAGTGGGAGCTCACCCCATTGCGGGGATTCGAACCTCAGACCTTGCGATCAGCAAGCCCAAGAGGCTCAGTGGTTTAGACCACAGCGCTAACCACTCCTCGGCCTGAAAGCGAGATGGGCACGGCAACCCCATAGTTTCCTTTGACTGCACTTAACCGTCCAGGGGTCCTTTTCCTTTACCAAATAAAGGGGGAACACTTTTATTTATTTTACTTATTTATTTCGTGAGATTTATACGCTGCTTGATTGTAGGATTTCTCCCCTCCTCTGGAATCACTCATCTTTGCCATATCATGCCATTTGGCACACATCTGCTGGCCTCTAAACCTGTTTCCCAAGCTGCCTCTTCTTCCCCACCTCTCCTTCAGCTTGCCTTCCCTGCTGTTGCTCGTTCCCACACCTCCATCCACGTCTGCCAGCCAAGAGGGGCTGGCCAAAATGAGGCTGCAAGAGCATAAACGAACGAAGACAGTGTGGATTATTTTTCTCCCTTGGGGGTTACCCTCTGGCCCGCAGGCATGTCTTTTAAAAATAGCTTCCCCCTGACTGATCCCATTATTATCACAGATACAATTCCCAACTCAACTGCCCAGATCAGAAATCAAGCTGCCGCATTCAAGAGCAGCAGACAACATAGGCCGGCTTCCTGTTGCGTTCCAACAAGCTTTCCGCTCTTATGCCATGGAGCACAGGCCTATCTGAGGATTGTTTTCCTCGCTTTCAGGCTGTTTGATCATGCCTGTCACACAGCAGAAGAAGCTGGAGGCAGAACCACTTGTGAATCCGAAATGGATGCTGATAGAGTCAAATCTTACTTTCCCGGTTCCATTCAGGTACCTGCAATTTGCTGTTTGTGCAGACGTTGCAGAACTTCCTCTACAATTCCCACCATCCCTGACCACAGGTGCTGCTAGCTAGGGATGATGGGATTTGTAGTCCAAAAACAGCTGGAGACTCAAGTTTGGGAAACCCTGATGTTGAGAGCTAGCTTAGTATAATGGTTAGAACATGGGTAGGCAAACTAAGGCCCGGGGGATGGATCCGGCCCAATTGCCTTCTTAATCCAGCCCGCGGACGGTTCAGGAATCAGCATGTTTTTACATGAGTAAAATGCATTTCTGGGTTATTTGTGGGGCCTGCCTGGTGTGCTTTTATTTAAAATGCATCTCTGGGTTATTTGTGGGGCATAGGAATTCATTCATTCCCCCCCCCAATATAGTCCGGCCCCCCACAAGGTCTGAGGGACAGTGGACCGCCCCCCTGCTGAAAAAGTTTCTTGACCCTTGAGTTAGAATGTCAGGCCTAGGAGACCTAAGTCTGAATCCCCACTCAAGCATGAAGCTCATTGGGTGACTTTGGGACAGGGTTGTTGTGGGGATTAAATGAGGACGGGGTGATCCATGTAAACCGCCTCCTGCTTGTGGGAGAAAATAGTGGGAAATATATGCAATAATCAAAGAGTCTGTTGGACGGAGTCCAGCATCCATCAGACACAGCCAGCATTCCTATGTTAGGAATGAATTATGAATGCATTGCGACTGGAGTTTTAGTCCAATAACATCTGAAGGGCTAGAGTTTGCCCACTGTGTGTGTTTGTGTGTATTGAACTTGGGGAGCAAGGAGAATCAGTCGGCCTCATAGTATGTGTGTGTTTTTGCTAGCCCAAGTCAGACTGTGATGTTAACAATGTACCCCGAGTCAGAGAAGATAGGACCTTTTCTCTCTTGTCAGCAACTTTCAGGGTTGTTGTTTTTTGTTGCAAATTGCATCAGTAAACCCAAAGGGAATTAGATAGTGCAGGTGAGACTTTGTTCAACCCCTTTATACAGCCAACGCAAAACTGATGTACAGATAAAACTATTGGAACTATCTCCTACTCAGAGTCATGGCTTCCCACAAACAGACATTGCTTTCCCCAAAGAATTCTGGGGCTATATTATATTAAGGCTCTTGAGAGTTGTTAGGGTGACATTAGGTGCCCCTCCTAGAGCTGCAATTTTGAGTTCGATCTGAAGATTTATTAATTGTTAAACCAGCTCTCGGAGGGGAATAAGGGTCACCTGATCACTCTCGGCACCCTTAACAAACTACAGCTCCCAGAAGTCTTTGGGGGAAGCCATGCTTTAATCACACAGTGTGAATGTCGCCTATAGCAACATTCAGCATTGTCTCTCCCTCTGCCTTTTATTATTTTGTGTTGTGTTCTATTTTGTTTGCATTTTTAAGAGGGATGTGATTTCTAACTCTGGAAGCACAACTTCTTTGTTTTTCTCCTCAGTCGCTGTTGTTTATTTCCATCTTGGCGATCTCAGGGCCATCTGAACTTTCCCTTTGCTTTTGCTTTGCTTTTGCTTTGCAAGCATGGTGTGACTCCCTGTTTTTGTGATGGGAAAATGACAAACATTTCCATTTTTGGTCCTGTCGGTTGAGTGTGCCTGGGATTTTACTGGAGCCTCAACATCAGAGAGGCACTGCCAGGTTATGGAGCTGCAATGACCCCCCCCTCCATCCATCCATACAGTGGTACTTAATTCGTTCTAGAGGTCTGTTCTTAACCTGAAACCACTCTTAACCTGAGGCGTGCTTTCACTAAAGGGGCCTCCTGCTGTCAACGCACCACCAGCACACGATTTCCGTTCTCATCCTGGGGCAAAGTTCTTAACCTGAGGTACTACTTCCAGTTTAGCAGAGTTTGAAACCCGAGGTGTTTAATAACCTGAGGTACCACTGTGTGTGTGTGTGTGTGTGTGTGTGTGTGTAGTTTTACAATTTTAAAATACTCATTTAAACATCCTTAAGATATCAATGACTTCCCTTCTTCTCTTTCCATGGTTCATTTTTGCATATCATAAATCCCTGCATATTTTACAAAAGCTAACCCATTCAGTCCATATAGTTAAAGCTATGGTTTTCCCAGTAGTGATGTATGGAAGTGAGAGCTGGACCATAAAGAAGGCTGATCACCGAAGAATTGATGCTTTTGGATTATGGTGCTGGAGGAGACTCTTGAGAGTCCCATGGACTGCAAGAAGATCAAACCTATCCATTCTGAAGGAAATCAGCCCTGAGTGCTCACTGGAAGGACAGATGCTGAAGCTGAGGCTCCAATACTTTGGCCACCTCATGAGAAGACTCCGTGGAAAAGACCCTGATGGAGAAGGAGAAGGGGATGACAGAGGACGAGATGGTTGGACAGTGTTCTCAAAGCTACTAACATGAATCTGACCAAACTGCAGGAGGCAGTGGAAGACAGGAGTGCCTGTCGTGCTCTGGTCCATGGGGTCACGAAGAGTTGGACACGACTAAATGACTAAACAACAACAAATCCATTCAGTATTCCATTACTGCATCCATCAAAACTTATTTACACTATTCAGTTTATCGTAATGCTGCCAGTCTTTTCAGGTGCACACAGTTTTTCCCCAATACATCAAATCTTGTTGAACCAATCTCAAATCTAAAGAAACATCACCTATAGATGCTAAATCAACTTCCAATTATTTGGCCTGCAGGATTCCCTTCTCAACATCACCCTTTTTAGAACCTCTCTTAACTTTGCTACTCATTCCCTGCCTTCTGTGTTGCCAATTTCTATTGACAGCAACAGGCCACTGGAGATTGGAGACAAAGGTTAAAAGTTGCTCATCTAGGAGAGGAAATTTTGTCCTTAAAAAGGGTGGCAATCCCTCAAGGAGGGAGGGAGGGCAGCTGTCGCAACAGAACTGTTTAAGGATATTTTCAGCATTGCCTGTTTTGTTCTGAAGAAATCTAATATCCTTTGGGTTACTGCAGGCCAACTGTTCAATATAAAGAATTCATAGTGCCAGCAATCCCTGGGAGAACCAATTTCATCTCTCTACGTTTCTGAGAAGCCACCAGTGTCCACCTCTCGGCAGCTGTGGCAAGCAGGAAGAGGTCATTTCCCTTCTTAGTGCCAGAATGTAAATATTGCAAGGCAGCGAGTGAGTAAATCTGGGTGAATTAGCAGAATAATGAGCACGAGGGTCTTGCCAGGATTGGGTTGTCATGCAGCTAGGAGGATGACAAAGATCAAGAATGAACTTTCCAAATGGCAGAATGTAGCACATGCCTAAAAAAGGAAAGGTCATGGATAGCAAACAATGCCAGGGCTCAGAGATTAAGGAGCTTCAGAAACCTTGGATGTAACAAACCACCTACCCCGAAAATGCCCACTGACATCAAGATGAGATGTCATCTTGGAGCTATCATCTGAGAGAGCAAAGAAGCAAGCATGACTGCTTTGTTTTCCTCCAGACTAGTTAGATGAGAAGCTTTTCTCGCCAAGTTATGCATTTCCTACAATAAACAACCTTATTGCTTTCTTTAAAAGGCAAAGGTAAAGGACGCCTGACAGTTAAGTCCAGTCGCAGACGACTCTGGGGTTGCGGCACTCATCTCGCTTTACAGGCTTGTCCGCAGACAGTTTTTCCAGGTCATGTGACCGGCATGACTAAGCCGTTTCTGGCGCAACGGAACACCGAAACCAGAGCAGCGGATGGAAACACCGTTTACCTTCCCCACCAGAGCAGTACCTATTTATCTACTTGCACTTTCTGGTGTGCTTTCAAACTGCTAGGTTGGCAGGAGCTAGGACCAGGCAACAGGAGCTCACCCCGTCGTGGGGATTCAAACAGCTGACCTTCTGATCGGCAAGCCCAAGAGGTTCAGTGGTTTACAGGGGTGGCCAACTTCCAAGAGATAGAGATCTACTCACAGAGTTTAAAACTAGCAGTGATCTACCCCCTTTTTGGGGTTCAGGTCAAAGTTGATGAGCTTTTTTGCTTTTTTTAGGAAGTAGGAAGGCCCATTTTGGGGGTGGGGTTCAGGTTGAAATTGTTGAACTTTTTTTAGGGAGGGGAAAGCCACATGTTTTAGGGGTCCAGGGCAAAAATGTTGAGTTTTTGGGAGGGAGCCAAACTTGTTGAGCTTCTTGGGGGGGCCCCAGTGATCTACCACAGATGTCCAGTGATCTACCGGTAGATCACGATCTACCTGTTGGATGTGCCTGGTTTAGACCACAGCGCCACCTGCAAGCATACCTCTGTGTACATTATTGCAACCAGTGAAGTCTACTCTCGAACCAAGATTCACTTGCCAAACACTGCTCACTCTGCATAGGGAATTGACCCAGTTAATCCCAACAGGCTCCAATTCCTTCTTACATTCTTACTCACAAAGCAGCTTAAAATGCTGGATTGGTGGACAGCCTTCTCTGCGTTCAGTGTAACTTTCTGTTCTGTTCTCCTGGTCTGCTCTGTTTGTTTCATTTCATGTAAAGCCAGAACTCCTTCCTCAGCAGGTGGTAAGAGCTGTGTGTCAGTGCAGCTGTCCCTTGTAAGGCTCGCGGTAGAAGTACATTTGATAGGAGACTCCGGGGAGATGGAGTCAATAGCAAAGAGGAGAAGCAGCCAAAGGTCACTCGAGCCAAACCAAATGCAATGGCAGGCTTTGTTTTGTTTTAAAAGGCAAAAACACAGAACATAGAATATTTGGGAGTTCCCTTGTTTTATTTAATCACAGATGCATCGCAAAGAAAAACGATTAGCAATAAGAATAACCCACCAATCGTAATTGGAACATATGTTTTGTTTTTTGCTTCGTCAAAAAGTAAATAGCTCTATAAATGGTTTACATTAAATGCTACAAAAGAGTCGTGAATAATAGCAATTAAACAGGCTTTAACAGCAATAGACATAGTATTCTCAGAGTATAGATACTACCTTTGTTTTGTAATTGAAACATATGTAAGCAATCCATATGTCCTGGAAGATAACCAAACAAGACTACAAGATAGAGACGTTCAAATGTAGAAGATGTATCACCTGTTCTGTAACAGAAGAAACTACTTCAAATACTATTTTCCAGAATAATTGTACAGCTTGCATTCCCACCACAATTGAAAATATGAACCTAACTGTTGTCATCCTCTCCAACTCAGAGGACTTGAATGAGAGCTTGACTGGTGGCATTTCACGGGTGTGTAGTACCATTTGTTAGAGCCAGAGTTTCTTGACCAAAGTTTTATTTCATTCCATTCCACGGGATCTAGGGTCATCACCTTCACCTTGTATACAGACTTTCCCCAAAAACTGAGCTCAGTGACAGCAGTATGGATACACAGATGCACATCAAAGGCGCTTGGGAACAGATCTCTCATGTTTGTTTGCGTGTATGAAGGGGGACTTGTTTTTCTAAGAAACCTATCTGCAAGGAAAGAGCCATTTTCCAAGAGCCAGTTCACTGAAGGATGGTTTCTAGGTCTATGCCAATTAAAAGGACTGTTGCCATATGTTTCTGGGCCTTAATAGATATTTAAGAAGCTCAGGAAGATTATCAATTTCTCCTCAATGAAATCAACTGCAGTTGTGTAATGTCAGATGAGTGGGTCTCATCTGAGATAAATGGTTATTGATCACTTTCCTGAAACAAGCTATTGGAGGAGCCACATCAACAGTCTAATTCCGTTCTCCCATTGAGAAATTTGAACACGGAGAATGGATCCAGACACACCTGCCTGTTTCTAAATTCTACTGTAGTGATTTCTTTGTCCCTAATTTATGGATGCATGGAGTCCTTTGGAGAATTTCACTGTCGGAACATTTGCTTCCCCTTGAAAGATTGCAGGTATTTTTCTCAAGCAGGAGTTTCCAAATTTGCCATGGAACTGAACTTCATGGGAAATTCAAGTGGTAACTTTAGTCCCTGGTGTTATTGGGTCCACTCTTGCCTTAGGAAGTTTCTTTAGTAGATCTGGACTCTGTACAGAATATATTCCATGCTGGTGAAAGGCAAGAGCTTCAGAAACCACCTGAATTAATATGTGTGTCCTGGGTCTTCTTCTTCTTCTGTGGCAATCATTCATTGCTGAGTAAGATTGTCTTCCATAGACACGGTTTTAAAAGTGAGTCCGTAAGTAACTGTAGAGGCCAATTCTGGATCCACACATCCTTCTACAGTGGGGACATAGGTTTTCGGGCAGGAGTTGATAATGGTGAGCGTTTGCCAAGCGTGTCTTCCTCTTAGAGCATTTCTCCTTTTCGTCCTGAGTTTGAGCGTTTTCAAAAAACATGACACCTTTGGTGAAGGCTGTTCTCCAATTGGAGCACTGGCAGGCCATTGTTTCCCATTTGTTAGTGTTTATGCTACATTTTTAAAGATTTGCCTTGAAAGTCTTTGAACCCTTTTTGTTGACCACCAGCATTATGCTTTCCATTTTTAAGTTTGGAGTAGAGTAGTTGCTTTGGAAGACGATAATCAGGCATTCACACAACATGACCAGTCCAACAAAGTTGATGTTGAAGAATCATTGCTTCAACACTGGTGTTCTTTACTTCTTCCAGTATGCTGGCATTTGTTTGCCTGTCTTCCCAGGTGAGGTGTATAATTTTTTGGAGACACCGTTGATGGAATCTTTCGAGGAGTTGGAGATGGTGTTTATAAGCGGTTCACATTTTGCAAGCATACAGTAAGTTTGGTAGCACAATAGCTTTGTAAGCAAGCATTTTGGTTTCTCTGCAAATGTCCCAGTCTTCAAACACTCTGTGTTGTGACGTGGGTTTCATGATTTCAGCTCTCTTGACATAATATGCTGGAGACAGTTCTCTAGTAACACTTCTTTATTAAAGCAAACAAGACTGAGCTCTGAAGAGAGGAAAGCTACATTTATAGGGACAGGGGATTAGCTAGAAAGGGATACATTTTGGAGGGAACAATATCAGGCAATCACAGTGCTGCCTTTTGGAGGAAACCAATAAGACAGAGGATCGAAATACAGCAGTTTAAATGAACCAATAGTAGCTGTACCTTCTGGAACCAAAAGGCAGTTACTTTACCCTAATGCAAATACAGACAACAGTAATACAGATATAAAATCCTTTGACTCAATACACAACACTCTGCACTTCAATCGGAAGAAAGCTGCACTCGCAGAAAGCTGGGAAACCATCTGAACTAATCAAAACTAGGGGGTGAGATTAAAGGGGACATTCTTATCTCAATACTTTCCAGCCCAAATTGTGCTTCTCTTTCAGTGAATTGGAGGGGTTAATAGCATACCTGCCAAGTCTCTCGCGAAGAAATCCGGGATCAGCAGTCGTGCGACACCAAAAGTTGCGTAGATGCAACTTCCGGTGTTGCTTTGCCCATCTATGGGCACCAGAAAATGGCCGGCGCCGGAAGTTGTGTCTACGCATGTCTGGAGTCCAACTTCCATCAGCCCCAACCAGAGTTGAGAATAGTCAGGGATGATGGGTCCTGAAACATCTCAAGGGTCAAAAAATGTCCACTTCAGTTTTAGGGGATTCTAAGGCATAACCCAAAACATAAAAGCTTGCAGCAGGAGACCAGTAGCCCATCTCACATAGAACTCTGTTCTCTCTATAGTCAAATCAGATGACCTACCTGCAATTCCCAGCAACTGGTAGGGCATACTACCTCTGAAATTGAAGGTAGAACTTTGCCATTGCATCTCATCTTCCTTTAAAGCCATCCAAGTTGGCAAGCTCTTGTGGAAATGAGTTACATAGTTTAACTATATGCTGTGTGAAAAAGTACTTTATTTTGTCTGTCCCGAACCATCCAACGTTCACCTTCATTAGATGCCCCCCGGCTGTAAGAGAGGGGAAAAACAAACCACTGTCTATTTTCTCCATGTCATGCATAATTTTCATACAATCGTAGAATTGTAGAGCTGGAAGGGACCCTGAGTTTCATCTAGTCCATCTTCATGCAATGCAGCAATCTCAACTAAAGCATCCAGGGCAGATGGCCGTCCAACCTCTACTTAAAAATCTCCAAGGAAGGAGATCCCACCACCTTCCAAAGGAGTCCATTTCACTGTCAAACAGTTCTAACTATCAAAAGTTCTTCCTAAGGTTTAGTCAGTATCTCTTTTTCTGGTCATTTGAATCCATTGGTTTGAATCCTACCCTTCAGAGCAAACGAAAACGCTTCTATCACGTCACTTCTTGCTTGTCTTTTCTTTATATTTAAATATATTTGTCTGTCTGTCTACTTTGCATTATATGCTGACAAGCTGGAACGTGTCCAGAGGAGGGCGACGAAAATGGTCAAAGGCCTGGAAACGATGCCTTATGAGGAATGGCTTAGGGAGCTGGGTATGTTTAGCCTGGAGAAGAGAAGGTTAAAGGGTGATATGATAGCCATGTTCAAATATATAAAAGGATGTCATATAGAGGAGGGAGAAAGGTTGTTTTCTGCTGCTCCAGAGAAGCGGACACGGAACAATGGATTCAAACTACAAGAAAGAAGATTCTACCTAAACATTAGGAAGAACTTCCTGACAGTGAGAGCTGTTTGGCAGTGGAATTTGCTACCAAGGAGTGTGGTGGAGTCTCCTTCTTTGGAGGTCATTAAGGAGAGGCTTGACAGGCATATGTCAAGAATGCTTTGATGGTGTTTCCTGCTTGGCAGGGGGTTGGACTGGATGGCCCTTGTGGTCTCTTCCAACTCTATGATTCTATGATTCTATGCTGGGAGGGATAGATCAAGAGGAGGATCAGGCGAAACGAGGGCAATAGGGTTAAATGCTTTTTGGATATTTCAGGGATTGCCAACACGGTGTAATCCAGGTGTTGTGGACTACAGCACCCATAATCCATCACCATTGGCCATGTGGTTGGGGTTGATGGGAGTTGTAGTCCACACAATCTGGAAGGCGCTACATCAGATTCTGAATTTGCTCTCTCACTGGTCTGATATCTTATTCTTCATAAAAGCACTGAAATACCTTTACAGCATAGAAAACCAGCTATGAAAGCTCTGTTATTATTTAGCTTTCACCACTGTCCTTGGTGAAAGGGAAACACAATAAGGAATAACTTTGAGGTTGTGTGTTTTTAAGAGAAGTCATTTTCAAAAGATGGCAGAATTAAAGCCTTCAGAGGAGTCCAATTATTTTAATGATGCCCCCCTCTGTTTTTTGTTATCCTTTTAATCAGTGAGTCTGGAGATTCCTAAAGTGTTATGCTTTGTGTTGGAAATGGGGTGCTTTTAAGCGCATAACCCATTCAGTCTGATTTCCCCCCTATAATAATCATTTCAAAGAGAGAGAAAATAGATTAAAACAGATTAGTCTGTACAAACCCATTGCATCTGAAAGCTGTCACTCAAGTAAATTTTTGAGCCTTGAAGCCTGACTGTTTTTATTATTTTATATTAAACCAAATGGTTAAGGGCAGATATTTGAGTGCATTTGGAGTAATTGCAAGGTGCATATGTAATTCTGCTACCGTTTCGGAATTTCCTGTTATTCCAAGCCTCTTAGGCTGCAATCCTATACACTCCTGGGAGAAAATCTGCATGAATCCAGTTGGGCTTAGCTCTGAGTAAACATGTATAGGATTACGTTAGTAGCTTTTTAAAGTTCAGTGTCATCTCCCTTGATGTAAACATGCAAACAGAGAAACCCAGAAGGCAGCACACAACCCCACTTACATGGGGGTTTTGACTTTGTGGCAGTGTAAATGCTTCTGCATGGACAACATTCCTTAGCATTGCCGGATGAAGGATCTCAGATAACAGTTTTGCAAAGACTGCTAATCGAAGTAGACAAGGCTGGGCTAGGCTGGCAAATGGATGGAGCAAGGTGTAAATGCAGAGAGTATGGGAAAGGATGTGCAGCGATCACGTGATCTGGCTTGGATCTGACTCAGGAGGTGGTGGCCTCTCCTCCTGAGGCTAGGTTGACGCTTGCGTGATGAGGTTGCCAGACACCCCCCCCCTAAATAAGTCACACACAGAGAGAATTTTAGTTTTGGGTTTTGGCATTAATTTGGCCACAACTTTATTTAAATACAATTAAATGTGAGTGTTGGCTTAGGCATTGGTTAATCCATCTGTCCCCCGCCTGGGACAGATCAGCTCCAACTTCCCTAGCTGTATAGGGAAGTCAAGTAAACACCCCATGGGAGAGGAGGTAGCTGTGTCCAGGCACTCTCCCCTCGACCAGAAATGCTCCCCAAGGCTCGTGCTCTGTAATGGCCCCAGCCCCACCCGTTGCAGGGGTGTATGGACTAGAGCCCCGGAGCCCCAGGATTCCTTTAACAGAATGCTTCTATGTGGAGGAGCATTTTAATGAGGGGGAGGCACGTCCATGCCAAACCCCTCCACCAACCAGAATTATTAACCAATGCCTAACCGCCAACCTAACAAGTTGTGAGGATTTGCTAAGCAGTAGGCAAAAACCAATGGCAACAGCCAATCAGCCCAATGGCAAAATTCCTACTGGGCCCTTGCAAAGCAACCGACCCCATGAGAGGCAAAGCAATGTCAGGCTAAACCATTAGAAACAAGGCGGTGGGCACTGGAGGGAGATCCGAAGCACTTTGCAAAAGTGAAACTAACTGCTGGATGCTGAGGTTTTAAGGGTCAGTCCCTGTCCATCAAAAATTGCTACATGCCCCCCCCAGCAACCCAGGTTGATCCTATCACACACACTCCCTCTCAACCAGCACCATCCCCAACCCAGGGGATGTCTTTTAACCCTGTTGCAACCCGGGCTCTCCCTAATTGGAGAACGCACTTTATCAGTGATACTGTAACAGTGTACTTTCGGCACTGGAAGATCGATTTTAAGGTATCTTCCAAATGCAATGATTCTATGAACAAAGCAGTTTCATACCTATGCAGTAAGGTAAGGAGTCCTTGGATGGGGGGGGCTGTGCTATGTACACCAGGTTGGGAAGCTCCTGGAAGTTGAATTCAGTCTGTGGTCACTTCCTAAGAGCACCCTCTCTCTTCTCTATAGATAGTTCTTCCCTTCCTCATGTGTCACTGCTAGTGCTCAACCACAGTGGAAGCTTCCAAACAGGCTCCAAGGACAACATTGCATCCATTTATGACGTACTGTACTCATATTTGTTGTGTCATTCGTGTAGCTCTTATGTGGAGGTGAATGCAAATAAGAGACTTTCTGTGGTCTTCAGTGTTCGGGAGAGTCATATAGAGCTTTGGATGCAAGTTTATTTATTATGCTTTATCCTGCACCTTCCACCAAAGGAGAGCAAAAATGCTAGTACTAAACCAAGACAAAGTAAACGTCTAAGAACAGTTAAAAACAACCTACTAAGAACAGTTAAGAACTTCCAAAAGCAATAACTTAATCTCAGTGATTTCAGAGTTGCCAGGGTCGGATAGGTCTTTCAGCCATCAAATACCTGGATAAACAGGGATTAGAAAAGGAAAGTTATCCTAAAAGTTAATAATGAGGGAGACTAACACAGCCCACAGGGAGGGCATTCCACAAATGAGGAACCACCATTGGGGCGGCCATGGGCTTCTAGATATGCAGGCCTGGCTCCAGTTCTTGAAAAACCCACACATACCAGATATGATCATCTTGGAAAAGACATGGAACCTTTGGTAGACTTCATACACAGTAATGATGGTAGGAACCAGCACCTCCATGAGGTTCCTGTATACTGGAGCAGCTGTGGGACCTTTAGCCCTTCACATACTGTTGGAGTCCAACTCCCTGGTGATTGGCCAAGCTGCCTGGGGCTGATGCCTCCATGGGATACATGCCATGTTGCAAAATAGTCACACCCTCCCACAGGCAATTGGATGAGGCCAGCGGTGGCTGGTGCCCAATGGGATCGATGGAGCGGAAGATGGGAGACCAAGAGTCAGTGCAGCCAGAGGCAATTGCAGGCAGGCCCAACTAATTCTAGTTCTGACACCATCCTTCTCCTCCCTGCTGAGTTCTACAAAGGGAACACTGTGACTAAGGAGGACAAAGCTGAAGGGCAGTGCCACTCAATGGACTGGTTATAAGGAAGGAAGGTGGCAGGCAGGGGCCCATTCACCATAGCAGACCAACCTCAACTGCAGGAGGGAGGCTAAGAGAAGGTAAAGAATGCCCATATTCTCTGCGTACTGGGAATGATGTTTATTCTCTGTGTCCCCACACAAAATTCGTAAAGAAAGACTGAGCCATCTGGGTGGACTGAACATGTCATTAGGAAAACAAGTTCTGAAATGCAATGCCTTTTTGCAATATAATTCTTTATTACATTTTTCAAACATTTTCACAACAATCTTCATATCAAACATTTACATTGTTTCATAAATTGACTTCTGACCATAGCTGTCAGCTTTTCCCTTTTCTCGTGAGAAATCCTATTGGGAATAAGGGATTTTCCCCCTTTAAAAAGTGGAAAAGTTGACAGCTATGCTAATGCTTCTGACCCCCACCTGCACAGTGTTTTTACTCAAACCTCTTCTACTGCATTATATCTTTACCCATTACAAAAAGTTTCTCTATTTAGCATTATCTTAATCCACTCTTCTAAATGCTATGCTTTTTTCGATCTACTGCAAGCAACAAAGGGACCCCTGACTGTTAGGTCCAGTCGCGGATGACTCTGGAGTTGCGGCATTAATCTTGCTTTATTGGCCAAGGGAGCCGACATACAGCTTCCAGTTCATGTGGCCAGCATGACTAAGCTGGTTCTGGCGAACCAGAGCAGCACACAGAATCGCCGTTTACTTTCCCGCTGGAGCGGTACCTATTTATCTACTTGTACTTTGACATCTTTTTGAACTGCTAGGTTGGCAGGAGCAGGGACCGAGCAACGGGAGCTCACCCTGTTGCGGGGATTCAAAGCGCCGACCTTCTGATCGGCAAGCCCTAGGCTCTGTGGTTTAGACCACAGCGCCACCCGCGTCTCTACTGCAAGCAATGCTCCCACCTATTTTTTCTTCTCCCTTGAACCTCCACCTTGGAAGGCCAGGAATCCCTGCTGCTTCCATAGAAGCCAACTCCTAGGGGCTGAGGGGAGTCTTCATCCCCCCCAATAAAATATTTGAGGGGGCTGGCACCCCCAAAGTTGATGGGCATTGCCATTCAAATGGAGTACGTTGATTGATTATGTGGGGCAGGGCTTACCTGGAACCATAGCTGCCAAGTTCCGGCCTGAGAAATAAGGGCCTGGACCGGAAGTAGCAGACCGGAAGTAGCGCTGCCGCCATTTTGGAACTGGGCGGAGCATGCTCAGAAGCTACTTTTGATGCTGCTCTGCCCTGTTCCAAAATGGCCGCCGCACCAGAAGTCGCGCTGCAGCCATTTTGGAACTGGGCAAAGCAGCATCAAAAGTCGCTTCTGAGCATGCTCCGCCCAGTTCCAAAATGGCCGTCGTGCCAGAATAACCCGGGGGAAAACAAAAAAATCTGTTTTTATCAGCTGGGAACAGCTGGAAAAACGGGGGTTTCCCGGGGAATACGGGAGACTTGGCAGCTATGCCTGGAACCCCCCAATATTTGTTTCAAGTTGGCATCCCTGGCTGCTTCCTATCACTTTTGGTGGGAATTGGGAACAGCTCAGGGCCAAGGTTAAAATGTGTGGGTTTACCGCCTTGCCATGATCTTGCCCATCCCTTTGGTTCTAATATAGCCATCTCTTTCCTCCAACAAGTGTGTTTCTGTGTGTCTTTACATTAAATACACCCATAACCTGCCCTGGCACCCAGTGCATCTTACAAGGTTCTGGACACAACATTGTCTTTTATCAGCAAAATGCAATTACAAAGGTAATTGGTTCCTATACATCAGCGTGACGCTTTCTTGGCTCTTTCTCTCCTCTATGCTGGAGTGCAGCTCGGCTTCCTCCACTCCCTCTCAATATGTTTTCTCATCGGAGCCAATAGCCCGGTCATCATTCAGAGGTTCAGCTTGGCAAGCTCAAGACGCAGATGCTGGCTTGCAGAAACGAGAGGTTTGCACTGCAGCGTTGCTAGGTTCGTGGCAAGCAAAGATTCCTAGCATGAGCTGTACTGTCAATTTGCCTTTGGAGCTGTCAAAGGGTCAAATGTTTCTGCCCTAACTTGACTTTTTTTGGGGGGGAGAGAGAGAGAGAGAGAGAGAGAGAGAGAGAGAGAATATCCAGATTCCTTTTGGCTTACGCTTCTTTAAAATAAAATAAATTCCATCTCGTTTGCCGTCATGTCCTGAGAACATCCTAACCGCCTCCTCATGTGCATTGTTGATGTTAGCTAAGTGTAAGAGGCAACCTCTTTTCCCCATGAGCTATCTGCAAAGTTGAAACATAAGGTTAGGACAACCTTGAATGCAAAAACAAAAAGCAAAAGCAAAAACAGTCCACAATCCTTGGCTTCAATGGCCAGCATTACAGCCTCAACTCATTCACTAGGAGAAAGGGAAATGAGGGAGGGGGCACCCTCTGTGAAGTGTCTAGATTAGAATGATTTAAATGTCCAAAGACAAAATGAACCAGTTCCTCTACTCTGTGGCCAACATAATAGCTTGGGGCCTTTCAGTACAAAATTAAAGTCTACTATTCAAGTATTCCCCCCCCCAAAAAAAAACAACAACCAAAACTATGGACATAGTAGACTTAACTCCATTAATTAAGAATCAAAAGCGGAAATTCTGGGCATGATCAAGCCAAAATTAAAGATTTTTAAAATCCCATTGCATTTCAATAGGAGAGACTTAAATGTGTCCTTAATATTGCAGCCCTGTGCATGCTTTGAATGAGATGACCTTTGAGATCTCTTCCAGCTCTGTGATTCCACATCTGCCCAGAAGTAGGCCCAAAGGAACTCTTTAATCTCAGGAAAGTGTTATAGGATTACAACCTTCATCTCTTCTATGAAAATGAGTGGGACTTCATTCAGCGTTCAACTTTGATTGGCCATATAGTCTGCATAGCTGTCAAGTCTCCGGTATTCCCTGTCCCCAGCCGAAAAAATGGATTTTTTTGTTTTTCCCCGGTTTATTCTGGCGTGGCGGCCATTTTAGAACTGGGCGGAGCGTGCTCAGAAGTGACTTTTGATGCTGCTTTGCCCAGTTCCAAAATGGCCGCATTGCGACTTCTGGTGCTGCGGCCATTTTGGAACAGGGCAGAGCAGCATCAAAAGTAGCTTCTGAGCATGCTCCGCCCAGTTCCAAAATGGCGGCAGCGCTACTTCCGGTCTGCTACTTCCGGTCCAGTCCCTTATTTCTCAGGTCGGAACTTGGCAGCTATGATGGTCTGCTAAGTGCATTATCAAGCAATGAAATATTTGTCGGGTGTTTGATGTTCAATCAGATTAAATCCCTCACAGTGGTGGGGACCCCAACAGGAGGAAGAAGCTGACATCCGGGATCACCTCATGGGCTACCTGTAAGGAAGAAGGCAAGCAGTTGAGGGCTGGCAATCCCCCATTCACTCTGTTAGACCTTCCTTCCCTGCTTGCTTCTGAATGGAAAAAGTTGCAAGCATCCCCAAGGGATGCTGCTTAACTGAATACATTAATGTAGGCTTGTGGATAAATCAGTATAGTTACCACGCCACTTTCATATATGCTCCCTCATAATTCAGTTTTGTCCCATTTCTGCATTAACCTGCAGATTTCTTTCCCATATCCTTGTGAAAAGCCTACATTTAACATGTTTTCCAAATGCATGTTCTATCAAAATGTGCATTTTAAAATAAATGAGTTTTTATTTATCTATTTATTTTGAGCTGATGGCCTCAGAACATTCAGGAAGTGAAAAATAACTAGTGGACCAGTGAGAGCTGGAGCATAAAGAAAGCTGATCGCTGAAGAATTGATGCTTTTGAATTATGGTGCTGGAGGAGACTCTTGAGAGTCCCATGGACTGCAAGAAGATCAGACCTATCCATTCCGAAGGAAATCAGCTCTGAGTGCTCACTGGAAGGTCAGATCCTGAATCTGAGGCTCCAATACTTTGGCCACCTCATGAGAAGAGAAGACTCCCTGGAAAAGACCCTGATGTTGGGAAAGATTGAGGGCACTAGGAGAAGGTGATGACAGAGGACGAGATGGTTGGACAGTGTTCTCGAAGCTACAAACATGAGACAGGAGTGCCTGGCATGCTCTTGTCCATGGGGCTGGACACGAAGAGTTGGACATGACTAAACAACAACAATTGATATTGTTATTATTACTATTATTGTTTTAATTTATTACCCACCCTTCAGCCATCGGCTCCCAGGACGGGTTAAACTGCAGGTCTGTAACATTGGAGATTAGCATTCATCTGGGATATGTGGATCAGGACACTCCTAAGGTGCATGTAGGAGGTCCAGGTTTCCATTGCTGGCATCTCCAGATTGGGCTGGGAAAAGATTTCCACCTGATAGCCTGTAAAGTTGCTGCCAATCTGTGCAAGCAATACTGAGCTAGCTAGACAATGGGAGGTGCCCAGCTAAGCAGTTCTGCTTGCACAAAGACTTTCAGCTGTGCAGTGGATCTTCCCTGCCCTCTCGTGTCCCCACGTGACCCCTGCATGACCTCTAAATCTGCCCCACGGTCCGTCCCCCCAGTGGATTTACAAGGTGCACAGGCATGTAGGGAAATGAGAGGTTATGGAAATGTCATTGTACTAGTGGAACTGTTTAGTTGGATACCATCCCAATGGTTGACTCATCTTGAGGCAGTTACCTGTTTTCCTTCATGCTATCAAGTAAGAAGATCACCTATTTAAACTCTGTGTCTGTTCTGGAGATGAATGCTGCTTGTGCAGTCCAAAGGATGGTTAACTTTAGCAGGTCTGGCAGGGAGGGGAAACTGCAATCTGTCAAGACATATTTGAGTTATTTTCCTGTAATTGGTTTGGCAGGAGCTTCAGTCACAAATTTCTGTTTCACAGATTGTCTCCAAATGAATAAAAAGGTTTGCTTTGAAATGTAATTAATGTTGCGTTCAGCTGCGAGACTTTATCACATTGTCAGAAGGAACTGGAAGGAGATGGTGACCAAAAAAAAGAGAGAGAGAAAAGAAAGGATAGATAATGGAATATTGCTCCTGAAATCTTCTGTGACTTACAGAACAGAATACTCTGTCTTGGGAAACCAAATCGACGACTGGTTCACACAACTTGTCCAGACCACTTCCAACAAGACTTGTGGCATATGGATGGATCAAGTCCTTCACAAGAAGCTCAGCCCACCATTTTGAATGCTGCTGGAGGCAAGCAAATTTCCCAATACTGTCCTCCAGTTGTATTAGCTTGAAACCACCCTGGTCCTTCAGGGGATGGGAAATTGGTACATTTTCTGATCCATTCTTCCATCCTCTAGAAAGTAATGACCATCAAGGCTGTAGGAACATACCGTAGGAAGCTGCTTTACATCACGTCAGATCACTGGATCTTCTCTACACTGACTGGCAGCAGGTCTCCAGGATTTCAGACAGAGAACATTCCAAGCCTGGAGATGTCAGGGTTTGACCCTGGAACCTTCTCCATGCAAAGAAGATGCAAAGCCAATGAGCTATGGCCTGGCAGGTGGGGAAGGGAACAACTCACTCATTCCTTGACAAAGACCCAGGCCTATGCAGAGCTTGTCTGAGACCCCAAGGTGGGCGCCTTGATCTTGACTGTGTAAGTTTGGCAGGCCCCTGGTACCCTCCGCCAGGCAGCTTAGCCCTCCAGGGCGCGGGGCGAATGTACCCGGCTGTCCCTCCCCCTGCACAGAACTGGGGGTGGACTTTTCCTGCTGCCTGCAGCTTGGCCCTTGCAAAAGTTCTACTCCGTGTAAGCTGCAAGCACCTGCTTCACTCCATTTCGTACATGGGGTGGGGATAACCAGTGCTTTTTCCCAGGAGGTACTCAGTGGTACCAGAATGGCACCTCTTTTTTGTTGTTAAAAAGTGCAGCACGTACCGTAACAACTTAGTGGCACCTATTTTTCTATGGGGGAAACACTGGGGATAGCTGTTTTGTCAACGTTAAATCTGTAGGTGATGGTTCTCCATTTTTAGGGAGCGTGTGAGTGAAGCCGGTAATTATTCTTCAGCTCAGATTGAAATGTGGAGGATTTTAAAAATTAGCATTTCCTTCAGCTGCCTTTAACGGTCTCCTAGCTCCGGGCGTGCTCTGGTCCATGGGGGTCACGAAGAGTCGGACACGACTAATCGGCTAAACAACAACAAAGCTCAGGGTAACTTTGCTAGCAAGTCCACATACTGTTGGTCAGTAGTAACATTCATGGAGTTACTTCCATTCACCGTACTTCTTTTCTTCTGCTGTGATTAAATCAGGAAACATGTTTTGGGGTAATAAGGATAAGTGTTCTATATCTAAACACACACACACACACCCATTTGCAGTGGGAACACTCCTGCACTTCTGGAGGGTCCCCACACAATCTGGAACCCTGGTTTTCCAGAGTCCTAACATGCTCAGGGAGCATCCATGACTATGGAAGACTTCCTGCTTCAGACTTTTGTGTTCCACCAGTTTGAAGGCAATAACAGAGGTAATAATGGAGAGGGAGAGTGGGCTAATACACTCATCCATGCATTTCATCCCTGCATCTTCTCTCCATGCAGAAGTTCCAATGTTCAATTCCCAGAATCTCCGGATAGTTGGGAATGTCCACCCTATGAAACTCTAGCATGACTCTTCAAGTCAATACAGACAGTGTTCAGCTGGATGGATCAATGGTCAGACTTGCCAAAAGGCAGCTTCCTCTTGTGTGTTTTATGAACTCGTCATTATAACACACAGAGGTATAGTTGTGCTTCTAACCCATGTCAGGTTAGTTAATAAAAGAATTGGCTGGATCTCTAGATCCAAAGCATGTGGCTAAGCACATTATTCAGTAAGAGAGCCCCAGGAGAAGTTTCAAATCACAAAATATGCAGCAACAGTGAAGTGTTAGGAATATAGGCACTTAAACCTTTTTAAATATCCCATTTAGTCTGCTGACAGCACTTCCTCTGTTCCTAGCCCTAGTTCAATGAACAGACTACAGAGTTAGTACAGTGGTACCTCAGTTTATGAACACAATTGGTTCCGGAAGTCTGTTCATAAACTGAAGCGTTCATAAACTGAAGCGAACTTTCCCATTGAAAGTAATGGAAAGTGGATTAATCCGTTCCAGACGGGTCTGCGGAGCACTCAACCTGAAGCGTACTTAACCCGAAGCATGGGTGTAATTGGTTCCAGAAGTCTGTCCGTAAACTGAAGTGTTCATAAACTGAAGCGAACTTTCCCATTGAAAGTAATGGAAAGTGAATTAATCCATTCCAGATGGGTCTGCGGCGTTCGTAAACCGAAAATTTGTAAACCAAGGTGTTCATAAACCGAGGTTCCACTGTAAGCTTAAATGCTTTACTTACAAACTTCAAAGGTCAGGTTTATGTGATATTCCATGCAACAACAAGATGAACACAGTTAGAAAATTATTAGGTTACAAAATACAAAAAAATACTACTGATAATGCAATCTGGGCTTGAAGTGGTTGAGCCCAGACATGTTGCCTGGTCTGCTTCATATGTTGAACTGAGAATGAGCAAAGGAAGCTTCACTTCCTTCTTCACCGAAGTTGATGGGGCTTGACTTAGCAGAGTCCTGGAATACAATTCTGTGGTCTTAACCCTTTCATGCACAAACTAGCCCAAAGCTTGTTAGTTATATTTCACTGCAACTTCCCACAATAGTAGCATACAGATATTTAGGAAAGAAGGAGTGCTTTGCAAGAATTGTCTGGGTGGCATTTCCGCTAGGCCCATCCCTTCCACGAATGCTTGTCAAACGTCATGTTGCCACATCAGATGAAGTGAAGTCGGCCATTTTGTCATTGTCTCCTGTTGCCTCTGCCTTTAATGAACATTATAGAACACAAAGATCTTCTTGACATTGTCAAAAAATGACAGATGATATTAGCATAGCAATTGGCAAGGCATTTCAAATGTTGGAGTCCCCCCCCCTTTCCCTTTCTCCCCTTGTTCGAGTAATTATCTGCAAATTACTTCCCTGTGTGTTTCAAGCTGCCAAGAGATTTGGGGGAGCTCGCTTTGAACTGGCTTTGTGCAATTGGTAAGGATTAAGGCGACAGGACCTGGTGCCGCCAAGGCAGTTTGACATATGAAATGGAGCAGTTTGAGAGGGATACTGTACATAGAAGTGGAGTGGGGGGAGGGAGGGAGGCTGGAGACTGAAGCTCCAGCTTTACTGTATATCCTAAATCTGGCGACAAGTTGGGCTGTGAACAAGCTGTTATTTTCCACATGGGAGTAACGCGGCTACAAGAAAATGCCAACATTCATCCGTCATAATGTCATGGCTCGTATTAAAATGTCTTGAGGGGCCCAAGGGAGGGGTGGGCAAGAGACATCAAATCAATTTTCAAGCAATCACGGTGGTTTCTGGAATCCGAGCCCGGCGTGAAAGCTTTTGGGTGGCAGGATAGAGAAGCTCTAAATAAGGTCCCTCCTCGAGGGAGGGAGGAATTTAGAAAAGGCCTCGGATTTGACTCTCACATCAGGCGGAACATATGGCGGAGGATAACTGAGTTATCCACCTATCTGTTCTTCCCAGGGACAAAGAACCAGGTCTGAACTTCCGAGAAATTGCTCCCTGGATTGACTCTTTGAAATTGACAGCTTTGGATCGCTGCACTCCTTTTGGTTTGATTCAGAACTGGGGGATTGGTGGAATCAGTTGTCCTCCTCCAAAATAGCTCAGGGGTGGCATTGCACACACGCTATTTCTGGCGCACTTCCGGGTCGCTGGAGCACCGGAAATGGCTTGTGCACATGCGCACAGGCCTCCTCCGACTCAGAAGTGCGCCAGAAATGACACTTGCACATGCACGCAAGCTACTTCCGGCGCTCTGGTGACCTGGAAGTGGACCGCCTTGCTGCGCCGCACCGCTAAGAGCGGGCAGCGGCGGGCAGCAGGGGTTGCTGTGGGCCGTGGTCTGGGGACCTCTGCTGTGACCCATAAGCAGGGCCAGATTTAGGTTTGATGAGGCCCTTAGCTACTGAAAGTAGTGGAGCCCTTTATATGTCCGGCTGTCCTTTGTCAACAACAAATTGTCCCTGTTTTTCCCCCTGTTGAATATATGCTATATGGTAATTTATGGACCTAATAGGTATCGCAAGCCATTTGCATATGTTGCCACGCAACCAGTCCATGCAGAATGTAGGCAACCTATATACAGAAAAGAGTAAACCAGTGATATTTTAGGGAGCAGGCTAGCAGGTGGGGCCCATGACTTACATCTTAGGAGCCTATACAACACAAAACACTGTTGCTGCATGTAGGTTTTATTTTATTTGTTTTTTATCTTATATTTTGGAAATGTACATCCAGATTATTTTGGTTTAATTGGGGGGGGGGCTCCCCAAGAGAGTGAGGCCCTAAGCTATAGCTTGTATAGTGGCGGGGGAAACCCAGCCAGATGGGCAGGGTATAAATAATGAAGAAGAAGAAGAAGAAGAAGAAGAAGAAGAAGAAGAAGAAGAAGAAGAAGAAGAAGAAGAAGAAGAAGAAGAAGAAGAAGAAGAAGCTTACATGTAAATCCGACACTGCAAATAAGCGTGAATAGGTCCAGACCATGCCCATATCCCCAACACCTGATGTCATTGTGAAGGCAGGTAGGGGCACAGGTGTCAAAGGCAGAATCAGGAGCTGAAAAAGAGACGCCCTGGTTGTTCTTTTTGCAAGCTGGGCTTGATGTCAGCGCCAATAAGCTGATCGGTGCGAAGAGCAAGCCCCACTGGAACGTGCTGCACTGTGAAGTTCCCCATTGGGGCTGTTTTGGAAGGCTGGTTTTTATGCATGAATGTGTGTTTTCATGTACTGATTTTCTAGGGTTTTTTTGTGCTTCATGCTATTCCCCATGTTATTTTTTTTTGCTTCATGTTATTCCCCCCACAGATATATTGCATGCATCGGCAAAATATTCCCCAGAGCGGTGGTATTTAATTTGTCGATTTCAGGGTAGCACATTTCACGGGTTCGGCGGCTGCAATTTAGTTTCTTGCCTTCTTCTATGTTACACAGTATGATCCCCTATGGATAATATTAGCATCACAACACTTTCAATTTCTGGTGTAGAGAGTTCTGTTGCAACCAAGGGTGGCTGTTACACTGCAACTTTGTATTTTTATTCTGTATGGCTTTTAGCACATGTTGCAACTTATATATTCCTTTCCCATACGTTTCAGCATTTGTTTATGTTAGCACACAATTGCAAAAAAATAGAATAAAAATCTGAGCGTGGCATCATTACCGAAGAAGCTTCTAGCGAGCCAGCCTGTTAACCTTTATGTAGAGGTGGAACTTTTTACAAGATGCTTTTGGGCACGAATAGCAAATTAGCCCCTCGGGAAAGTTCTCTATTAAGAGAAAGGTAGACTTGCAAAGCATAATGATCTAAATAATTCAGGAAGCACATATTGATTTATCAGGAAGTTTTTATAGCCTGTAAACTACAAAGCAAGGGCGCGACTGCACGCTCAGTGGTACAAGTTCATTTTCTACTAAAGACAGATATTGGGTGTCGAGGTGGGTGCCCACACTAAAGTTGCTGAAAAGTCTTGCCTACAGCGAAACATCCTGTCCTGTGAGTTCTGAGGAAAATAAAAAATGATTTGACTAATCTAGTGCCATTTCTTAGGAAGGTGTTTTACAAATATCTGGGGCATCAGCAAAAAACACAAATTCATTAGAACATGGGTAGGCAAACTAAGGTCCGGGGGCTGGATCTGGCCCAATCGCCTTCTAAATCCAGTTGATCTGATTTACATCCTGTGCTAATTTAAAAATAATAATAATATGGGGGGGTGCTATTGGATTGTTGTTTTATCTTTATTAGGTATTTTGTGGTTTTATATCTTGATTTTATTCTGTGAACCACCCTGAGACCCCCAGGTATAGGGTGGTATATAAATGCAAATGCGTGCCAAAGTGGGTCTGAATGAAATATGAACTTAAGGATAGCCACAGCGCAAAAGCAAGCATGGTAAGAACTACGGTTTTTGAGGTTGCTTCCGAAACTCCTTCTCCACTAGCTATTCTATACTACCTTCAATCTTTTCCAGCATTGTTCATTATTAAATTCAGTTTAAAACATAAAGGGCAATTGAAGATGGTCTCGGAGAGGGTCACGCAAATAGAGAGTCTGTTTGCAACCACTTTTTGCAGGAACCACTTTTCTAGTCCCTCTGCTGGTCTCCACGTCACAGGAGTAGCATTTACAGTCTTGAAAGATCTACATTAGCTCCCAGTACGTTTCCGAGCACAGTTCAAAGTGTTGGTGCTGACCTTTAAAGCCCTAAATGGCCTCTAAATGGCCTCAGTCCAGTATACCTGAAGGAGCGTCTCCACCCCCATCATTCTGAGGTGGTACTGAGGTCCAGTACCGAGGGCCTTCTGGCGGTTCCCTCGTTGCGAGAAGCCAAGTTGCAGGGAACCAGGCAGAGGGCCTTCTCGGTGGTGGCGCCCACCCTGTGGAACGCCCTCCCATCAGATGTCAAAGGGGGGGGGAAACAGATACCAGATTTTTAGAAGACATCTGAAGGCAGCCCTGTTTAGGGAGGCTTTTAATGTTTAATAGATTATTTTATTTCATTTTTCTTTTGTAAGCCGCCCAGAGTGGCTGGGGAAACCCAGCCAGATGGGCGGGGTATAAATAATATATTATTATTATTATTATTATTATTATTATTATTATTATTATTAAGTGTGTGAACATCTACAAATGTCAAGGATTGTCCCCAGACCATGTTAATATGAGCAACTGTTTCTGACCAAAGAGAGGAAGCCTAGGATACACCCACATCACACCCCGCAAAGAGGCCTTTCCAGTGTTACCAGTGTTCAGCATCTATCCAAACTAGCCAATTCCTTCCTATAAAGGCACTCTTGAAGTCCAATATATCCAGAACATCATATTTGTTGAATCAAACTCAATTTAAAATCTAAAGAAAGGTTACATATAGCTGCTAAAGCAGGCACCCCCAAACTGCAGCCCTCCAGATGTTTTGGCCTACAAATCCCATGATCCCTAGCTAACAGGACCAGTGGTTGGGGAAGATGGGAATTGTAGTCCAAAACATCTGGAGGGCCAAAGTTTGGAGGTGCCTGTGCTAAAGCAACTTCAAGGCTTGAAGGATAAATACCCACAATCCACTGTGCCATTTCAGACTGCAGGAGTTCAACAAATGTGCCAATGTAACACCACAGAAAAATACTTTTTACATATGCACAGCTCATGTATTTGCGGAAAAGGCTAGCTTACAGCATCCTCATTTGTTTGAGTAGGGACCTTTTAAATTTAGCCAGTCTTGGATCCCACCTCTGTGGTCTGAAATGGTGCGTTCTAGCAACAGATGCATCACTCAGGACATCTGCACATCTTCATTTGAATTCCATGGGGCTTTGCGCAATTTGTTTAGGATCCAAAAATGCTGTCCCCGCCCTGATAAGAACAGACTATGCTGCAGTCAAACTTCTAATGATGTTTTAAAAAGTATGCTCTGTGTAGTTCATCGTGACCCACCACTAAGTAAATATGTTTGCAATCTTTGCTTATGACAGTTGTAAGCCAGATGTTATATCATGGTTTGGGGAGTTTTATGCATCCAGATTCTACCTAGTTCCATGTGTGTTAATCATAGGCCAAAAATAATGTTTCTCCTTTGGGCATGCTGTTTGGCTGTAGCAGGTATTTAAAAATAGCTGCTCCTTATCAATCAGCCAATGGGAAACAATAAATATTGTGCTTCGGCCCAGGAATGCCTGGAACTATGTGTTTTTAGCAGATAATGGCTGTCCTCATTCAGGATAGGGTCTAATTCGTTGTTGTTGTTGTTTAGTCGTTTAGTCGTGTCCGACTCTTCGTGACCCTATGGACCATAGCACGCCAGGCACTCCTGTCTTGCACTGCCTCCCGCAGTTTGGTCAAACTCATGTTCGTAGCTTTGAGAACACTGTCCAGCATCCCCAAACCGCGGCCCTCCAGATGTTTTGGCCTACAACTCCCATGATCCCTAGCTAACAGGACCAGTGGTTGGGGATGATGGGAATTGTAGTCCAAAACATCTGGAGGGCCGAAGTTTGGGGGTGCCTGGTCTAATTTATAGACTAGGGCTAGTGGGAAGAAGAAGCCACACTGTTCAGATCTTCACTTTGTTCGATCTTTCAGTTACTGGTAATGTTGAGAGATGTATCTCCCCCAACAGTGTCAATGATGTACTCAGCGTGGCGGGCTTTCTACCTGGAGTTTGTAGCTGGAGGCGCGCGGCTTTGGAGGCGCGCGGGGCAGCGCTACCCCTCCACGTAGTGACACATGTGTTGTTATGTAACAAGCATGTGTCATTACGTAGCGACGCATGCATCGTTACATAGCTGTGGCGCCCCCCCCGGTGATTGGCAATTTGCTGCCCTGGGTGTCGCAGCGCCTCGCTACACCCCTGGGATTGAGTCCTTGAAATCAGGCTTGGCTGCTAGACCTCGTGGAGGTTTGTGGTCTGACTTTGAGCAGTGCTGCCATAGCGTGTTCTCCTTCATGGAGAGCACGTGTTGCGGTGGGGTTTAGCAAGACACCTCTCTGTTGCTGGGCGGGTTCGTTTGGATGGCCACGGCTGTGATTGGGCTCCTCTTGGTTGTTGGGGAGATTTTGACGTTGCCAATTTCGATTGACAGCCAAGATGCTATACATTCCCAGCGTGCAGCGTTGAGCTTCCTCTCTTCATTGCATGCATCGGATCACCCACCCTCCCTAATTTTAGGGCTTTTTTGCGTTTGACCTTGCTATGCCTGTCATGGGGCTGTCTGCTTTTGGGGCAGGGGCCTGGTAGGAATTTTGTCCATTTGGCTGATTGGCTGGTGCCATTTGGTTTTTTGCCTACTGCGTAGCAAATCATCACAACTTGTAAGGTTGCGGTTAGGCATTGGTTTTAAAAATTGGTTGGTGGAGGGGCATGGATTGGCTATGCCTGCCCCTCCAATGCTGCTGCTGCAAGGGTATTCTGTCAAAGGAATCCAGGGGCTCACCATGCTCTTGTTCGTACCCTGTCAAGGGGCTAGGGCCACGCAAGAGCCCCTGGGAGCATTTGGGGAGAGGTGAGGGCCTGGCACTCAGCTCTATTCTCTCCCCAAAAATGTTTACCCTTACTGACTTTTCAGACGTGTGGATGTCAGTTCTGTCCCTGGGCAGGGACAGATAGTCGCAACCAATGCCTAAGCAATCACTCACATTTTGTATTTTTGTGTGCAAAATTATGCCAAAAACCTTAAACAAAAATTTTGTGTGAAGTGTGAATTTATTTGAGGGTGTCTTGGGGACCTCAACACGCAACAAGCTAGCCATTGATATGTTGTGAATGGGCGTGGGCATGTTCCTTATTCGCAGGTGTGTGAATTGTGAGGCACAGCTCAGCCCCACCACATGTCAACAGATTCCAGAATGTCCCAGTATCATTTACTGTGGGGTCCTAAATTTTGCATCGTCCTTGACATTTTAATCTCTGTCATCTGTCGACTTTATCAAATGTCATGCTTTGGCAATTCAAGTAGGAAGCATTATTCTCAACGTGGTCCCAGCGCACAGTAGACCTTGCAGCCAATGAGCATTGGACATGCCACAAAAATCTGGTCTGTGCAATGAAGATTGCCCATAAAATCCATTATATGTTATAGGTCTGTTTTGATAGTCAACACTAGCAAACTGAACAGAAATTGGGATGATTTGAGGTGGAATGGAGTGAGCCCCTTCCATACCATCTAAAATCAGTACTATCTAAAAATCCATACTAAAATCCATCTAAAAATTGCGGTTTAACCAGAGTTTATGCCTACAATGATTAAGATTGCAAATCTATTGAGAGAACATGTGTGGACATAATATGTAGAAGAGGCACAGTCATCCATCCACCAACCCTTCCCAGTGCCCTTATTAGCCATAAGTTCCACCAGGTTCGGTGGCAGGTGGATCACTGTTGCGTTACCAGGAGGAAGAGAAGGAGGTCCAAGGCAATGGGGAGATCTGAGCGGTGTGTTTACAGTGTACTGGCATCTCCACCACCCCACTTCTCCAACTTACTGACTCACCTGGATAGACTGTTGGCCTTAGATTTGGGTGAATCACCTGACATCCCAGCATCTGAGTGAAAACATGGGATGCCATTGTTAAAACCTCTGCACTGGCTGCCAATTTCCTACTGAGCTCTTCTTCTTCTTCTTCTCCTTCTCCTTCTCCTTCTTCTTCTTCTTCTTCTTCTTCTTCTTCTTCTTCTTCTTCTTCTTCTTCTTCTTCTTCCTCTTCCTCTTCCTCTTCCTCTTCCTCTTCCTCTTCCTCTTCTTCTTCCCCTCCTCCTCCTCCTCCTGGTGAAAATGGAGCATCAAGTCGAGTATTTGTCTTAATATTAAAAGGATCGCTTCTTCTCTTCTTCTTCTTCTTCTTCTTCTTCTTCTTCTTCTTCTTCTTCTTCTTCTTCTTCTTCTTCCCCTCCTCCTCCTCCTCCTCCTCCTGGTGAAAATGGAGCATCATGTCGAGTATTTGTCTTAATATTAAAAGGATCGCTTCTTCTTCTTCTTCTTCTTCTTCTTCTTCTTCTTCTTCTTCTTCTTCTTCTTCTTCTTCTTCTTCTTCCCTTGGATTAAACACCATGGAAAACCAGAACACGTCTAATGCATTTTAATGACCTGCCAGCACTTTAGATGAAACCAGTAGGATCGCTGCTATCAGAAAAGGCGCTTTCCTCCGAATAACACTTTTATGTGCTTTAAATAATTCTCTAGGGCAATATAAGTCTGTCTCTAACTGCACATTAGGCACTTGCAGTGCAGAATATTTCCAGCTGCATTTTCAGGACAAATTCTACATTTCGCATTACTTAAAGGGAATGGAATATTTTAAGCTTTCATTGTGTGCGTGCGTCGTCCCCCCAATCTTCGGTGCAGTTCGAACAACACTTCCAAGTAAGAAAAGTGTACATCTCGGCGGGTGTTGATTAATGGTGCTAAAAATGCTTTGTGGAAGCTCTCGTACTAATTACCCTTTATTCTGTAACCTGTGTCAATTTCAACCGTTCAAATTAGCATTTTTCTCCGAGGACTAACGACTGCAAGAACCACAGAACTGATCTAAGAGCCACGAGAGTGGGGATAAAGTGGAGCTATTCTGTCCTTTCATATTAACATCTGCTACTTTTCTAGGACGTGATATCTCCTAAATGAGGAGGAACCTAGCAAATAACAATATTTTTCTTTCTTTTCGGGAGGTGAGGGAGGGTTAAGGTGGGGGGGGGGAACAAAACCAGCATTGGTGGAGACGTACTATATTGTAAAAGAAGCAATTTTTGACAAATGCTATCAACAACTCCAGGTAATCATGTCTGGAATAACAGGGAGTTTGGGTTTTTATTTTATTTTTTACATGCAAGGTTTTCAAATTGGTTTCATTATTGTGAATGCAAACAATTTAGCTTCTTTGTCATTATTGCACGGAAATAATGGAATAAAGTCCTCCCAGTGCCGGGTGATAAAGGGAATCGCAGCTAAGATAAGATTGTGATTACAAATGAGGTTCCATTTGGCTTATTTTATATGTTGGCAGATATATATCGCCCCTTCCGGGCTTATGATATTGTCTAACTATGACCTAAGCTTGCTGAAGAAAAGGAGAAATGTTATTTTACTAAAAGTGGAGATTAGACTTATACAGATTTCAGTCTCTCGATAGACAGATTTCTTCACTGGGCCATAATTATAATTAATTGTGCTTCAAATATGTCATGTGGAAGCGTGACTGTTCAAGGAACTCTATCTGAAAATGACAGGCTCCAACCAAAGCGTGGTTTACATGCATGGTAGTAGCCATGCTCTCCTCCCTCTCAAAAAAACACGGCGGCCAGCTTCGTTGAACTAAAATGCTCAGTAATGACTGAGAGTTCCTGGGAGCAAATGCAAAAGTGATTGACAGATGCATTTGGCACCAAAGCTCTGGTTTGTTTTTGTTTTCTTGTTTGTTTGAAGTGAAACATATTTAAATTTTAAATTTAAAAATTGAATTTTTTAAGAGGACCCATGGCACATCAGAAGTGCCCTTCCCAGGTTACTTGGGGTCCTGCAATTTGCTTCAAAATACATGTGCCTCAATGTGCCACTGTGATCTCAACCTCCCAACTCATTCTGGGTTATGGGAGGAATGGCTCCAAGGATGCCTTGTTTCTGTCAGCTACTCTCATGGTTAAGAACAGCATATTCCATTTCGGGAGCAGTGAGCTGTTCTTTGGGTTCCTAAATGGAAAAAAAAGAGGACATTCAACTCCTTTCTCTTTGCTTGGCAAGAGGATGTCATGCAAGAGTCACCCTAGATGGTTGATTTCAGTATATGTCTGTTTCTCTCTTTTTTGCATTTTATCTTCAATATTTTTTTTTGTATTTTATCTTTAATATTTTAATTTTTGTATTTTAGCTTTAATATTTTAATATTTTGTATTTTATCTTTAATATTTTAATTTTTTGTATTTTATTTTCAATATTTTATTTTAAGTTTCTGTCAGTTTCTCATACTGAATAAATTTCTTCACATTTCCACATCAGTTTGTAGGGTTTTTTGTTTTTTGTTTTATTTAAGTCTTCATGAGAATTGATCAGCAAATTAATGGGCACATTGTTTTCCGCCACTCTGCCTAATACACATATTTCTGCAAAGCAATTTTCTCAGTATAATGCCATTTCGAAAAGTCCGCAAGGACTCTTCTGGATGCTCTTATGAGAGAGAGAGAGAGAGAGAGAGTTCTGATAAACTGCACAGCATCACGTCACAAAATTTATCAGATGGCTTGAGACACTTCCAATTTCGGGTGACGGAGAATCCAGAGTAGCTTGACTCCCATCAAAGAAGCCACACCACCAAACGCCCTATTGACTCCAACTACAATATGGAGCCAAACATGCTCCCAACTGACCTGAGATGTTCTGCTGTGTTCTGAAAGCACTGTGTGTTCTCTTGGCTACACAAGTCATGGGAAGACAGTTCAAGAAGGATGCCAGCATGCTGAATAATCTTCCAGCTCACCGCTCAGATTTCATAATGATGCTTCTGGCTGCGTTCCAGGGACAGACAGAAAAAGTTAAGGAATGAGGGGAGGGGAGAGAGAAAGCTAGAGGGAGGGAGCGATTACTTTCCCCAGGTGTGTGCTCATTTTCCTGAAAGCAGAAAGAGCGGAACGAGATTCCTTCCCCATATTTTTTTCTTCTTAAAAAAAGCTTCTCTGCTTCTTCTGTTCAAGCAGCTGAGAGATCCAGAAATAATGAGTTTGGCTCACAGTCACCACTTCATTAAAAGCAAATAACAACAAGAAAGTAAACCTCCTGCCCACCCCCTGCTCTAATCACTTAGCTTGTCAGAATGAAACTTTTGTCGTTCTTCAAGCCAGGAAAACAGAACTCATCTCTCGAACGCCCGCTGCTTTTCTTTCCCGCTTCCATTCCAGGAGGGCTAGAGACACCCTCCTAAAAATCACATAGTTCACAGGTTTGCATACATCGCTTAATTCCTCTCCACTTGATTACTTGTACAACAGGGATCCCCAACCAGGAGCACCAGTGTGCCTGCCAATACCTCTGATGATGCCCGTGAAAGGTGTCCGTAAATAGCACCTCGGAAATCCACAGTGCACAGGAGATGGTTTGCTCTTCCTGAGTCCACTCCTGTTTGCACTGGCTCAGCCTCTCCTGCATTGAACATCACCCTATAACATGGCCACATTTCACTGGATGATCACCCCCTTTCTGTCCTGAACGGGGGAGAGCCGCAAGGAAATTCTCTCTGAGAACAAAAGATGACGGCTGATGTAGGTGCCTCCCACCCCCACATTGATGCCCTTGGTAGAAGGGGGCCCACACCACCTTGCGGCCCTATCTCTTATTCTGCTTTTCCAGATGTGGCTGCCATTTTGTATAATGCGGGTTCACCATTATGGTGAGCACGATTCGCGGTGGGGGCTTAACAAACCACTCCTGAGTTCCAAAGGTGGGGGCATGAATGGTCACTGTGGAATAGGTCCTCAGCTGTTGCTGGGCAAATTTGGATGTTGCAATTTGATGGGTCAGCCCCCTTTGGTATAAAAGCCAAAGAGAGAGGTTTCTCTTTCTCTTTGGCTGCATTTTCGGATCCCCACCCTCCCTCCGCTGTTTTTAGGCCTCTGTGTTGACCTTGCTGTGCCTCTCATGGGGTCGCCTGTATTCAGGGGCCTGGTAGGAATTTTTCCATTTGGCTGATTGGCTGGTGCCATCTGGTTTTTGCCTACTGCATAGCAAATAGCCACAACTTGTAAGGTTGGCGGTTAGGCATTGGTTATTGGTTGTATTTGGGGTCTGTTGACTGCGTTGGCCCCTTGTGTTAATGCCTGAGTTAGGGGAGATTCCGGTCAGGAATACAGGGGCTCTATGCAGTGTCCATATCTCTGGTAGGGGACCAGCAACATGCATGAGCCCCTGGGAGCCTGAGGGGAGAGGGGAGAGTCTATTGGACCCGACTCCCTGTCTCTCCCTGTAGGGTTTCCCCTTGTTGACAAGGCGAGTTTATTTCTGTCCTTAGGTGACAATTGGAGAACCAATGCCTACACAACCACTCACTTGTTTGATATTTGTATTTCAATAAAAGTTGTGGCCAAATCCATGCCAAAAAACCATTAAACAAAAATTCTGTCTATGGTGTGAGTTATTTGAGGGGTGGTTTTGGGGACCTCCACACGCAATGCCATGCCCCTGCGGCAGCCATTCTGTGACTGGCACCCAAGGCACTCTTTCAAGAGTTCAAATGTGGCTGCAGAAAGCTTTGTAACCCCTGCTGTGTAGAGAGGCCTAGATGTGCTATAAAACCCTTCACATGAAGAATTAAGAGCTCTGCTTGTGGCTCTGTCAGAGCTGGGCTAGGAACAGGAGCCAGAGATGACCCAGAAGCTGGTCATTCTGGAGTAAATCAGAATCTCGGGACAAACAGGAACCAAGGTCCACAAGTATAAGTCAGAACCAAAACAGGCCCTAACATTAGGCAGAGTGGGGCAACTGCCTCACATGGCAAATGCTTGGGGGGGGGGCAATGGTGACAGCGCCTTTGGTGCTCTTCCTGAGCCATTTTTTCTCTCTTCGATGGCTGAACTGTGGATGTCTTTGCCTCTTTTTTATTTTATTTTTTGCATATCATTAAATTTTGTGTTTTACCATTTAAAATACTGTACTGATTTTACATCTTTAATATATCAATGACTTCCCTTATTCTCTTTCCATAGTTCATTTTGCATATCATAAACCCTTGCATATTTTACAAAAACTATACCATTGAATTATGGTGCTGGAGGAGACTCTTGAGAGTCCCATGGACTGCAAGAAGATCAAACCTATCCATTCTGAAGGAAATCAGCCCTGAGCGCTCACTGGAAGGACAGATCGTGAAGCTGAGGCTCCACTACTTTGGCCACCTCATGAGAAGAGAAGACTCCCTGGAAAAGACCCTGATGTTGGGAAAGATTGAGGGCACTAGGAGAAGGGGACGACAGAGGACGAGATGGTTGGACAGTGTTCTCGAAGCTACGAACATGAGTTTGACCAAACTGCGGGAGGCAGTGGAAGACAGGAGTGCCTGGTGTGCTATGGTCCATGGGGTCACGAAGAGTCGGACACGACTAAATGACTAAACAACAACATACCATTCGGTATTTCATTACTGCATACACCAAAACCTCTTTACAAGTTTTCTTAATCTTAATGTGCCAGTGTTTTCAGCTGTACACAATTATCTCCCATATATTCATTAAAGGTTTTCCAATCTTCTTTAAACGTATGTTCTTCTTCTTCTCTTATTCTACATGTTAAGTCTGCCAGTTGTGCATATTCTGTCAACTTAAATCGCCATTCTTGTTTAATTGTGACCTTGCTCGTTTTCCATTTTTGGGCTAACAAAACATAGGCCACAGTAGTAGCATACATAAATAACCTTTTTTTTTGACACCTGGGAATTTCAGTCTGAATTATCCCCAACAAAAAGGATTCTGTTTTTTTTGGGGGGGGCAGTACTTTTAAACTTTTTCTCCAATTCATTATGCATTATTTCCCGATGTCTTTCCCTCTTGAACCAGCCTGCTGAACAGGAAAGGGAGGCAGAGCCAGAGTGTCAGAATACAGTCTCGTTGCAGAGAACCGGACACTACCTTTTTCTACATCTTTGTTCTTGTGGTGTCTCCAAAATTTTTTACACATCACTTGGGAAGACAGGTGAACTAATGCCAGTGTACTGGAAGAAGCAAAGATCACCAGTGCTGTGCACCAGTGCAATGATTCTTCAACATCAACTTCATTGGACAGGTCGTGTTGTGATGGTGCCTGATTATCGTCTTCCAAAGCAGCTACTCTATTCTGAACTTAAAAATAGAAAGCGTAATGCTGCTGGGAAACAAAAGAGATTTAAAGACTCTCTCAAGGCAAATCTAAAAGAATGTAGTATGAGCACTGATAACTCGCAAACACGGGCCTGCGAGTGCTCTAATTGGAGAACAGCCTTTATCAAGGGGGTCCTGGGCTGTGAAGACACTCAAACTCAGGATGCAAGGGAGAAATGTGCTAAGAGGAAGGCACACTTGGCAAATCCACACCGTGATCAGCTCCCACTCTGAAACCAATGTCCCCACTGTGGAAGGACATGGGAATCCAGAACTGGCCTCCACAGTCACTTACAGACTCATTGTTAAAACCGTGTTTATGGAAGACAATGTTACTCGGCTACGAATCATCGCCAAAGAAGAAAGAAAAGAAGACACGAATCAGCAATGTCACCTTCACCCTTACCCTAGGTCACCTTCTCTCTTACTGTTGACCAGAGCAAAGTTCATTATCCTCAATCCCGTAGCCAAACATTATTGGTTAGTCTAACAGGTGAGATCAGGGTCTCATGAACAAGTTCACCCCACCTGATCTTTAAAAGCCTGGCAGGACAGCTTCATGGCTTCGGTCCAGTTATGAACTTCTCGCCTGTCTTGTGTGCCTTGCGATCTTGGCTTTTGGATCTTGTGTGGTTCCTGCCGAGCCTGTACTGCCATTAGCCTGACTGAATATCTCTTCCTTACTTCCATGCAAGAGTCGTTGGTTGTGTTTTAGGAGATGAGCCTGCCAGGAACAGATCTATCCAAAGAAGAGATTCCCATATTTCTGTCTACAGCACATTTGGCATGCCTGCATATGGGCCCATGGGGGGGGGGGCAAGTGTCATAGGAGGAACTTGATTTGTGCACTTCGTTCCCAGAAGGAGGGAGAAGGCAAATTAATTTTAGAAGAGAGTCACTTTCGGCCCACATCTGTTTGCAATCTGGACATGCTATTACATACAAATAAAGCCTTTCCACTCCTCAGTTAAAACAATGAAATGTGAACTAGTTACAGAGAGGCATATAAAAGATTCCAAAACTTCATTCTCCCGAGTTGTTCATTTCTTTCTTTCTTTTTTCTCCCCCCCCAGCTCTGTTAGTTTAATAAAGCTGCCAATTGACTGTGAAATGTTAAAGGTATTACTCATCTGCAATTTAACTGCTTAATCAGTTTGCTAACTGATGTTTGGTTTTAACATTTTTAGTAAATGTGTGCATATTTTAATAAATGTGAAATTACCAACACTTCCATACAGGCTCCTTAAAAAAAAAACCACACACACACACACACACACACACACACACACACACACACACGAAGGTACCATACAATCCTTTGCAACCGGGCCGATTCCAAGATGTTGAACAGTGTTGGATTTACGTAAAAGCTAAACAAGCTATAGCTTAGGGCCCCACTCTCTTGGGGCCCCCCAAAAAAATTAAAGGAAGAAAACAACAGCTGGATGTACATTTCCAAAATATAAGATAAAAAACAAATAAAATAGAACCTACATACAGCAACAGTGTTTTGTGTTTTATAGGCTCCTATGATGTAAGTCTGCTTATTTAACTTATATGCAGAATTCATCATGCAAAAGGCTGGACTAGATGAATCCCAAGCTGGAATTAAGATTGCCAGAAGAAATATAAACAACCTCAGATATGCAGATGACACAACCTTGATGGCAGAAAGCGAGGAGGAATTAAAGAACCTTTTAATGAGGGTGAAAGAGGAGAGCGCAAAATATGGTCTGAAGCTCAACATCAAAAAAACCAAGATCATGGCCACTGGTCCCATCACCTCCTGGCAAATAGAAGTGGAAGAAATGGAGGCAGTGAGAGATTTTACTTTCCTGGGCTCTTTGATCACTGCAGATGGTGACAGCAGTCACAAAATTAAAAGATGCCTGCTTCTTGAGAGAAAAGCAATAACAAACCTAGACAACATCTTAAAAAGCAGAGACATCACCTTGCCAACAAAGGTCTGTATAGTTAAAGCTATGGTTTTCCCAGTAGTGATGTATGGAAGTGAGAGCTGGACCATAAAGAAGGCTGATTGCCGAAGAATGGATGCTTTTGAATTATGGTGCGGGAGGAGAATCTTGAGAGTTCCATGGACTGCAAGAAGATCAAATCTATCAATTCTGAAGGAAATAAGCCCTGAGTGCTCACTGGAAGGACAGATCCTGAAGCTGAGGCTCCAATACTTTGGCCACCTCATGAGAAGAGAAGACTCCCTGGAAAAGACCCTGATGCTGGGAAAGAAGGGCACAAGGAGAAGGGGACGACAGAGGACGAGATGGTTGGACAGTGTTCTCGAAGCTACGAACATGAGTTTGACCAAACTGCGGGAGGCAGTGGAAGACAGGAGTGCCTGGCGTGCTCTGGTCCATGGGGCCACAAACAGTCAGACACGACTAAACGACTAAACAACAACAACATGATGTAAGTCATGAGCCCTGCCTGCTAGCCTGCTCCCTAAAATATCACCGGTTTTCTCATTTCTATATATAGGGTGCCTACATTCTGCATGGACTGGCTGCATGGCAACATGTACGAATGGCTTGAGATACCTATTAGGTCCATAAATTACCATATAGCATATATTCAACACACAAAAACAGTGACAAATTGTTGTTGACAAAGGAGAACTGGACCATAGCTGCCAAGTTATCCCTTTTTTTCAGGGATTTTCCATTATGCTGAATAGGCTTCCTCGCGAGAAAAGGGAAAACTTGGCAGCTATGAACTGGACATATAAAAGGCCCCATTACCTTCAGTAGCTTAGGGCCTCATCAAACCTAAATCCGGACCTGTGTGGATGTGTCCTCATTCCACATAGACTGAGTCTCAAGATTTAGACTCTGAGCAGAATACAAAAAAAAAAGGAAATAATGCCTAGACAGTTTTGTTCTAGGAATAAAAGACGGAGACAACTCACTGTGATTTAGGTGCTGCATTTCAGAATGTGAAGGGGGAAAATGCAGGTTTCTCCCTCAAAGAAAGCAAGATGCATTATTTTTCTAATAGCACTTTGTTACGTCCCCCCCCCCCTCCTTGCCATATATGAACCTATTTGCTTTTAGAAGTAGAAGAAGAAGAAATGAAGCCTGATTGGGCCTTCAGCTAAACACAGTTATTTTCGAGCCTCCTTGCATTTGAACAGTGTCCTTGCCTTTGTGCTAACAACAAAATGCCTCTTCTACAGAGAATGACAAACATTTGCTGGTGTTTCGAGTCTTACGCCACCCCGAAACGATTGCTGAGAATTATTTCTGCATGTTTTGAGGAAGATGGAGACAATGCGAGTTAAAGGTTCGGCTGGCAGGATGAAAAGAGGGGAGAGATAAATAGAAACCTGCAATTTCATTGATTTAGAAGTGCTCCTCGGGTTAAATTTAGTGATTGCAGATTTGACTGTTGTATATGCCTCCCATTCTTTTACACTGAATGTTTTTGGAGGTGGTTTTTTTGTTACATTTGCTCTTCGTTCTGAAGGCAAGGCAACACTTTTCATAAACACAAGGAGCAGATTTCAGTCCCTTAACGACAAAACTCTCTTGTCCCGTTCTTCATTTCCTCAGCTCTGCATCAGCTCGGACTGTGGCTTCCACTGCTAACACCGACACGGCTGGCATGGTGGTGTGGCACATAGCTGCCAAGTCTCCCGTATTCCCCGGGAAACCCCCATTTTTCCAGCTATTCCTAGCTGAAAAAACGAATTTTTTTTGTTTTCCCCCAGTTTATTCTGGTGCAGCGGCCATTTTGGAATTGGGCGGAGCATGCTCAGAAGCGATTTTTGATGCTGCTCTGCCCAGTTCCAAAAAGGCTGCAGTGCGACTTCTGGCATGGCGGCCATTTTGGAACTGGGCAAAGCAGCATCAAAAGTCACTTCTGAGCATGCTCTGCCCAGTTCCAAAATGGCGGCAGCGCTACTTCCGGCCTGTTACTTTCGGCCCGGTCCCTTATTTCTCAGGCAGCAACTTGGCAGGTATGGTGTGGCGTAATGCCACACAGGTTATCTGACATCGTGGTGTAACACAAAACGGCTGTGTTGTGGAAAATGGCTGTGTGGTGGTGGCCCAGAGAGCCAAAATAAATGTGATAATGTATACCCCCTGGAAATCCTTGAGTGTGCTTCTGATAGAGAAGTTATGGTAACCTGTTGCTTTATGAAACTGATTTTGCTTTATGAAACCATTTTGCAAGTTGCCGGTCCCCCCCCTCCCATTGGGGCAGGAATACAGCTAATATGTGAATCACAAAGATACAGCTCAAAGCTAGAACACAAGTTGCTACACGGCGCAAATGGCTACATGTAACACAGGTTCCCAACATGCACACTAACACAATGTAACAGAACACGGTGGGAAAATTGCTAGTGCTTACTGCGCAAGTGTAAGACATGAAATGTGGTAATGACGTACTGTATATGATTGGTGAAAACTGAAATGCTTTGTTTGAAATGTTACACAGTGGTGCCTCAACTTACGAATTTAATCCGTTCCGAAGGCACCTTCGTAGGTCGAAAAATTCATAAGTCGGAAAACGCCATTGGAAACGCGATTTCCCATAGGAATGCATTGGAAATGGAAAATTTCGTAAGTCGAAGCAACCCTATCTAAAAAATCGTAAGTCGAAAAATCCTTATCTAAAACTGCCGCGGTTTCCTTTCAGATGTCGAGACATTCGTAAGCACACAGCCATTAGCCCCATTCGTAAGTTGAAAAATTCAGTTGTCGAGTCGTTCGTAAGTCGAGGTACCACTGTATATACCACTGCCTGGACCAACGGGCGGGGTTGCAGTTTTGGGCAACAATCCGACTGTAACCTGTTGCTTTGCAATAAACAACGTTGGACTCCTAACTCCTCACGTTTCTGAGTTTTATTATTGCCATAAACTCAGGAGATAAGCCATTTTTGGCTTGCAACAATAGGGCCACAGAAATGGCTCAGGCATGCCCCCGCCTCCCTACAATCCACCTCTATCAATGCAGGGAGAGGCAAGCGCATAAACCACCGCCAGGTTTTCTCACAGAAAGAAACTCTTTATACTTCTTTTTCCCCAGAATGCAAGTTGGGAGTGCTCCACCCTGGAACCCAAAGAAGTGAACATGGTTAAGAAGTTGCATTTGATGTGGCAGAACTTGTTCCCCAGTACACCCTGCCTTAATTTTTTTTAAAGTATTTTTTATTAAGATTTTATATATCATGAAAACATAACAAATTAGCACAACAAAACTTCGGAAACATCAAAGAAAATAATAATAATAAAAAAACAACAACACAACAATACAAACAATAAACACATACATCATCTTATATCATCCTCTAAATCATTGTCCCTTTTGCTTCCCCTGCTCCCCTCAATCTGATTTTCATTTTAAATCCATCTGTAACAGTTTCTATTTCATTACTTTTAATTTTCATCATCTCATATTTTTCTTAATTCATCTTAATCTCATCCTTTTATTTGTTTCTCAATTTTCCTAATTTATAATCTCCTCTTTTCTCCCTAATGCCTTAACTTCTGTGTTTCCCTAGATGTTCAGACTTACAATTCTCAAAAATAATTCCCTAAATATAATTTGAATTTTCTCCAATCTTCCTCCATTCCTTCATCTGCTTGGTCTCGGAGTCTTCCTGTCAATTCTGCCAATTCCATAAAGTCCAGCATTTTCATTTGCCATTCCTGTAGAGAGGGCAGTTCCTCTTTTTTCCAGTATTTTGCGATTAAAATCCTCACAGCTGTGGTGGCGTACATAAACAAATTGACATCTTTTTGGGGGGTTTCTTCCCCCACTATTCCAAGTAAAAAGGCCTCTGGTTTTTTCAAAAATGTATTTTTATATATCTTTTTCATTTCATTATAAATCATTTCCCAGAAGCCTTTTATCTTGGGGCATGTCCACCACATATGATAGAATGAGCCTACTTCCTCTTTACATTTCCAGCATTTGTTATCACCTTTATGATACATTTTCGCTAATTTTACCGGGGTCAAATACCATCTATACATCATTTTCATTAAATTCTCTTTCAGCGCAGTACACGCCGTAAATTTCATACCCTTCTTCCACAGCTTTTCCCAATCTGACATCATAACATTATGGCCCAAATCTTTGGCCCAATCAATCATAACCGATTTTGTTTGCTCTTCTTTCAAATGCCACTCTAACAATAAATTATACATTCTGGACAAATTCTTGCTATTTGCCTCTATTAATTCTGTTTCTAATTTTGATTTCTCTGTTTGAAATCCAATTTTTTTAATCTATTTTAAATGCTTCATTTATCTGTACATACTGAAACCAATCACTTAAATTGTCCTTCAATTGTTCATATGGCTTTAACTTAAATTGATTTTCCACCCACCCTGCCTTAATATTAGGCAGGCCAGCTCGCTATATTACGGTATTTTTTACACCTGATAAAAACTTTTGCCTTGTTTTGTTTAGGCAAGCCTAGGAAAAACATCTAATTTTACAATGTGCATTTGTTTTGACTTTATCTACATTTGGGCAATTTTATTGTGGCTGCTTGTTTTTGAAGTCGGTTGATTTTATCGGCGTTTTAAATAACCGTTGCACACTGTTTTATGTAACCTGTTCAGATCATTAAAAGGAAAAGAAAGATAAGGTGGTATATAAATCAAGTTAAATAAATTTGAAAGGAATGTAAGTTTCTTTCAAGCTAATTTCTAATTTTTTGAAAACAACATCATTTTGGTTCTTACAATATTCCTTCAAATATCCCACTTACAATATTCCTTTAAATATTCCACTCCTGCCCCAATTTGGGAAGAAGATTGAACGGGGTAGAGATGAAGTATGATTTCGGTTATGGGAGTAAATCATTTCATCTGAAGTCATCATCCACAGACCTTTGTTACTTTCACATCAATGCTAAAGTCAGAGGTCTCTCACTTGATCCTCTCTCTCGCACTAGATAATGTTTTGCAGATGGAAGCTTTCGTTCTTTTCCTTCCGGGGGGGGGGGGGAGGGATGCCATATAATACAATGAAGGTTATTTCTTCTCTTGATATTTCAATCATTATTTCATGAGCTTCCTTGGGGAATGCGCTTATCCTTAATAGCCTCAATGTTTTACTGGAGACAGACGAGAAGGATAGCCATAAGATGATTCATGAGAGACTTCCTAAATATATGACAGTTGATTTATTTTTCCTCTTTTTTTTTAGGGGGTGGGAGAGGAGAGGAGGATCTGGAGTTTTATGTCGGAGCATTAATAATCTGGACTTAGCCCCCCAAATTGCCATGGCAACCCTAAGCTTACATAATTTTGCAATCAGAAATAGGATCAAGAAGTTACTTAGGTTGCCCTTGCTATTAGGCAGAAGTCCTTCTCCTCTGCTAATAGTAAAATAAATAAATAAATAAATAAATATGACATCTTGAGAACACAGGAAGCTGCCTTTTTACTGAGCCACACCATTGGCCCATCGAACTCAGTATTGTCTACACCAAGAGACTGCGATCTACTCCCAGTATTAAAAAAAACTGGGAGTGATCTACCCATTGTCATTGCCAAGAGTTGTCAAGCTTTTTGGGGGGAGCATTGCCTGGAGTTTTTGAGCTTTTTGGAGGGAGGATTGCGATGAGACCTAGGACCGGGGGTGGGGACATTCATTGCCCACTTCATTTAATCCCGCGGTAGATCTGGAGCACCCCGGCGATATACCTGTCGATCGTGGTTGACCTGTTGAACATGTCTGGTTTACACTGACTGTCAGCAGCTCTCCAGGGTTTCAGAGCCTCTCAGCCCCAGGACCGGCCCACCCAATAGGCCACCTCAGGCGGCACAATCCTCAGGGGCAGCAGATCCCGATGTCTCTCTTTCTTCCCCTCTTGTTGCGGATGGAGATCTTCACTCAACCCTTCTTCCCTAGCGAGGGTGAGGGGCACCATTTTAGGGTTCACTCCAAGCGCCAAAATGTGTTATATACCTTTAGGCGCTAGGGACCCAGGTGGCGCTGTGGGTTAAACTACAGAGTCTAGGGCTTGCTGATCAGAAGGTCGGTGGTTCAAATCCCTGCAACGGGGTGAGCTCCCGTTGTTCGGTCCCAGCTCCTGCCAACCTAGCAGTTTGAAAGCACATCAAAGTGCAAGTAGATAAATAGGGACCGCTCCGGCGGGAAGGTAAACGGCGTTTCCGTGCGCTGCTCTGGTTCGCCAGAAGCAGCTTTGTCATGCTGGCCACATGACCCGGAAGCTGTCTGCGGACAAACGCCAGCTCCCTTGGCCTATAGAGCGAGATGAGCGTCGCAACCCCAGAGTCGGACACGACTGGACCTGATGGTCAGGGGCCCCTTTACCTTTTTACCTTTAGGCGCTAGGCAAATACATTCCTTTTTAACCAGGCCTTTGGCTGATTGACACCCAATACCCTTTTCAAATGTGTTGGGGAGATAATTAGGAGACCACTGTAAACAGACGAAAACATTAGCAGGATTATGATAACACTTGTAGTGTAACAAATACGATGGAGAATATGGATAGATATAAAACATAGATTGTGGTACAGTATGCAGTTGAAAACATTGACATTAAGACCCACTGAGGGGATTTGGGGGTGGGGTGGTAAGTCATGAGATTCAGAGGAATCTCTGTATATGGAAATGTATTTGGTTTTGTTATAAATTAGTATTTGAAAAATCAAATAAAAACATTACAAAGAATAAAATAAAATGTGTTGGGGAGAGGGAGGGCTATTGGGTTGTTCTTGTTTTCAGATCTATCATGTATTTTATGTTTTTTATATTGTGAACCACCCTGAGACTGGCTATAGGGTGGTATGCAAATTTAATAAATAATAATGAATAATAATAATAATATTGGGGTGACCCTGCTCAGCTTTTTTCTGGGGTTTTGCATGAAGAGTATGTGGTGTGCAAGTACCCCTCATATAAGTCCGAGTGATTTCATTCCTTTTCCAGGGGTCAGCAAACTTTTTCAGCAGGGGGCCAGTCCACTGCCCCTCAGACCTTGTGGGGGGCTGGACTATATTTTGGAAGGGGAAAAAAATGAAAGAATTCCTATGCCCCACAAATAACCCAGAGATGCATTTTAAATAAAAGCACACATTCTACTCAGGTAAAAACACCAGGCAGGCCCCACAAATAACCCAGAGATGTATTTTAAATAAAAGGGGACATTCTACTCATGTAAAAACATGCTGATTCCCGGACCGTCCACAGGCTGGATTTAGAAGGTGATTGGGCGAGATTCGGCCTTAGTTTACCTACCCATGCTTTAAACCAGGCATGCCCATAGTCTGTTTTGGGGGCCTAAACCGGCCCGCCGGTTGGTTTAATCCAGCCCCTGTGGCAGTTTATTTCCTGGGGTTGTTGTTGTTTAGTCGTTTAGTCGTGTCCGACTCTTCGTGACCCCATGGACCATAGCACTCCAGGCACTCCTGTCTTCCACTGCCTCCCGCAGTTTGGTCAAACTCATGTTTGTAGCTTCGAGAACACTGTCCAACCATCTCGTCCTCTGTCGTCCCCTTCTCCTTGTGCCCTCCATCTTTCCCAACATCAGGGTCTTTTCCAGGGAGTCTTCTCTTCTCATGAGGTGGCCAAAGTATTGGAGCCTCAGCTTCACGATCTGTCCTTCCAGTGAGCGCTCAGGGCTGATTTCCTTCAGAATGGATAGGTTTGATCTTCTTGCAGTCCATGGGACTCTCAAGAGTTTTTGTTATGACAAAGTTATGACGCTGGAAGATGAGCCCCTCAGGTCGGAAGGCGCCCGACATGCTACTGAGGAAGAGCGGAGGACAAGTACAAGTAGATTCAGAGCTGATGAAGCGGCTGGGCCAGAGCCGAAAGGTCACTCAGTTGCGGATATGCCTGGAAGCGAAAGGAAAGTCTGATGCTGTAAAGAAAAATATTGCATAGGAACCTGGAATGTAAGAACCATGGATGGAGGTAATCTGGACGTGGTAAAAAATGAGATTTCCTGGGGTAAAATCCTACAATTTAGGTTAGCCCTTTGATAGGCCCTCATGGCCCTTCACTTCATCAAATCTGGCCCTCTTTGAAAAAAGTTTGGACACCACTGCTTTAAAGGTGGTGCATTTTGTGGTTCCTAATTATAAGATTGTGTTAGAAATTCAGGCAATGACTCCTTCTATCAGTTTGATCAACGTTACAATGCCTTCACACAGCAGCCTCTGTCAAAACTTTCCAAGTCAGGGGCACCATAATCTACTTTCTCATGCATTTTTAGCACATTGTGGTTGTTGTTTTTTTAAATTTATTTTTACAAGTGTCAGCTGCAACTTGCTCTCAGAACAATTTCGTTGGAGGCTGTTGACAGTTTGACTATCCGAAATGTATCCTGCTGTTCCAACTTCTTTGGCTGGGCCTCGCAAGAGCGGCTTGCCCATTCTGTTAGGCTTCCGAGGTGAGAAGTGTAGAGTTCCCACCATTTGTTCCTCATCTCACCCCAGCTAATTAATGTCTGCACATGAATTGTCTAAATGTTAAGCCACATGCAAGCTGTCAGGAACAAATGGGGCTCTGCTTCCCCTCCCCCTCCTCCGGTAAAGGAAAAAATGGCCGTGGGTAGACGCGAGAACATGAAGTATCGATTGTTCTGGGTGAATCGGCCTCCAGGGGAAAGACAACAATGCACCCCGAGTTAGTCGCCTATCAAAATGGATTCAGATTCAAGAGGCAAGATTTAATTGGCAGATTAATCAATCTAAGCTTTAATTGCAGATTAAAATTAAAACATTAAACACCGTGAAATGAGGTGGTTATATGCTCTGATATGTTTGCTTGGGTCATTTTTTTTTTGTCACCGCAGGGGTAACCAAATCAAGGACATAAGAATGGTCTGTCTAGACCTGCGTCCTGTTCTCAAGGTGGCCAACCAGGTGGGAAAACAGCAAGCAGGAGTCGAGAACAAGGACTATCATCTTCTCTCTCCTGTGGTTTCCAGCAACTGTTAACCAGAGGCATTCTTGCCTCAAACAGTGGTAACCTTCAGGTGGTATTGCACCACCATAGACCCTCCAAGTGCCCCAACTTTCCTGGGGCAGCCCCGGATTTACAGAAGTCATCCCCGTTTCTGATTTGATCCCAGAATGTCCTGCTTTTCCTTAGGACGTCCCTGTTATCATGGGAGAATTCTTGGAGGGTATGGAGTTATGCAACCCCTGAGCCAAAGAGATAAGTAACTATCCAACCTTTAGAAGATATCTGAAGGCAGCCCTGTATAGGGAGGTTTTGTAATGTTTAATGTTTTATTTTGTTTTTCTATAAGTTGGAAGGTACTGCCTAGAGTGGCTGGGGCAGCCCAGTCAGATGGGTGGGGTATAAATGTTGCTGCTGCTGCTGCTGCTGCTGCTGCTGCTGCTGCTGCTGCTGTTGACTAGGATGCCCCTATTTTCCCTGGAGAAATGTTGGAGAGTATGCTGGAACGTGTCCAGAGGAGGGCAACCAAAATGGTCAAAGGCCTGGAAATGATGCCTTATGAGGAACGGCTTAGGGAGCTGGGTATGTTTAGCCTGGAGAAGAGAAGGTTAAGGGGTGATATGATAGCCATGTTCAAATATATGAAAGGATGTCATATGGAGGAGGGAGAAAGATTGTTTTCTGCTGCTCCAGAGAAGCGGACACGGAGCAATGGATTCAACTTCAAGAAAGAAGATTCCACCTAAACATTAGGAAGAACTTCCTGACAGTAAGAGCTGTTCAGCAGTGGAATTTGCTACCAAGGAGTGTGGTGGAGTCTCCTTCTTTGGAGGTCTTTAAGCAGAGGCTTGACAGGCATATGCCAAGAATGCTTTGATGGTGTTTTCTGCTTGGCAGGGGGTTGGACTGGGTGGCCCTTGTGGTCTCTTCCAACTCTATGATTCTATGATTCTATGCTATCTTCAGCCCCAGCCAGAAACCATTGGTTAGGGAAGATGGGAGTCAGTTGCATAGGAAGGTGCCTTATGCCAAGTCAGGCTCCATTTACCTCAGTGTTGCCGACACTGACTGGCAGTGGTTCTCCAGGGTTTCAGACACAGATTCTTTCCATTTTTTAAAAAATTAATTTTTATTGATTTTACATAGTAAGATTTTACATAATAACAAAAACCATACACATACAGAACATATTTTTCACATTCTCCTACCCCCCCTCCAAGAGCCCTCTCCTCCCACAAGAGAACCCCCCCGAAAGGTAGGCAATCGAATGTGATTCATTTTATAGTTGGGTCTCTACCCCCCCTCCCCCTTCCCCCCAGAGCCTCCCCCTGCCACCAAGAGGTCCCAGGATTCTTTCCAAGTCGTACCAGGCTAGGGCTTGGAATCGAATCTGTAAATGTTAGTCTGTAGTTCAAGCCTACTAAATAAAGAAAGGCATTGTGGGAATCAAAGCGCTAATGGCTGGCGTGGCGCTAGGCAAAGGCTTCCAGCCTGTCAGAAACTTTGTCAGGAGCTGGGGAAACTGATTTCCTGTGGTCAGCAGCTGAAATATTACTCAGGAATGGATCAGGCCAAAGGTCCATCTAGTCCAGCATCGTGTTCTCACCGAGGCCAGCAGACCCACCAAGTGTCCCTATTTTCCAGGGATGGTCCTGGATTTACAGAAGCAGCCCTGGTTTCTGATTTGATCTTGGAATGTCCCACTTTTCCTTAGGAAATCCCTATTTTCATTGGCGAAATATTGAAGGGTGTGGAGTTAAATGAGCCAAGGAGATACAGGTAAGTAACTCTACAACCTTTGGAACATGTTCTGCTACTATATCTAATAGTACCTATATATATGTTAGAGGTAGCCCAGAGTGGCTGGGGCAGCCCAGTCAGATGGGTGGAGTATAAATGTTGTTGTTGTTGTTGTTGTTGTTGTTGTTGTTGTTGTTGTTGAATAGGGTGTCCCTATTTTCACCAGAGAAATGTTGGGGAGTATGGGCCAGCAAGATGCCTTTGAGAAGCTCATAGGCATGGCTTGAGTGCAATGCGATGGTCCCTGCTTGCAGTTTCCAGCAACTGGTATTCAACAAGAGAGAACATCCATGAACATTCCCATTCCCCCTGCACTTCTACATTCTGATTATCCTTTCAAATTCCTTATAGAGCTATCTTTTATCTTTACATTGTGCTTTTTTATTGAAGCTTTTTCATTTTCCTTCCATCTCATCTCTCTCGCTCTCTCTCTCTGCCTCCCTCCCCCCCCTCTCTCAGTGTGTGTGTTTTATGTAGCTCTCTGTTGCATCCCTTGGTGAAGATTATTCATTTGGGATGACACCTTCCAGACATTTCTGTAGCATCCCAGCCCCTCTGGGAATTTCAAAAATAAATTTGTGACAGCGAAAGTTCCCACCTAGTTTTGCACAGCGGGAAGTGCGAATAAGAGCTGAACGAAGAGCTTTTCAGCTGTTAGTACTTAAAGCAATAATAATAATAATTAGCATAATAATAATAGCAGCCTTCCGTATTCATGGCACAGAAATTAATAATGGAAATTCTTTGAGGATGCCATCGCAAAATGTACAAATATAAGGGTGGAAATTATTATTTTTCAAACTTAAACCTGTCACATAAATGATGGTGGTTGTTTTGCGTCACTTCAGGTGGAAGTGGAGAACCTTTCTCAGTCCAAGAGCAGTGATTGGTTCTGGATAACTTTCCAGGAGTCACATCCCCCTGGTGGGCGTGACCAGAGACAAAAGTGGGCGGGGCAAAAGTTCAAATTACCTTTATGCTGTGAGCTGCCCAGAGTGGCTGGGGAAACCAGTAAGTAACAAATAAGTAATAAAGTTGTTGTTGTTGTTGTTGTTGTTGTTGTTGTTGTTGTTGTTAAGCAGGCTAGTTTCTACACAAATTCACACACAATCTAGCATCTGATGCTTGAAATTCCTATCCCCGGGAGCCTTGAAACTGGTTGAATGTAGGCAATTGTTTAGGAGTTTTTTTTTTTTTTTATCATACTTTTTATTAATTTTACAAAATACAAAAAAGCAAAAAAAAAAGGTACATACTTAAACCCCTTTTCCACCTCCTTCCTACCCACCCACATGGGTCCTCCCCTGCCACAGAAGTATCCCATGTATGTGAACAGTCAGAGATGGTCCATTTTATGCTTGAGTTTCTGTCCTCCCCCCCCTCCCCTGGCCCCAAAGCCCCCCCCTGCCACCAGGGAGCTCCAGCAAACCAGGGCAGTACGCAGGAGGACATCCATCCAACCATCTATTGCCATACCAAAAACAAAAAAAAAAAAGAAAAAAAAAAGAGAAAAATAGAAATAGGAAAAAAGGGGGGAAAAAAAGAAAGGGCGAAAAAAGAAAAAAGAAAAAACAATACAAAACAAAAAAAAATTTTTCTTTCATTCATAGTTGTAAAACCATATTTTGTGGGCTTCCCCTCCCCCCCCTTCCCCGGTTTTCATCCCTTTTTTATCATCTGCAACAGTTTCTTACTTTATAAAAATACACCTTTGCATCTTATACAACTTATAAATCAATTGTTAACATTTTCATCTAATATTCAAATCACTGAGAAATCAAACTCCCATTTTCTCTTCCCGTGCCTAATTTTTTGTTTTTTCTCCCTCTATAAGCCTCCATATTTTCACATTTTCCAAAATCCATTCACTTTTAAAACTATAACTATTCTCAATTTAACCTTACATCCCCGATTGCCGGCTTCCCCCCCCAATCCAGCAAATTCCAAAATCAGCAGACCAGTTATAAACCTGTTAATCCATCCTTAATCACAACATCACTTTCCCTTCACCCCACCCCCTGTTTACAGTCTTTTGTTATCCAGGCCACCATACAGGACCCCTGAATTTCTTCTCTTCTCTGCATATTTTTTCCTTCTTCCCTGTGGGCGTTCTGGAGTTCCAATGATACCAATCGTGCCCCCCTCAAAAGCAGGGCACTCCATCCAACTTTTTGTAGAGTAAAGTCATCATTTTTTTCGTGGTGTGCTTCATTTTGTGTTGAATCATCACAATCCTCATCTTCTTCTTTTCCTTCCCCATCATTGTCATTCTCACATTCATCTTTTTCAGCGTCAAAAGCTTCATCTCCTAAAAAATCATATTCCGCCATCACCTCCTGGAATTTTTCCTGTAACTCTTGCCGTCGTGTCTCCTCTTGACATAACTCTATTCTTGTTTCCCACATTAAGGTCAAAACAGACCGCTGGAACTCAGGGGAACACTTTTTTGTTGACATATTTCAGTCCTGCCAAGGTCAAAACTTGTCACGTGGGGTGGAATATGATCACAGTTTATTTTTCGACTCCATTTTAACAAGCTGGCTGCATTCTTCAAGTCTTATTGACAATAAAGTTCGAACTCACATTTCACAAACACTTAAGCCAAAAAAGAAATTCCACAAAGTCCAGAAATACAAAGTGAAGTAAAATTTGACTTATAAAACCTGACAACTCACTGGGTTGTCTGGGCTGCCGGCTCCCGAGTGGAAAGGTTTTTTTCTTAGGCTGTGCCTCTTATTGCAGGGCAATCATAAACCGCAGTCTCTCTCCCCTTTTCACCCTGCATCAAAGGGGAGATTCTCTTTGATGCCTTTGAGGGATCCTTTGAATTGTAAATCTTCTGTTTATGGCTTCGGGTTTCTATTTACTGTCTCTTTTGTTGCCGTGGGGGGGGGGTGGCTTCCTCTTTTCTCCCCTCTCTCCCAGATCCAAATTGTTTTATAGTAATCCAAATCATGAGGTTACTTACAGTCTTTTCCAATCGTTTTATTTTCGGAAGAGTCCAGCGCTCTCCGCCTTCGGCTTGAAGCTTCTCCCTGCTAGAATAACGTTGCCGCTCAAAATGGCCCCCGCGACTTCTACCCTCCTCGCTCCGGAGCTCTTATTAGAGCTAGCCGAAGAGTTGGGGAGTCCGGATTGGGTCTGTGCCGAGCAAATTGCCCTCGGGACGCCCTTCCCGAGGTTCTAAGGGGCGCAGCGGCGCTCTCGCTGCCCTCCCCACTCCTAGCAGAGACGGGCCGTCTCGGAGACGAGACAAAGCCCCGCCGATCGACGCTGGCGCTGAACCCGGAAGCCAATTGTTTAGGAGTTTTTAAAGGGATTTATTTTAAGGTTGTATTTAACTGTGTGTTGTTGTTTGTTTAAATAGTTTTTAACTGCATTGTTTTGACATCGATATGCTTGCCAGCGTGGGCTCCTTTTGGGGGAAGGTGTGGGGTATAAATTTAATAAATAAAAAACCCATCTGAAATGTACTCGGAGTCGAGAGTGAATTTCATGCTCTTTATTCAGCTCATAGTCATCAAGGAGAAGAGGAGAAGAAGAATGGCTCTTTTCCCCAAACCATCTGCTTATATACATTATTTACACAATGGGCCTTGCGTGATTGGCTACTTCAGGGCTACACCTGTGGGCCAATTATATTGTGGATTGACTTCTGCCTGCAGCCTGATTGGCTGCTCCTACAGGCCAATCAGGTAGCAGATTCGCTTCTGCCAGCCGCCTGATTGGCTGCTCCAGCAGGCCAATCAGGTTGCGGATTCACTTCCACCTGGAGTTGGATTGGGTAGCTCCCGCTGATTCTGAATCCTATTGTTCTAGGATTCAGCTCAGTACATAACACCCCTCCCCTCTAAGTTCCAGTCCTGCCCGGGAAGTTGCATTCGTAGTCCCCAAGGTCTGCTGGCCGCCTCCGTGTGCGTTGTGGCCTGGGGTGTTCCTTGGTCAGGGGTTCTGGTTCTGGCTCGTGTTCCGAGGCTGCTGGCTGTGCCGGGGCTGTCTGGTCTGGCGCCACTGAACCACTAGGTTGTGGCTCTGGTTCCGGTGTCCTTCCAGCCTCGGGGCGCCCCTCTGTGCCTACTGCTTCTGCTTCCCCTGCCCACCCCTCTCGCTCTACAGGCCTCACTGCCCTGCTGTCCCCTTGGGACCCCTCTGTCCCGCTCTCCTCCCGGGTTCCTCCTGGGAATAGTCGCCGTAGCTGGTCGCAGTGGCGGCGCCAACATTGCCCCCCTTCCGTTAGTACCTCGTACGACACGGGACCGGTCACCTTGGTGACTGTGGCGGGTACCCATGCTGGGCCTGCCCCAAAATTCTTTGCGTACACTGTGTCCTGGGCCACAAATGTCCGGGGGTTCCTGCCTTTCCCCACCACTACCTCATCCTGAGCTCTGTCGGGGTGAAGTCGGTCCAGTCTAGTTGCAAGGCGCCGGCCCATTAGTAGTTCAGCTGGGCTCCGGCCCGTCGTTGTGCTTGGGGTGCTGTGCTGTGCTAGAAGAAATGCGGCAAGGCGGTATTCCCAGTCCCCTTGTGTCATGCGGCGGAGGCTGTCCTTGGTGGTCCGCACCATGCGCTCCGCTTGGCCATTGGTGGCAGGGTGGAATGGTGCTGAGCGGATGTGGCGGATGGCGTTCTGCGCTGTGAAGGTCTGGAACTCCTCTGACGTGAATGCGGTTCCATTGTCCAAGACGAGGGTGTCAGGGAGCCCGTGGGTTGCAAAAAGCTTACGTAGTACCCGGATGGCTGCCGCCGTAGAAGTGGACGGTACCAGTGCGACCTCCAGCCATTTGGTGTAGGAATCCACCACTATGAAGAATGTTTTTCCCTGGAAGGGGCCAGCGAAGTCCACGTGCAAGCGTGACCATGGATGTCGGGCGGACTCCCAGGGCTGGACTGGGGCCCTTGGGGAATCCGGGCGGGATTCTTGGCAGGTCTGGCAGTGTTGGACCCAGGCCTCTATCTCTCTGTCAATCCCCGGCCACCACACATAACTCCTGGCAAGGGCCTTCATCCTCACTACCCCTGGGTGTGTCTCGTGTAGGGCTGTAAGGACCCTTTTGCGGAGGGGCTGGGGAACAACAACCCTGCTTCCCCATAACAGGCACCCCTTGTGGGCCGACAGTTCATGTTTGCGGTTTGTGTAGCCGGCGAATTCTGGCCCGGGGCTGCTGCTGGGCCATCCTCGCCACACCCAGTCCAGGACCCGGGAGATGACCCTATCTTTTGTGGAATGGTGCGCAACTTCTTGTGCCTGAATGGGTCGGTCGGGAAGCAGCTCCAGGGTCATAACCTCTTGCGCAGGCGCTGGGTCGGGGCCTGTTTCTGGTAGTGGTAGCCTGCTGAGGGCGTCTGCGTGGCCCATCGCCTTCCCAGGGCGGTGGATTAGTGCATACTGGTAGCCGGCAAGGAAAATTGACCACCTGAGGACACGTGGAGACAACACTTGGGGGGTCTGCTTCTCGGGGGCAAACAGGCCAAGCAACGGCTTGTGGTCAGTCACTATGGTAAAGGGCCGCCCGTACAAGAAATCATGGAATTTTTTTACGCCCTTCACGATTGCCAGACCCTCCTTGTCAATCTGTGAGTAGTTTCGTTCGGCTGCAGCAAGCGTCTGGGAGAAGTATGCCACCGGCACCTCTCTTCCATCCGGGAGTTGGTGTCCCAGGACAGCGCCGATGCCATAGGGAGAGGCGTCGCATGCCAGCACCACTGGCAGCCTCTCGTCGAAGTGTGCCAAGACCGAGTTCGAGACGAGCAAGTCCTTGACTGCCTGGAATGCGGCCCTTTGTCGCTGGCCCCACACCCAAGGGGCCCTTTTATCTAGGAGTCTGTGTAGGGGCTCCGCTACCGCTGCCTTATGGGGAAGGAAGGCATGGTAAAAGTTCAATAGTCCCAAGAATGACTGAAGTTCGGGCTTGCTCTTGGGCGCTGGGGCCTCACAAATGGCCCGTACCTTGTCAACGGTTGGATGGACCCCTTCTGCGTCCACCTTAAATCCCAGAAAGTCCACCTGCGGCACTCCCAGTAAACACTTTTCCCGCTTCACCTTGAGGCCCGCCGTCTGGAAACGGTGCAGGACGGAGCGGAGGCGGTCCTCAAATTCCTCTGGTGTGGGCCCGGCGATCAGTACATCATCGAAGAAAGGGGTGACACCAGGAATCCCTTTAAGGAGGGAGTCCATTAAATTCTGGAATATGCCTGGTGCCACGCTAACGCCAAATTGCAGCCGCTTTACTCTGAATGCCCCTCTGTGCGTCACAATCGTCTGAGCCTCTGCTGTGGCTTCGTCCACAGGCAACTGTTGATACGCTTGGGCCAAGTCCAGTTTGCCAAAGATTTTTGACCCAGCCAGGGTGGCGAGGACATGGCTGACCACTGGCACTGGGTATGCATGGGCCGTGAGAGCCTTGTTTATGGTGCATTTGTAGTCTGCACAGATGCGGACCGAACCGTTAGGCTTGACGGGTGTGACAATTGGAGTTTCCCAGGGGGCGTTGGGCACCGGCTCCAGCACTCCTTGCTCCACGAGCCGGTCCAATTCCTCGTCTATGCGGGGTTTCAGGGCGAACGGGACCCGGCGGGCCTTGTGCCTGATGGGTCGTACAGCGGGGTCTAGCTGTAGGGCAATGGGGGGTCCTGTATATCGTCCCAATGCCCCATCGAAAACCCCTGGAAACTCTTTGCATATGGCGTCCACGTCCACTTGTAAGCTAGTGCGGTTCACCCCGGTAACGGCTAGCCCCAGAGGTCCAAACCATGCCAGTCCCAGTAAGCTAACGTAGGGGCCCTTAACTACCAGCAAGTCCAATTGTTGCTTTCGCCCTCGATATTGCACCCTGAAGGTCCCCACCCCCATTGTAGGGACCTTACGTTTCTGGAAGTCCCGGAGGGTGAATGGGGCCGGCCTTAGTTTGGGACCCCCATTAGGGCACAGTTCCCTTAATGTTCGGGCCGAGATTATGGATAGAGTTGAACCCGTGTCCAGCTCCATGCGGCATGGGGCTCCCTCTATCTGTACCTCTATATAAATTTTCTCTGTGCTGGGATGGGGCAACTGGAATACCTGGTAGTCCGTGATCTCCGTCGAGTTGCCTTGGTGCATGGTGCCGTGTGACCTGGGGCTCCTGGGTTGGTCATCTGATGCTTGTCGACGGGTGAGTCGAGCCCGACACACCCGGGCGATGTGTCCCAATTTTCTGCACTGCCTGCACTCTGCGTTGCGGAAACGACAGGTCCTCCTCTCGTGGTTCTCCCCGCAGCTTGCACAGTTCCCTCCTTCTCGTCGAGGCTGCTGTGGTGTGTGTGCTGCTTGAGTGCGCCGCTGTACTCGGTGTACTTCCTCCCTGTCAGATTCGGATTCGTCGGTGAGGTCTTCGTGGTAGACCCTCGGTTGGGATGGCGGGGCCGGTCGTGCCTCTTGCGTTGACCTCTCGGCGGCTTCGGTTGCCAGGGCTTCCTCCAGAGCAATCTGGAACGTGAGGTCTTTTTTGGCGTAGAGGCGTCGTTGCAACATCTCGTCCCTCAGGCCACCGACGAGGCGGTCACGAAGCATGTTCTCCAACTCTGAGAAGTTGCATAGCCGGGCGGCTTGGCGGAGGGAGGTCACAAACCCAGTTACGGTTTCCCCCGGGGCTTGCCGCTTTGCGTAGAAGGCATTTCGGCAAGCTACCACTGAGGGCTGTGGTGAGAAGTGCTCCTTCAGCCGTTCCATTATTGTTTTGTAAGAGACGGTAGCGACATCTCTAGGTGCAAGGAGAGCCCGGGCGATTTCAAACGTCTCCTCTCCACAGACGCTGAAGAATGTCGCCCTCTTCATGGCATCGTTGGTGACTTCTTTCGCTTGCAGGAGGAAGTTGAAACGGGCGGCGTACCCTTCCCAGTCTCCTGATGCTGGTTTGAATGGCGAAAAGCTGCTGTCGGTTGCCATTCTGGGTTCCTTGGGTCCTGGAGCTGAAGCCTGGATGCACAGTGCGATGCAGCGGTGCAGCAGGTGGCGGTGCTGCGGTGCAGTGCGTGGTGGCGGTCAGCTCAGCAGGATCCCACCTTCGTCGCCAGTGAAATGTACTCGGAGTCGAGAGTGAATTTCATGCTCTTTATTCAGCTCATAGTCATCAAGGAGAAGAGGAGAAGAAGAATGGCTCTTTTCCCCAAACCATCTGCTTATATACATTATTTACACAATGGGCCTTGCGTGATTGGCTACTTCAGGGCTACACCTGTGGGCCAATTATATTGTGGATTGACTTCTGCCTGCAGCCTGATTGGCTGCTCCTACAGGCCAATCAGGTAGCAGATTCGCTTCTGCCAGCCGCCTGATTGGCTGCTCCAGCAGGCCAATCAGGTTGCGGATTCACTTCCACCTGGAGTTGGATTGGGTAGCTCCCGCTGATTCTGAATCCTATTGTTCTAGGATTCAGCTCAGTACATAACACCATCCTACATCCAGATTTGGGTCCATTTATTAAAGGATAATATTTTTGAGTTTTCCATTTTTATCTTTGTCACAATAAGAACATATCAAATAAAAAGATACCCCCTATCCGCTACTACTTCCCTCAACTTCCTCCTCTGGTTTGTTTGTTGTTAACTTCTCCTGCTTATTTAATTATACCTTAATATTGTAATCTCTAAATTAAATCCTTTCTATATTCTTTTCTGTTAAATTTAAGTGTTTAGTCAAACCCTACTAGTGAGTTCATTTCTTTACAATATTTCTGTAGATACATCACAAATGGTCCCCAATCTTTTTTAAAGTCTCTATTTTCTTTGTCTCTTCATCTTTCAGTTAGTTTCACCCTTTCGGCAGAGTCCATAAGTTTTTCTTGCCATTCGTCTTCAGTTGGTATCTCGTCACTTTTCCACTTTTGGGCAAGCAATATCCTCGCCGCAGTTGTAGCATACATGAAGACCTTTTTCTTCTCTTTTGGCAAGTCTTGGCCTGTAATGCCTAATAGAAAAGCTTCTGGACTTTTAGCAAAAATTATCTTAAACATTTTTTTCATTTCATTATATATCATTTCCCTATCATTCTTAATTATTTGACAATTCCACCACATATGAAAAAGACATGGCATCTTTTTCTTTACACTTCCAGCAATTTTTAGAGCCTGTACTATATATTCTTACCATTTTTGTTGTGACGTGGGGTTTGTGATTTCAGCTCTCTTGACATAACATGCTTGCGAGAGCCAGCGTGGTGTAATGGTTAAGAGCGGTAGACTCATAATCTGGTGAACAGGGTTCGCTTCCCCGCTCCTCCACACGCAGCTGTGGGTGAGCTTGGGCTAGTCACACTTCTCTGAAGTCTCTCAGCCCCACTCACCTCACAGAGTGTCTGTTGTGGGGGAGGAAGGGAAAGGAGAATGTTAGCCGCTTTGAGACTCCTTCGGGTAGTGATAAAGCGGGATATCAAATCCAAACTCTTCTCTTCTTCTTCTTCTTCTTCTTCTTCTTCTTCTTCTTCTTCTTCTTCTTCTCTAGTAACAGCTCTTTATTAAAGTGAACAAGACTGGCTCTGAGGGCAGGAAGGCTACATTTATAGGGACAGGGAACTAGCTAGAAAGGGATACATTTTGGAGGGAACAATATCAGGCAATCACAGTGCTGCCTTTTGGAGGAAACCAATAAGACAGAGGATCCAAATACAGCAGCTTAAATGAACCAATAGTAGCTGTACCCTCTGGAACCAAAAGGCAGTTACTTTATCCTAATGCAAATAGAGACAATTATAATACAGATATAAAATCCTTTGACTCAATACACAACAATTTTTACAGGTGTAATGTACCATCTATACATCATTTTCATATTTGGGTCCATTTTTGATACCCCACATTCCAAGTCTGTGAAAAAAAATGTTCCAAAATTGAGATGGAAAGATCAACAAGGCATCATGGTCCTATTGTGCTGAGTTGGACCATTGCTGCCTGTAGCTCAATGCTGTCTGCACTGATTGTCAGACTCTCTCTCATTTAAATGTTTTTTTTATTTATTTCATCATTAAAACCATACAAATAGGACATAAACATTCATTTACAAATGAACAGAAAAAAAGGACAAGGAAAGGCAACAACAACAACAAGTCATAACTATACACATAATTTCTCACCTCGAAAATAAAATAAAAGAGGGAGACGAAAAAGAAGAATGAAAAAAGAAAAAATAAAGCATGAAAGATAAAAAGATCTTTTTTGTGTATAAAAAGATGGAGTTAAGATTGTCAGCCTCTCTCAGGTGTTTCAGGTAAGGGTCTTTCCCAGAGATGCCAGGGATCGAACTTGAGATCTTCCGCACGCTGAGGAGATACCCCACCACTGAGCTACAGCTCTTTCCCACCTTGCACACCATCACGAGAATTAAATCACCGCCATCGTAGCAGCAGCATAACAGGTCCGATATTGTAGAGATAATTGTTTTATTAAAATATTTGCTCTTTTGCTCCTGACAAGATTTCTGACAGGCTGGAAGCCTTTGCCTAGCGCCACGCCAGCCATTAGCGCTTTGATTTCCACAATGCCTTTCTTTATTTAATAGGCCTGAAATATTGATTAACATTTACAGATTCAATTCCGAGCACTAGCCAGAGGTTACAGAGAGCTGGTTGCGCCATCAAATCCGAAGGTGTAATGAAATCCCCCACTGTGCCTGTCAACTTATCCCCGGTACAGGTCATTTCCCACAAGTTCCCCGGCGTTGAAAAAAAGCAGCCATTTTCACTTCAAACATTTGGTAAGCGACAGGAAAAATCTGTCTCCCGCATTGTATTCTCTGGGTCTTTCGAGAAAATTGAATAGGCTCATTTCAGCTTACATTTCTCTGGGTTCTGAAACATACCGGATCGCTAGAGGATGAAAATGCTTTTGAGGGAGACCCAGGCCAAGGCACTCAATATAAGTGTTTCCTTCTCAAGAAATGTCAACAGAACTGGGACTGCATAATGGTAGACCGTAGCCTACTCAAAAGCAACAACTGCATCTGGCAGTTAACCAGAAGGCTGGTGGTTCAAGCCCACCCAGGGATAACTGTGGGCAGGGATCCTGCACTGCAGGGGGTTTGGACTAAATGACCCTCTGGGTTCCTTCAAACTTACAATTCTGTGAACTGCAGGCAGTTGCGGGTGGAAGTGGGTGGCCATGAACCATAGGGTAGACAGGCAACTTTCTAACGATGGGTTCTGCAATCTCCAAGGTTGTGAGATGCATCAGTTTATCTGTGGGAAATGGCCATAGCTCGGTGGTAGAACATCTGCTTTGCATGCAGAACGTCCCAAGTTCAATTTCCTGATAGGACTGGGGGAATCCCCAGCCGAAAATGCCTGAGAGTGCTCTTGATATTTGAAAGAACAGACTCCCATGAAGGTGGTAGACTCTCTTTCCTTGGAGGTTTTTAAGCATGGTCGTCTGTCATGAATGCTTTAGCAGGGACTTCTGCATTGCAGGGGGTTGGACTAGATGAACCTTGAGTAGCTTCAAACTCAAAGATTCTATGATTCAATGAAAAACTTTGCTCCAGTGTTGCAAAACACCATGGAAGCATGTTGTCTGTGGGCACCACCCACCCTGATAGTTCCTGCCCTTTATAAGATATTTTTGGGAAACAGCACTCCAGCTCTGTGTGTCTTCTAATCCCCATTTGGTGTCCAGTTTTTCTCCACACATCAACCAAACCTTGCTCCCTGATCTCGGGAACCCTTGTGGCAAATAGGTTCATCCTGCCATCTTAGAAGCAGAACCGCAGAATTGTAGCGTTGGAAGGAACCCTGAGGGTCATCTAGTCCAACCCCCCTGTGATGCAGGCATCCTTGCCTACAGCAGTCCCTGGGTGGGCTCGAACCATCAACCTTCTGGTTAACTGCCAGATGCACTGACCCACTGCACCGCAGGCTTGATCTGAAAGCGTGTTCAATGGCATCCAAAGGCAAGACCCCCAAACCTGCTCCTTGATTTCAGGAGGTCAGTATGCCAAATTTATTGATGATATCTTAAGAGCTGTCCTAATGCATTGAGAACAGACAGACAGACAGGAAGATGGAGCGCTTTGCAAAATGTAGCTGGAAGAAGAAGATGCCACCATGAAAGCTGTGCACTGCACCCTCTCTTTTGCATGCACACTAAGGCTGCAATCCCCCCCCCCCAAAAAAAATAATTATGCTGGGTTGTGGAGCAGTTTGACTGCCCAGTGGCACCCCTCGGCTTGCTTCTACAAGTTCATAGAATCATAGAATCATAGAGTTGGAAGAGACCACAAGGGCCATCCAGTCCAACCCCCTGCCAAGCAGCCAACCTCCTGCAAGCCACAGAACATACAGAAGCACGGGAGGTCTGCTGGTGGTATCCACTAAAAGGTAAGGTAAAGGTAAAGGACCCCTGGACAGTTAAGTCCAGTCCAAGGCAACTATGGGGTTGCGGCGCTCATCTTGCTTTACAGGCCAGGGGAGCCAGAGTTTGTCCACAGACAGCTTTCTGGGCCATGTGGCCAGCAGGACTAAACCGCTTCTGGCGCAACGAGACACCATGCCTGAAACCAGAGCTCGCGGAAACACCATTTACCTTCCTGCCACAGCAGTACCTATTTATCTACTTGCACTGGCGTGCTTCCGAACTGCTAGGTTGGCAGGAGCTGAGACAGAGCAACGGGAGCTCACCCCGCCATGTGGACCCCTGGACGGTCAAGTTCAGTCAAAGGCGCTCATCTCGCTTTCAGGCCAAGGGAGCCAGTGTTTGTCCACAGACAGCTTTCTGGGTCATGTTGCCAGCATGACTAAATCACTTCTGGCGCAATGGAACACCATGACAGAAGCCAGAGCGCATGGAAACATCATTTACCTTCCCACCACAGCAGTACCTAATAATAATAATAATAATAATAATAATAATAATAATAATAATAATTTATTTATACCCCGCCCATTTGGCTGGGTTTCCCCAGCCACTCTGGGCGGCTTCCAACAGAACACTAAAAACAGACTAAAACTTCAAACATTAAAAACTTTCCTAAACAGGTAGGTAGCCGTGTTGGTCTGACGTAGTCAAAACAAAATAAAAAAATTCTTCCAGCAGCACCTTAGAGACCAACTAAGTTAGTTGGTCTCTAAGGTGCTGCTGGAAGGATTTTTTATTTTGTTTCTCTAAACAGGACTGCCTTCAGATGTCTTCTAAAACTCCAATAGTTGTTTATTTCTTTGACATCTGACGGGAGGGCATTCCACAGGATGGCCGCCACTACCAGAAGGCCCTCAGCACTGGACCTCAGTGTCCGGGCTGAACGATGGGGGTGGAGATGTTCCTTCAAGTATACTACTTTATCTACTTGCTTTATCTACTTTATCTTACTTTATGTACTTACTCCTTTATCCACTTGCACTGGTGTGCTTTCGAACTGCTAGGTTGGCAGGAGCTGGGACAGACCAACGGGAGCTCACCCCGTCACGGGATTTGAACTGCCGACTTTCTGATCGGCAAGCCCAAGAGGCTCAGTGGTTTAGATCACAGTATCCAGTAGAAGCTGAGGTTCCAATACTTTGGCCACCTCATGAGAAGAGAAGAATCCTTGGAAAAGACCCTGATGTTGGGAAAGATTGAGGGCACTAGGAGAAGGGGACGACAGAGGACGAGATGGTTGGACAGTGTTCTCGAAGCTACGAACATGAGTTTGACCAAACTGCGGGAGGCAGTGCAAGACAGGAGTGCCTGGCGTGCTATGGTCCATGGGGTCACGAAGAGTCGGACACGACTAAACGACTAAACAACAACAATCCAGTAGAAAGCCCCCAAAACAGGTTGTTACAAGGGTGGGGAAGGAGCAGGGATGAGGCGACCCAAGATAGGGTCTGATGTGGTTGTCCCATCGCCTTCCACTGCTACGGTTGCTTCTGCGAGCAGCTGGGCCCTGGAACCACATTGGTGGCTGCTCAGCTCCAGAAGGCCCTGCCATCAGGAATATAGGATTCCTCTGCCAGAGACCCAATGTAGTGAAAAATATTCCGATATGAATATGCACACCTTTATCATTCAAATTAGATCCGAAGCCATTCACGCTGTTTTCATTTCATGTTTCACACCCAATAAATATTACAAAGCCACCGTATATGTTTTTAATGTTTCAAATATGTTTTTGTTTTGCTTTTAATTGCATTGTTTTACCACCTTGCTGTCTGCCACCCCAGGCTTTTTTTTGGGGGGGGGAGCAAGGGCGGGATAGGAATCAAATGAATGAAATAAATACGGAATCACAGCCTTGGTCTACCTGACTGCCAGCAATTCCGCACAGTCTTTCCCAGCACTAATATAAATACCAGTCATCTGTTTATATATGTATATACACCACTTAACCTCCAAGCGGTTTATCTGAGCCATAAAACATAGATTCAATCAAATCGGACTTTAAAAAAACAAGTTCATAACAAAGATAAATTATAAGATACAATTACGTATTAAGATGCCTGACAGATGTACAGAACATGTCTAGGTAGGCTTTCTGAAATAAATAAATAAAAATATTTTAAGCAGGCTCCAGCAATAAAACAGTGAATGTACCTACCTGATGTCAATGGGCAGGGAGTTCCAAAGTGTAGGAGCTGCCACACTGAAGACTCAGTTCCTTGCAAATGCAGAACAAAGAATATGGTACACTTCTAAAAGTGCCAGTGCTGCAGATCCAAGTGTTCAGGTGGGCATGTATGGAGTATTCTATTTAATTTTCTAGAATCATTGAATTGCAGAGTTGGAAGGGCCCAGAGCATTCTCTTGTCCCACGCCTTGCAATGCCGGAATCTCAGCTAAAGCATTCATGACAGATGGCCATCCAACACCTGCTTAATAAACCTCAAATGAAGGAGAGTCCACAACCTTCCAAGAGAGTCCGTACCTGTTATGTACTAACCTTGGATCCCAGAACAATAGGCATGTAGGATCCTAGATTGCAACAACTGATTGGCTTGCAGGAGAAGACCAATCAGGCTCCAGGAAGAAGTTAATCAGCCTATTAGGCTGGTAGGATCGTAGAATGCAACAACTGATTGGCCTGCAGGAAAAGACCAATCAGGCTCCAGGAGGGAAGCAGAATCAGCCAATCAGACGGGACTCATTGTGTAAATAATGTATATAAAAGCCTGAGGTTTGGGGGGGGGGGCATTTCATTCACTGTTGCTGCAATAAAGAGCATGAAGTCACTACAAAACTCAAAGTATATTTCAGTACCGCTGCCGAACAGCTCCTGCTACTAGAAAGTTCTTCCTTTCTTGTAACTTGAAGCCATCGGTTCAAGTCCAACCCTCCAGAGGAGGAGAAAACAAGCTGGTCCCCAAGGCTTCATTTCCTTCAGAGTGCCCACCCCCAAAAAAACCCCATGTCCTGTGCACAGACCGACATTAACCACAGGGAGTGAGGGGGAAGGGCACACGCTGAACATTCCCAGCAGCAGGGCTCTGTGCAGCTACACTATGCATTTCTTCACTGGTTTGATCATCTACACCCGGCAATTTAGGGTGGAACACATTTGGGGGAGTTCAGGAAAACAATGCACAGTGCAACCGTTCACAAGGTGCAGCTGTTGCAGCTGTCACTCCCTAACTAGACACCGACACACAAATACACCGGCAATTTTCTTTTCAGGCAGAAACAAATGTGGAGATTCTTTTTTCCCCTTTCCCTTTCTTTTTTCTTTTGAGAGAGAGAGGGAGGGAGGTCTTTGTACTTTTTAGAGGAAAAAACAGCAGCAAAGCAACACTACAAAAACATATGCCAGCTACATTTAGTCTGTGGCATGACTCACAAAATGCACCTCTGATTACATCATCCGACAGCTGTGGATAGGACAAAACAGCACAGAGCTGGTTTCATTACCAGACGCCATTAATAGGATTGTGTGTGTGTGTGGTGTGATGGCAGAAAGGCACATGCTCATCGGGCAGGTGTGCCGAAATCCTTGCAAGCTGAGCTGAGGTGGGCACTTCGCTGCAAGGGGACTGCACTGGACTTGATCTTGCTCAAAGCCCTCCTTTGCCCCAGGTCCCCAAACACTTATGTAGGCCCTTAGCTTGGGGATGGGAATCTCAGGCCCAGGGACTGAAGGTGGTCCCTGTTAGCATTTTTTCACCCGGGGGCCAGTTGTTAGACTGCCTCCAGAGCTAACAAAGCCAGTGCACACATTCCCGGCTACTGGTGAGACCGGTGGTGCAATAATTATGTGATTGTTCCCCAAACGTGAAAAACAACACACAGAGAGACGTAAGTAGTGGCTAACTACTTTATTATAGGTAGTGTGTCTCAGTCTGCTAGCTCAGACATTCAGAACTACATAAAGCCGTCCAGCATTGCTGAAGCCAGAAGAGAGAATGTACAGAACAGTGAAAAACATCACATGAGGAGAAAGAGATAAGATACATTCCTTTCTCCTGGGAAAAGACATAAACATCACACTAGCCTCACTGCTTGCTTAGCTCGGCAGTGAACAAGAATCCCAACAGTTCCCCCGGCACCTGTCTCTGACCTTTGGAAGTCTCTCCGGGTTTTTGCCTGGCTGGAACAAGTCCTTGAACCAGAGTTGATGATACCTTAACTGGATGGAAGATATGTTGTGCAAATGTGTGTAGAAGTCAGTTCTACTGTGCAAAGGTAAAATTAGCACTCCGTGATCCACCCATGTTTGCCACTGGTTCTGCCTGACATTGACATGTGGCCCTCAAAAGGTTGTGCATTGAAATATAAACTGCTAGCATATTGACTAAAAGAAGATTTACAATATCTGGGGACAGGGCTTCAGCACTCTGGACAGGTCCTGCAAACCCCCCCCCCTCCCCCAAAATGACTGGTGGATCATGAGAAAATAATGGAAAGCAGTAAGGATGTAGAATTGATGTTTAGGTAGTGAGAATACTTACATGTATTTACAGCCTCCAAAGTCTTTCAATAACAGCTTACAAAGTACTGTATAGGACAGGAAAAGAAATTATAAGGTGACCATATGAAGCTGGGATTATTTGGCCACCATTTCCTGCCATTCTCCTTTTTTTTTTTTTTTCCTTCTAAGCAGCAGCTGCCTTCAGGAAACAGCTCCCATCAAGTACCTCTGAAACAGGGGGTCTGATGGAAGTAGACTTCCCTGGTCCGAATAAGAATCGCTTTGCAGATCTTACTCAGTTGTCTACAGCCAAGTTTTCTTAGCACAGCTTTTGGCTTGCCTAGGTGCAGAATTGTATCATCGATTTAGCATCACAGAATATGGAGTGGATTTCCTAAAATGGTTTTATGGCGCCTTGTACGTCTCCTTAGTTGCAGTTTAAGAGATCCAGTGTGATGTAGTGGTTTGGGTGTCAACTAGGATTTGGGAGACCAGGGTTCGAATCCTCACTCAGCCATGAAGCTAACTGGGTGATTCTGGGCTAGTCACTGTCTGTCACCCTAATCTACCTCACAGGGTTGTTGTGGGGAATACCTAATCTACCTCACAGGGTTGTTGTTGAGGGCCTGAACTTTGTATTCTGCCTTCAGCTCCTTGGAAGAAAGGTGAAATTCAAATGTGACAATAAGGTTTTTTTAAAAGTTAATTATTATAGACATGGAACACACACCTGTACTGTACACAGCTTGTGTCCAAACGTCCAAATGCAAAATTTCATCTCCAATACTTGTCAGCAGCAAAACTATCAGATGATAAGCATTTAAACTTGGAAATTTCCCACCCAGAAGGAGACCAAGCTGATTAGAAGTGTTGCCATTTCAACAATGTCTTCTTCTTCTTCTTTGGCGATCACTCGTAGCCGAGTAAGATTGTCTTCCATAAACACGATTTTAACAATGGGTCCGTAAGTGACCGTGGAGGCCAATTCTGGATCCACACGTCCTTCCACAGTGGGGACATTGGTTTCCAGGCGGGAGTTGATCACGGTGTGGATTTGCCAAGCATGCTTTCCTCTTAGCACGTTTCTCCCTTGCGTCCTGAGATCGAGTTTCTTCAAAGCCCATGACACCTTTGGTAAAGGCTGTTCTCCAACTGGAGCGCTCGCAGGCCAGTGTTTCCCAGTTGTCTGTGTTTATACTACATTTAAAAGTTTTGCCTTGAGACAGTCTTTAAACCTCTTTTGTTGACCACCAACATTACACTGTCAATTTTTAAGTTCGGAATAGAGTAATTGCTTTGGGAGATGATCATCAGGCATCCGCACAACATGACCAGTTCAACAATGTATGCACATGGGGACAACTTTCTTATGTCATATGAATACAGTGGTACTTGAGTTACAAACGCCTCAGGTTACAAACGTTTCAGGTTACAAACTCCGCTAACCTGGAAGAGTTACCTCGGGTTAAGAACTTTGCCCCAGGATGAGAACAGAAATCGTCTGCTGGCAGCGCAGTGGCAGCAAGAGGCCCCATTAGCGAAAGCACGCCTCTAGTTAAGAACCGTTTCATGTTAAGGAACGAATTAAGTCCGTAACTAGCGGTACCACTGTATAAGACAACCCTGCTAAGATCAGGCCAATGGCCCTAGTCCAGAATCCTGTTCTCACAGTGACTGAGAGAACCCTGAAAGCTGGACCTAAGCACAATAGCACTGCTGTCAAAATCAATGGGACTGAATCTCATGACCTTGGCTAGAATGGCTACAGGATGAAAGAGAGAATGACTTATTTTGGGTATCCGATCGCTGCTCATATCCTATAGGGTCACAGGTCAAGGGCATGACATTGACCAACCATCAACTTAAACCCACCAGAGCCCAAAAGAAATTGCTGTAGGTGGCAAGAAGCCAGAAAACTATTGCTCTAGGGATAAATCCCACTGATCATTAAGATATAAAAATACTCTTTTATGTCTGAAAAAGGTTGGATATTTTTGTGGTGTTTTTTTTTTAAAGCCACTTCTCCCCAATGGTTACATCTGGGTTGGCTTTTTGCACCATCAGGGGACCTTCTTGTTGTCCCAGACATAAAGGCTTCCGCTCCTTATTTTAGTCCTGCATTTCATCTTAATGATCCTTTTTGATAAACATCTTCAAAGCACTGCCTTTTTTTGAAGAAGATGAGAGCCGAGAATGCGGAGGCACAGGGCCCTGTGAGCTCCCTTGCGAAGGGGCTGGCTATCTCCGTTCAACACACATACGCAGGGAGATGGATAGACCCTGTTTCTCTCTGTAATAATGGTCTGATTGCCCTTGCCAAAGGAAAGAAAAAAACCCTCCTTGTCGATATAGATAATAAATGGACAAAAGATCTGGACAGGGGTTATAAGAAGATGTGGATGAGAGTTCAAAGATTTAAGCAAGCAGTTTGCAAAAAGAGTTTGCAAAGAACTCTTGCAATGTATTGGATGGATGCTCTGTTGCCCAGTACCATATGCTACTCTCTTACTGGGAACTTCAGGCCTAGGAGTCAAATGCAGCCCTCCAACCATCTCATTCTGGCCCTGAAGACCCTCTTGAGGACACACCTTGCCAGGTACACCCCAGCTGGCTTGATCCAAGTACCCCAAATCTCTTGATCCAATTAAAGGCTTTATGTTCAATGATGGTGATGGTGATAATTTATTACTTATACCCCACCCATCTGACTGGGTTGCCCCAGCCACACTGGGCAGCTTCCAGCATATATAAAAACATAATAAAACATTAAACTTCACTATGTCTTCAGTTTTCTTCTAAAAGTTAAATTGTTACTCATTTCCTTGGCATCTGATGGGGCATCTTCACTACCGAGAAGGCCCTCTGCCTGGTTCCCTGTAGCTTCACTTCTCGCAGTGAGGGAACCACCAAAAGGCCTTCAGAACTGGACCTCAGTGTCCAGAGCTGGACCTCAGTGTCCAGGCTGAATGATGCGGGTGGAGACGCTCCTTCAGGTATACTGGGGTATACTGGGGCAAGGCCATTTAGGGCTTTAAAGCCCTTGTAGATCCTTTAGGATGTATATGGTCCCAGCAGCCGTTCCCCTTCACTAGTCTGGAAGCTACAGTGTGGATTAGTTGTAGTTTCCTAGTCACCTTCAAAGGTAGCTTCATGTAGAGTTCATTGCAGTGGTCCAAGCAGGAGATTACCAGAGCATGTACTACTCTGGCAAGACAGTGGGCAGCCAGGTAGGTAGGGTCTCAGCTGATGCAGCAGATGGAGCTGGTAGGCAGTTTCCCCGTGTTTCAAACCAAGCCTTGATTGAACCATATGGCCTTCCTGAACAATGGTGCATTCCTCCATGTTACTCATTTTTAGTCCTGGGCTTGGTCTTCAGTTCTCACTTGTTCTTCAGTCCTGATCATGGCCATAGCTGCCAAGTCTCCCGTTGAAAAATCCGGGATCAGCAGTGGCGCGACACTGGAAGTCGCTTCTACACATGTCTGGACATGTGTAGAAGCAACTTTCGGTGCTGCTCTGCCTGATTTCTGGTGCCCAGACATGGACAGAGCGGCACCTGAAATCGGTTCTGTGCATATCCAGACATGCGCAGAAGGTAGGAAATCGGCGGATTTACGGGATTTTTTTCCTATTTGGGATAACAGCGGGAAACGGATTAAAATCCAGGGGTTTCCCGCAAAAAATGGGAGACTTGGCAGCTATGATCGTGGCTCCTGGAGTGACTTACCTCAGTCTGCATCCCATGGCCTGGCTCTGACATGCAGACACAGGATTGGGTACAGGTCACAGAAAATAGCATCCTGAGAGCTTTTAGTACTTAAAGATACAAAGATGAAGTTTCAGGAAGAACATTTCACCTACATTTCACCACAATTGTTCAGGGTGGTAAAAGCAAAAAGGGGATTGAATTCTCTCTCTCTCTCTCTCTCTCTCTCTCTCTCTCTCTCTCTCTCTCTCTCTCTCTCTGTAAGTCGTTTGGAGACCTTTGGGCAGAAAGCTACTAATAAGTTTAATACATGAAATGAAATGATTGTGAGGAGCTCCAGAAGGGACTTTGCAAACCAGGGAAATGGGCAGTGAACTGGCAAATACAGTCCCAGTGAGGCAAGTGTAAAAGTGTAAAATCTGAATTTCACCTGTATGTTCATGGGGTCTGAGCTGGCAGTGACCGACCAGGAGAGAAACGGTTCTGATCAAAGTAGACAGCTCAGTGAAAAAAGGCAAATTCCATGCTAGGGAACATTAAGAAAAGGATTAAAAATAAAACTGGCAATATCAAAATGCTATTATGCAAATCTATGGTGCGACCACACTTGGAACACGACGTATGGTTCTGGTTGCTGCACCTCTAAAAGGATATCGTGGAGCTGGGAAAGGTTCAGAAAACGGCTACCAAATTCATCAAGGGGACAGAGCAACTTTCCTATGAGGAAAGCTTTACAGCATTTGGGGGGAGCGATTAGCTTAGGAAGGGAAGACAAAGAAGAGGGGACACAATTGTATAAGGGAAATGTATTATACATGGGTGTGTTTTTTCTCCCTCTCTCATAATGAGAGAACACCCAATCAGGCTGAATATTTAGAGGAGTACAGGAGAAACAAAAGAAAGTACAGTAGTTTCTTCACACAGTGCATAGTCTCATATAGATGATGATGATAGATAGATAGATAGAGCATTGTCCCTTTTTCAAGTTGCATGTTCTACAGATCAGTTTCATTTGTTGTGAGACATTAGTGTTACATACAGCATTGGGTTAGGAAGAAAAGAGGGGGAAAGAAGGGGAGGGGAAAGAAGGGGAGGGGAATGGGAGGGGAATGGTGGGGTTGGGTGGCAACGCTTCCATTCTTCTACTTGGTATATGTGTGGGGTTTTGTGTCAGCGTCACTTGTGTGGGTTCTCTTACTATTCGCTTTTTGCATTTCCTTGGTGGTGAGAGAGGTTGGGGGTGGCTTAGGGTGTGGTTGGTTGTCTTTGGTTGGCTGTAGTTTGATGTGTGTGTGTGTGTGTGTGTGTGTGTGTGTGTGTGTGTGTGTGTATTTGAATCAGGTTACCCATATTGATTCGTATGCTGTCGGCGGATTCTTGTTGTTGTCTTGTTGGGCTGTGTATGTGATAAAGTGTTGATTTTGCTGCTGCAAGAGGTAGTGATGGCTAGCAAATGGGATGCCAATGGCCTGATCCAACAGGCCTCTTCTTGGGTTCTTCCAAAATGTGCCAACTGTATGTTGACTCTTTTCACTCTAGGACCATCTAGAGATCACTATGTGTGATGAAGGACCTTTGGGGATAGGATGAGATCTGTGGGAATGTTCAGGGTGGCAGGAGATGATATATTGTTTATTAATATCCTTCCTAACGTGCGCTAGCAAGTTCCTTTACTTAGCAGAGTGCATTCCCCTTTGCACAGCGGAAAACTAGTTGCAAACTCGTGTGAGTTTCTTAAGACAATACGCGATTCAATCTGGCTTTTTTCCTGGTAAGACCCCTTGAATCCAACCTAAAAGAATAAAGACACCACAGTCTTGTTCATAAGTAACAAAAAGAAAGTTTGCTCACAATCAGGCAGAGCACAGTGTGATCCCTGAAGGCAGGCTTTAGGCTTAAAGTTTCAAACATATACAAACAGTGGGGGAGCTTCATGCTCCGGCACAAGGGGGCAGAGAGCAGGCAGTGGCAGGTCTGGTGCATGCCCCAGGGGTATGGCATGCTGCTTGCAGGGGCATGGCACCCAGCGTGGGTGGAGGAGGCAGCCACGATGGCACCCCTCCAGGATCGCACTGCCAGGAGCAGTGCACTCCCCCCGCACTCCTCTTTCTCCGCCGCTGTATACAAACAGGTTTACCCCATAAGGGAGATTTACCTAGTGACTGCAGGCTAGCAGTCCAGCAGTTCACAGGACAAAAGGAAGATGGAAAAGAGGGAGAGTGGCAGCACTCCTTGGCCTTTTACCGGGTCTGGAAAGGTCACGCCCACCCACTAGTCACATGCAAGGAAGGATGCTCCAGCCCAGGAGGAACAGGAATTTTTGACTGGCTGGACCAAACATTCCCTTGCATGTCCACTCTAGCAAAGCAAGGAATGTTGTACTTGACTGCTCCCAGACATTCCACAAGATCCAACATGACATCAGTAGATGTTAAGAACTCGATGTTGCTGCAAAGCCAATAGCGGAGAATCCCAAGCAGGGAGAGATGCTGTCACACTCAGGTCCTGCTTACAGGATTCCCAGAGGGATCTGGTTGAGTGAAAACAGGACGCTGGATTAGAGAGGCTGTCGGGCTGATCCCTCAGAGCTCTTCCGAGGTGCACCTAGGAACTCTCAAGCCTGTTTTTTTTTTTTTTTGGTGAAATACTTACTCTGTAGTGCGCCTGAGCACACCGACACAGGCTTGATCCAATTACCCCGGATTTCTGAGTTATAAGGAAAACCAAGTTTCAAATTCCCCCAAGCCTTGCTTTGACCTCCCTTCTCCACTTGGCGCAATGTGAATTTTTAATTGCCTTGTTAAAGGGAGGGTGACAGCTGACAATTGTTTGGTTCAGATTCACAGAGCTGCTAATGCCTCTTCCACCAAACGAAGGGCGCTAATGATTCATGCAGGGACGTCTCTCTGTGCTTGGCTATGCACCACACACTTCTGTCATTCGTGTTGGGAGAGGGGGCTGAGGAGGAGGAGACATGCTCTTCTCTTCATGGTAGATTTCTCCATAAAGCAAGTAATTAAATCTTGATGGTTCCCCATGATTCCTGTTTGGCTCAGCCATCTGAAAGCTGCCTTCAAATGAGGTATCCTAAAATATTATTTACTTCTGTTTTTTTCCAAAGGCGTTCTATAGTTATTTTTTTATCCACTCACCAGTATTGCACATGGATTTCCTGCAACTTAACGGGAATCCTTTTCTTTCCCCCCAAAGAGGGCAGTGTCAGGCAGGATGGGCACATTATTATGATGCAGAGACAGAGTTTTCAAGCCAGTTTTTGGCAGGGGAGGCTAATGTGATGGCCATTTGCGAGGGATTTGCAGAGGATGGTGTCTGTGTGTAAAGGAGGGCTAAACTCCTCCCTCCCCATCCGACACAGCCCATCCCCTGGCTATATTATTCTTTGTCCCCTTCCCACACCTGTGCTTTTAGACTGGAAATAAGTAGGGGTGGCTGAATGCTCCCCTGCTCAAAATGGATTTGCTCAGAAATAAGCCTAAACACCTCCCAAAAATTAGGAGATAATTGTGCATGTTTTCCAGCCCATGAGAACTTGGATTGTACCCAACCCTGCTACTTCCTTGAGTCTCTGCTCCTCACCATCACACATAACCATAGCTGCCAAGTCTCCCGTTTTCACCGGGAAATCGCCGTTTTTCCAGCTGTTCCTAGCTGAAAAAACTGATTTTTTTGTTTTTTCCTGGTTTATTCTGGCACGGTGGCCATTTTGGAACTGGGCAGAGCATGCTCAGAAGCGACTTTTGATGCTGCTCTGCCCAGTTCCAAAATGGCTGCAGTGCGACTTCTGGCGCGGTGGCCATTTTGGAACTGGGCAAAGCAGCATCAAAAGTCACTTCTGAGCATGCTCCGCCCAGTTCCAAAATGGCGGCAGCGCTACTTCCGGTCTGCTATTTCCGGCCCGGTCCCTTATTTCTCTGACAGCAACTTGGCAGGTATGCACATAACATGAAGAAAATTATTTCCCCCAGGGACTACTGCAGTGTGGGGTTGGGGACTGGGTAGCAATTGAAGGGTTAGTTTTCCCCTCATTTATATTGAAATCGGAGTTTTGGAATACTTCAGAGGTCATCATTCAAGGAGGACAGAGGAAACCTCAGAGACTTACATTTCCAAGCCCCAGCAATGAAAGTCTTGCTAACATCTCCGGAAATCGGTCCGGCTGTGAAAAAACAGATTTTGGGAAAGAAGTAGCGGGTGATGGAAAGGTTGCTATCATAGCCCACCTGCCTATTATCTCCTGCAAATAGTGTCTCCTTGCCCTGCAGAAAAGTTTTGGGAAATGTGTGTTTGTTAAGTGAACATGTAATTCTGTCCTTGTGAGGAGAACTGGGATCTAGTAGCAATGCTCAGCACTCTGAAGGGATGACAATTCCCAGGATTCTTTGGGAGAGAAGCCTTGTTGTTGTTGTTGTTGTTGTTGTTGTTGTTGTTGTTGTTTGTGTAGCACCCTATAACCCATAGATTTCAAAGCAGGTCAGAAGATAAAAGCACAATATTAAAAGCATAATAATAATAATAATAATAATAATAATAATAATAATTTATTTATACCCCGCCCATCTGGCTGGTTTCCCCAGCCACTCTGGGCGGCTTCCAACAGAAAAATAAAACACAGTAATCTATTAAACATTAAAAGCCTCCCTGAACAGGGCTGCCTTCAGATGTCTTCTAAAAGTCTGGTAGTTGTTTTCCTCTTTGACATCTGTTGGGAGGGCGTTCCACAGGGTAGGCGCCACCACCGAGAAGGCCCTCTGCCTAGTTCCCTGCAACTTGGCTTCTCGCAACGAGGGAACCGCCAGAAGGCCCTCGGTGCTGGACCTCAGTGTCCAGGCAGAATGATGGATAATAATATAGATAATAAAAATAAGAAAAGGCAAACAAACCAATAATCTCCTCATCCACAACACATTTAATGTGGTATGGTATTGATTTTAATGTATAGTGCAGACAGGCCCAATCTGCTATCACCAGGTTGCACTTAGAGTGATTAAAGTATTTGCAATGACTGACCTTTGAGCATGGTATAGCTCTCTAGTTTATGCATCCTTTGAACCCATGTGGGCTGAAGCCAATTTTAGCCCTACTCAGAGTAGACCCATTGATGCTAGTGGATATGACTCCCTTAGGTTTGTTAATTTCAGTGGGTCTACAATGGGCAGAACCTCATTGTCTACAACCCGAAGTGTGTTGGGGGAATAAGTGTCATCGTTCAGCTCCCATAGTGGCCCTTCTGTCCCTCCCTCCCCCCAAATGCCAGCACAGGGGACTTTGAAGGACCATCTTTCCCTAAGGGGAGAAGAAAGAACATTGAGGAACTGTAATATATAATAATAATAATAATAATAATAATAATAATAATAATAACAACAACAACAACAACAACAACAATAATTTATTATTCATACCCCGCCCATCTGGCTGGGCTTCCCCAGCCACTCTGGGCGGCTTCCAACTGAATATTAAAAACAGTACAGCATCAGACATTAAAAACTTCCCTAAACAGGGCTGCCTTCAGTTGTCTTCACCATCCTGTTATAATAATAATAATAATAATAATAATAATAATAATAATAATAATAATAATAATTTTATATTCCTGGCAACCGCCCTTGGGAGTTGCTTGCAGCCGCCTGACGTTAGCCAAGAAAAAGGGTAAATTCTCTCTCTCTCTCTCTCTCTCTCTCTCTCTCTCTCTCTCTCTCTCATCACACACACACACACAAACACACACACACACACACACATGCCACATGAACAGGAGCAAGTTTGCCACTCACCGTTTAAAATTCAATTAAAAATAGATAAGTCTCTGGTTTCCTCTGAACGAAAAAAACAGTACATTGCCAGGAGTGCGCCATTTGTTCTACTCACAACGAGTATCAACCTCTCTACCTGAGCATGTCTGGTTCTCCTGGGTTTAAAATAAACGTACAGCAGACAGAAGCCTCACCTGCTCCCTGAACCTTCATGCAAAGCTAACTTTGCCAACTTGAAGAGAGGAAATGCAGTAAAGTAATTTCCTTTCCGCTTTTTAGAAAAGGAAAGGAAAGTAGCGTTTATGGGTCTTACTCGAGAAACAAGGGGCTTTGTTTCACAGGGAGCTGCAAAGTCTCCTTGGGCTGTTATCTTCTCCCTTCTATTTGGCTCTCTATCTCCTACAGAGAAAACGCATGACAGATATTTTGTTAAACTCGATTTCAATACTTCTTTCATAGTCCCACTTTGTAAAAAGAAAGAAAGGGGGGGGGCTTTAATCAATTTTGAAACTGCTTTTCTTTTAAAAAAATAAAATAAAGTGGAATCTTTGACTTTTTGTGGGTGATTATTTCCTCCAAAATCCAATTTCAAACTTTAAATAAAATCATATGATGACAGCCATAATAAAATAGCTTTGGCCTTAATATGTCCTCATATCATCCTAGAAATCTTTCCATTTTTTAATTATTTCAGGACTTTGCGATGGTTTTTCCGTGGCCGGATTTCAGTTTATTAAAAACAAGATCTGCAACGTTAATGACTCAAAATACGTACCCAAGTCACTTTAACTCGTTCAGATCTGCTTGCTGTTGTCCACAAGCAGCCAGTTTATAAGGAGGACATAAATTGGGTGGAATCAGCCCCGGATTACCAGGGTTTGGGTCACTCAGAGAGATCCTGGCCTGTTGGGATATGGCAGGAAGGATAGATAGGCATTGGGAGGGAAGAAGGAGAGGCTAGGCAAGAAGAGAGAGAAGCAGTGAAAAAGGCCTAGGAGAGGAGGAAGACCTAGCAGCTGGCTGTGTCTACATGGGAGTATGTACAGTGTTCCTTTGCAAGCATCTTTCCCACTTGACCTCTCCTTCTTCCCACCTGACTGTCCTTCCTAGGTGACACCACATACCACTCAACTGTCCCAAATTGGGCAGGACATCCTAGAATTACAGAAGCCACCCCAGCTTCTGATCGGATCCTGGAATGGCCGGTTTTTTGGTCCGGCACTCTGTTGTGAGTCAGCTGGTTCATGCCAGAGTACCAGGTCAAAATAGGTGTGGTTTTTTTGTTTGGGTCTTGGGCTCTGCCGCCACGAATCAGCTGGCTCCTGACAGAGCTCGGGACCAAAAAACGAGCATCCCAATTTTTGATCGCCAGAATGTTGGAGGATATGCGCCATGCTCCCTGAGCCAGCAAGCTGCCATATCCAACCCTCTACTCAACAGCTGTTCAGTGGAGGATTTTCTCCTGGGGTGTGTGTGTGCAAATCCAAATTCAATCCAAAGGACTGAACTGCCCTGTTTTTGGTTGCCGTGGGGGGGGGGAGAGATGCAACATCTCCTTCCCCTCCCAATCATATGTTTAATTAAGTCAGACCTCACCTGGAGTACTGTGTCCAGTTCTGGGCACCACAGTTCAAAAAGGATACTGACAAGCTGGAACGTGTCCAGAGGAGGGCAACCAAAATGGTCAAAGGCCTGGAAATGATGCCTTATGAGGAACAGCTTAGGGAGCTGGGTATGTTTAGCCTGGAGAGGAGAAGGTTAAGGGGTGATATGATAGCCATGTTCAAATATATAAAAGGATGTCATATAGAGGAGGGAGAAAGGTTGTTTTCTGCTGCTCCAGAGAAGCGGACACAGAGCAATGGATTCAAACTTCAAGAAACAAGATTCCACCTAAACATTAGGAAGAACTTCCTGACAGTAAGAGCTGTTTGGCAGTGGAATTTGCTACCAAGGAGTGTGGTAGAGTCTCCTTCTTTGGAGGTCTTTAAGCAGAGGCTTGACAGGCATATGTCAAGAATGCTTTGATGGTGTTTCCTGCTCGGCAGGGGGTTGGACTGGATGGCCCTTGTGGTCTCTTTAAAAAAATAAGAATCCCTAATTAGACGTTAGTCCCACTCCATAAATTTCTTCCAGACTAGATTCGAGGTGGCTTGTCCCTGGGTTGGCTTGGGCAGTTTGCCTTGATCCAGGATCCTGGGTTTTCTTTTTTTGGGGGGGGGGGTATTCAGATCAGATTCCCTATCCAAAAAGATCCCTTGAGCAGGGGTGTCCAATGCGGTGCCCGCTCCCAGTGGTGGAGCAAGGTGGGTGCAGCCCTGGTGGGTGTGTGTGTGTGTGTGTGTGTGACATTGCCACGCCGCTGCCTCGGGATGCTCACGGTGGGAGACACACCCCTGCGAAGCTAGCCCCGCCCCTTGGATGCTAGCCCTGCCCCCACAGGCAGATAGCCCTGCACCCTGGGTGCACACCGCTCCGGGTGCCAAAGCAGCTAGCTCCGCCTCTGCCCACTCCAAATGTTGTTGGACTCCAATTCCTGTCCCGTGGCTCCCGTCTGCCCCTCCCTGGCCTGCTGTAAAGTAGCAAAGCAGGAGCCGCTTACGGCGAGCCCGGGAGGGAGGGAGGCTGGGAGCGGCGGGATCCTCTGCTCACGGCTGCAGCCGCAAACAGAGGATCCTCTACCTGCGGCTGCGGCGACACGATGGCTGCTCACGCTGCCGTGGCGGGGCGCCACCTTGTCACCCCCGGAGACGTGCCACTGGGAGCGCACCCCCCCCCGCCCCCGTTGCGACGACACTGCCATTCTGAAAACACACCTGGCACAATGCAATAAAGATGCAAGCCCTGAGCATTTTAACTGAATTTTCACACCACTTCGAGATCCTCCCTTTCTCAAAATGCACCAGTGTGGTGTGATTCAAAGGCGAGAAATGAAAGGCCCTTTTGTAAAGGAGAGTACAAGCAGATGGTTAAGAATGCATCCTTGGTGTGGAATATTTTGCACAATTCTTATCCATTTAATATATATTTTTAACTAATCTGAGGGGAAATTGGGCAATGTTCTGCCATTATCCTCAATGAGAAGTGTGCCATTCTCTCAGAAGCACCCTTCAACTGTGTAAGATTATCCTGCCAGCATTGCATGGATAATTAGAGAGAAGAGGCAGCTTCTCTGAGCCTCTAAACTTAGATTTGTTTATTCACATACAAGCAGCCACAGAAGTCGGCGTGGGGAGCGTGGCACAAAATGAGTCAGCGCTAAATTTTATTTCATTTCTTTATTTTATTTTTTTATTTATATTCCACCCAAGTGCCCATGTCCTCTGGGTGATCCGAAAACTAAAATCAATGGAATGCAATTGGCAATCAGCTATAAGAAAACCATTGATAAAGATCCTGCAGTAGCACAAAAAGTTAGCAGGAAACCATGTGTAGTAGCATAAAATCAATATAAAAAAAAAGAGAATGGAAACCCAGAGAGGTAGAAAGCAATAATTAGAAGACCTGGGAGAACATAAGGGTCACGGCAGCTCTGTGGGTGCAAAAGGGTTTTCTTCCTACACGAACACACAATTCCCGCTGAGAGCAACAGCACATCGCCAAGGAGTGTCACTTCCTGAGGGTCTTCCTCCAGCTTATCAATGCATGTGTTGAAGGACCCCCATCCTCTCTAGCTAGCTGCTTGTCAGCAGCTGTAATTGCCTCTTTAAAAGTAGCAGGAGACAGAAGGGTAGCCCTTGGGTCACCTTGCATGACCTCTGCGAGTTAACTCAAAGATCCGGCAGTGTGCTGATTCACAAGCAGGCACCCAAGCCAACCTGCGCATTGGCCATGAAGGGGTGGATTGGTTAATTCCAGACTGGAATTGGCCTTTGCCAAATTCCGACCACCAGTCCTAATTCCTGCATGCCAGCTTTCCACCCGGAGTCATTCCCTCCACTTGGTTGAGCTCACGAGTTCTTGACTTTGCTCTCCTAAGCTTCTGCACTTGAGTTTCTGAACTCCCAGCTGATGTCCCCCCCCCTCTCTCTGTCATAGCTGCCAAGTCTCCCGTTTTCCCCGGGAAACCCCCGTTTTTCCAGCTGTCCCCAGCAGAAAAAATGGATTTTTTTGTTTCCCCCCGGTTTATTCTGGTGCGACGGCCATTTTGGAACTGGACGGAGCATGCTCAGAAGTGACTTTTGATGCTGCTCTGCCCAGTTCCAAAATGGCTGCAGTGCGACTTCTGGTGCGGCGGCCATTTTAGAACTGGGCACAGCAGCATCAAAAGTCACTTCTGAGCATGCTCCGCCCAGTTCCAAAATGGCCGCTGTGCTACTTCCGGTATGCTAATTTCGGTCCGGTCCCTTATTTTTCAGAGAGAAACTTGGCAGATATGGTGTGTGTGTGTGTGTCTTGTGCTCAAGACCTGCTTGTGGGTGTCGTAGAGGCATCTGGCTGGCAATTGTGACAACAAGATGGGCCAATGGTACCATGGAGCAGGGCTTCTCTTTTGTCTTTTCTCTCCCTTATTCTTATTGGGATTTTTAAACTTATTTGAGAGACAATCATGCCATGTTCTCCTATTATCCTCAATGAGAAATGTGCCATTCTCTCAAAAGCTCCCTTTCTCCACTGAAGTCACTAAAGTCTCCATTTTTTTCTCTTAAGTCACACAACCATGCTACTCGTTACAGGTAGGTAGCCGTGTTGGTCTGGATCGAAGTAAAATAAAAAAATTCCTTCAGTAGCACCTTAAAGACCAACTAAGTTTTTATTTTGGTATGAGCTTTCGTGTGCATGCACACTTCTTCAGATACGAAGTATCTGAAGAAGTGTGCATGCACACGAAAGCTCATACCAAAATAAAAACTTAGTTGGTCTTTAAGGTGCTACTGAAGGAATTTTTTTATTTAACCATGCTACTCATTCTGTTGTACCTCCTTCTTCCCCCCCTCTCTGTTTGATAATAATTTATTTAATTTTCCAAAAATAACAAAAATAAAAACGATAACAATGCAAAAACAACACAACACAAATCGACTTCCCTCTAATCTCTTCCTTGGTTCCGTCAATATACCGCATGTCCATTGTTAAATTTGAAACCCACTTAATTTACTTATCATCCATTCATAACAAATTGCAAGTAGTTTTAAAACCTTGCTACTGTATTAACCTGTGTACAATGCTTCTGCATATAGGCAATAAACATCTTTCATTCTTCCTTAAATTTGTTGTTGGCTCTTCCTCTTACTTCTTCCTCCCCTCTCATGAATACTTCATAATTTAATTATTTTGTTTAATTTCTCTCATTAAAAAACACAACAACAAACAAACATTTGCTGGAAACAAAATTAAAAAAAAATCTTTCCAGTAGCAGAGACCCTCTTAGAGACCCTCGAAGTTTGTTATTGGTATGAGCTTTCATAGAATCATAGAATCGTAGAGTTGGAAGAGACCACAAGGGCCATCCAGTCCAACCCCCTGCCAAGCAGGAAACACCATCAAAGCATTCTTGACATATGCCTGTCAAGCCTCTGCTTAAAGACCGCCAAAGAAGGAGACTCCACCACACTCCTTGGTAGCAAATTCCACTGCCGAACAGCTCTTACTGTCAGGAAGTTCTTCCTAATGTTTAGGTGGAATCTTCTTTCTTGTAGTTTGAATCCATTGCTCCGTGTCCGCTTCTCTGGAGCAGCAGAAAACAACCTTTCTCCCTCCTCTATATGACACCCTTTTATATATTAGAACATGGCTATCATATCACCCCTTAACCTTCTCTTCTCCAAGCTAAACATACCCAGCTCCCTAAGCCGTTCCTCATAAGGCATCGTTCCCAGGCCTTTGACCATTTTGTTTGCCCTCCTCTGGACACGTTCCAGCTTGTCAGTATCCTTCTTGAACTGTGGTGCCCAGAACTGGACAAAGTACTCCAGGTGAGGTCTGACCAGAGCAGAATACAGTGGTGCTATTACTTCCCTTGATCTAGATGCTATACTCCTATTGATGCAGCCCAGAATTGCATTGGCTTTTTTAGCTGCTGCATCACACTGCTGACTCATGTCAAGTTTGTGGTCTACCAAGACTCCTAGATCCTTTTCACATGTACTGCTCTCTTTCATGTGCATGCACACTTCTTCAGATAAGAAAGTTGTGGTCTTGCTTTTCTTTTCTCTGAAGGGACCATAGGATGACTCTCTTGTGCTGGATTCCAACTCCCAACAGCCCCAGGCAGCATGGCCAGTCTTCAAGGATGAAAGAAGGTGAAGTCCAACCACTTCCAGAGGAACAGCCCTGCCACAGCACATCGCCAAGACATTATTGGACTACAAGTCCCATTGACCCCAGCCAACATGGCCAAAGTTCAGGGATGATGGGAGATGTAGTCCATCTTTGGGGTGTTCTAGGTCACACTGTGTACCTTCCAATGCTTCCCTCAGAATTATTCACCGATAGGAACATAATGAATGTAATGATTCAAGCAGTAGCTGTCAAGGGGGTGGAAGATTTGTTTTTTCCCCACTGCACATTCAATAATTCCATTCGTTTCCATTAGCGGAGACCTCATTTGTTTGATGATTCATTCATTAAATTCATATTCATTTTGTTAATAAATTTGTTTTCCTTTCCCCACCCCTCTCCTTTTGCATTTTCTCTCACGCCAGCAGAGATGATTTGGGCAGGTGCTTCTTCTTCATAATTATTATTTTTTTATCCCCAAAATGCTCCAGATGTTGCTTCATTCTGGGGCCACCAGGAGGCAGAATCCCAAATGGTTCCCTCCACGGTCAGAAAAGTATAGCCCCTTGTGTAATTGGGGGAAAGAAACCAAGTCTTGTCTCTAAAGGCAAAATTTGCATTCAGTGCTCCACCCCAGTGGCGGAGTTAAGCTGGAGATTAAGGGGCAGATCATCCTGAGTGACACTGGGCCTTCAGGGTGCCTGATCTGCCACGTTCCTTCCTGGTGCTCCCCAGCTGGGCACCAAGCAAGCCCAGCAGTGCCCGAAAAATCATAGGAAGGAGGCAGTGTCGCTGGAGAGACAGCATCCCTCTTGGGTGCCCAGCAGGAAGAAGAAGAAGAAGAAGAAGAAGAAGAAGAAGAAGAAGAAGAAGAAGAAGAAGAAGAAGAAGAAGAAGAAGAAGAAGAAGAAGAAGAGTTTGGATTTGATATCCCGCTTTATCACTACCCTAAGGAGTCTCAAAGCGGCTAACATTCTCCTTTCCCTTCCTCCCCCACAACAAACACTCTGTGAGGTGAGTGGGGTTGAGAGACTTCAAAGAAGTGTGAGTAGCCTAAAGTCACGCAGCAGCTGCATGTGGAGGAGCGGAGACTCGAACCTGGTTCACCAGATTACGAGTCTACCGCTCTTAACCACTACACCACACTGGAGGGAGGGTGGCTGGGAGGATAATGGCTGCTTGGGCACCCTGCAGGTCCAGAGCTGCTCGAAAAATGAGCTATGTCATTGCTCCACCCACCTTTACCAGGGCTCCACCCACCAAGGTCACATGATGCCAAATAAAGCTGTTCATAAGTTAATGGTTGATGTTTTATTGTGTTTTATTGTGTTTTAAATATTTTGTTGGGAGCCACCCAGAGTCACTGGGGCAACCCAGTCAGATGGGAGACTTATTAATATCATCATCACCATTATTATTTCTTGAATTTATACACCGTCCTATGCCCGCAGGTCTCAAGGCGGTTCACAGAATAAAATCAAAATATAAAACCACAAAATACCCAATAAAAATATTTTTAAAAACCCAATAGCTCCCTCCAAAAAAAAAAAAAAACACCACACATTTTTAAGGGCATAGGATGTAAATTGGATCAACCAAAGGCCTGGTTAAAAAGGAACATTTTTTGCCTGGTGCCTAAAGGTGTATAATGAAGGCGGCAGGTGAACTTCCCTGGGGAGAGCATTCAACAGATGGGGAGCCACCACAGAAAAGGCCTGTTCTCAGGTTGCCCCCCCCTCCGGACCTCTCAAGGAGGAGGCACACGAAGGAGGGCCTCAGAAGATGATCTCAGGAACCGGGTAGGTTCAAATGGAAAGAGGCAGTCCTGAGCCGTTTAAGGATTTATAGGTCAAAACCAGCACTTTGAACTGGGCCTAGAAACGAATCGGTAGCCAGTGTAGTCGGACCAGGATCAGTGTAATATGCTCAAACCATCTTGCTCCGGTTAAAAAGGTAAAGGGGCCCCTGACCATCAGGTCCAGTCGTGTCCGACTCTGGGGTTGCGGCGCTCATCTCGCTCTATAGGCCGAGGGAGCCGGCGTTTGTCCGCAGACAGCTTCTGGGTCATGTGGCCAGCATAACAAAGCTGCTTCTGGCGAACCACAGCAGCGCACGGAAACGCCGTTTACCTTCCCGCCGGAGCGGTCCCTATTTATCTACTTGCACTTTGACATGCTTTCGAACTGCTAGGTTAGCAGGAGCTGGGACTGAGCAACAGGAGCTCACTCCGTTGCAGGGATTTGAACCACCAACCTTCTGATCAGCAAGCCCTAGACTCTGTGGTTTAACCCACAGGCTCTGGTTAATCAACATTAAATGTGCCCCTTGGGCTGAAATTTTTCCAAAAAAACCCAACCCACCGTTTTCTAAAGCTAACAGCTGCTTCAGCAACGGGACTCCATCTCTGCGGCAGAAACAAGATTTGCTCCTGCTTTGTTAACTTGTTTCCGATGCCTCCGTGCTCCTGACATGCACAAAGATAACACCCGGAGACACTCTTCTCAGCCACCCATGTGTATTAGGCCCAGCGCTCCTGCCGTCAGCTTGATAGGCCCACTAAATGACTGTGCACTGATCCAGAAGCAACGATTTCTCATCCTGTGCAATCTGCCGGACATTTCAGGCACACGGTACGGAGCTTCAGCAGACATTTGCGCGAGTGTGTGTGCAGCTATTCATTAGATACAAATGCAAATTCTTTTTCACTAGCAACGGCATTGATTTCACTTGCGACACCCCACCCACACGCCCTGTACATGCACGCACTCACGAATTGCCACAAGGTTTTATTGCTCCTGGGTTTGGATTCAAAAGAGCTTTCCCCCTAAGCCCTTGCCACAATAAAGGAGACGTCCCTTCCCTTGCTATTAACCAGCCTGGGTCTCACCCTGAACAGCTGATGGCTGCCGTGCTTCGTGTTCCGTTCAGTTTCTTTCGGTAATGTCTTGCACTGCAAGAGCCTGCTGCAATTAAAAACGATTGCTGGCCAGAAAGTTATGAATAAAGAAGGAACCTGCCTGTCCTTATTTGTCTTTGTCTACTGGGGCTGGACAAAAGTTCATGAGAAAGAGAGAAAGAGTGAGATTCAAGGAGGGGAATATGATATGCAGACCCTCCCTCCAAATGCCCCTATTTTCCAGGGACAGTCATGGACTTACAGAAGCCCTCCCAGTTTCTGATTTGATCCTGGCATGTCCTGGTTTTCCTTGTCCCTGTTA